>NC_135848.1:10626827-10986827 GCF_029677425.1 Wolffia australiana | reverse complement strand
GGTAGGGGACCTCCTGACCCTCGTCTAGACGGACGAGGTTGCTACGGCGCCGAACGGGGATCTCCCGCCGGAGGTTGCCCGCACGTGACAGGCGAACCGGCTCGTACCAGAACCGGGAAAGACACTCAATTAAGACGTACGTTTCCACTTGCCTGTCTCGTTCCCCTATATCTAACCCGAGCACGGAGGAGGCAATGAAAGCGTACTACAAGAAATAAGGGACGGGCGATGAGAATGGCGTACCTTTCGGCAGGTCGAGCGCCACCATTCGCGTGGGTACGGAGGACGTCAGTGTCGGCGGGGGACGGCGTCGGGCGCCCTCTGTAGCATACCACGGCTGATCCCAAACGGGAGGGAACGATGGGGCACGTGCGCGAGGGATGTGGCTGTAGGATGTCCGGGGCGCCGCGACCGGGCTCGGTGAAAAACCCCGATCAGACGCAGCGCTGACGCTCTGAGCAGGGGGATTGGCTGGCTAGTGGCAGACGATCACGGACGGTCAACGCCGGGCCAAGGGCTCAGTGTATCGCGTCGAGTGCTGGCAGCGCAGCTTGGTTGGGCACTCTCGACGTGCCAGAATGGTGTTGGGTAACCGTCAAACTGCCACGAGACAGTGGCTACGTCGTAGCGGTTCCTCGTCGGCGCGCAAGCAGTCAACACCAACGCAGGGTCAACGAATGCTACGCTCGCCCAGTGTTCCAAGATAGCCAAGTCGGGGTCGTGGGAGTCACCAGGGAAGGAAGCCTGCGGGGCACAGCAAGTCACACCGAGGAAGCGGCGTCCCATAACCGGCAGGGCAGACGGAGCCCATGGTGTGAGTCAACCGCAGCGGACGTGGAGCACGACCAGGGTGGTGACTCGCGAGCAGGGGATCGCCCACGGAGATACTGAACGGTGACCGTCTCGTCGGTCGTGGGTGCCGGATGCGGTTCAGCCGTGGCCGCGGCAAGCGTGATGGCGTCTTGTGGCGCGCGGCGCGCGGCGGCGGGTGCCGGTACCCCAACGACCTCCTTCGTCCTCTTGCTTCTTTGCCTTCTTCTTCTGCCTCCGGTTCCTCCCCTACAGCGCCTTCGACTTCTAATTCTTCTGCTTCCTGCAACGAGCGTAACCCTAACTCTCTTCCTAGAACGAACGAGCAGTTTTCCAAACCCAACGAGGGGAGTTCTTCTTTTAAAAAAAACAACATCTAAGTCTCTTTAGGGCAACTCTCTTCCCCTATATAGGGGAGGGAGAAGGTTGGCCCATTAAGTCCAAAACACAAAACAAAAGTGAAAATAAGAAAACATAACGGACTAATCCTAGGACCTAGACGAAAATAGAACCGACGACGAGCGAAGGAGGGGGGAAGGAGATCCTTATAGGATGAACCTCCCTCCACTACATACGATCATGACGAGTCGGTAAACTACGTAGGGAGATGACTAAAACAAAGACGAGTAAAGAAACAAAGACGTAAAATATAACGATACGGTGTCCATTACCCGGAATACTTGAATCCGGGCATGCGTACCGATGCCTTGGCTTGCCGGGCGGGCTGAACGCGGACGGCCGGCGCTGTCAAGGGCGGTGGTGACGTCTCCGAAGACGTATCCGGGGTTGGAGCAGGTGCTGTCGGGGACGATGGTGACGACTCTGACGGCGTGTCCGGGGCTATGCCATCAGTGTTGTTCACACTGATCGATAACCATGGTTTGACAGTATTGACTGCTGGTTGTCTTTTGTCCAATGAGCAATTTGACTCCTACTCTTGGGCTCTTCAACAATTTCGATCATATACAAATCTCGATCCCATCGTATTGTTTACAGATGGCGATATGGAATTGGCCCGAGCTATTAAGGACATTTGGCCCACTATAGTCCATCTACTGTGCAGATTCCAAATTTCCCAGAATATCACTCGTGCTCTAGCTAGCTCTTTGAGAGCCAATCTCAGCGGATTGATGGATGATTTCTGGAGGGTCGGCTCCATTGAAGATGTTGATGAATTCGAGATGGAATTTTCAACATTGAAGTCAAAATGGCAAGCGGCAGAATCCTATCTTCGAGTTCTCGAGGAAAAAAAGAAGCAGTGGGCATTCGCCTACACCCATAACAACTTCGTCGCAGGTGTGTCTTCAACACAACGCCAAGAGATGGTCAACTGTCAGATCAAATCCGCATTATTGTCGAATTCATCTCTATTGCGCATTCTTTATGGTTTTGATGTAGTCGAAACACGATCGCGAGAGAAGTTGTCCCAAGCTAGCCTTTCCACCAAGTTCGCCGCAGCAACAATGGATCCTCTAATTAATGACGCTCTTCAAATACTGACAAATTATGCCCAGGTTCTTCTCAAAGCTGAATCAGGAATGTCGCTTTCATATACCTGTGTTGTAGATGATTCCAAAGATTAGGGATATTTCCTAATCAGTCACAAAGACTTTCCAAACAAATTTCGTGTTGTGAGGATATCCATTAGCTACGTTGAGCAAGTACGTGCTCCTGTAGGATTGCGATTTGGCTCGGTATTGTATGTAGACACATGTTGTGTTGTTTTTGCCACAATAACATATTATCATGCCCTGTCTCAATGTTTAATCGACACTAGAAAAAGGACTATGAAACTGTGGATATTCAGTCAATCTTCATCGATACTGCGTTGGCTACGCAACCCAGCTCTGAAGTCAGGGCTACACAAGGAATGACCGAAGATCAACCTTATTCTGAACTAATGGCTCTAACAAAGCCCATTTTACACCGTTCAATTGGAATCGAGAGCACATTTCAGTTGTACAAGGCATCAATGATTGTTTTGGGCGAAACTATTGAAAGAAACCTACAGACATCGCATTGTGCGTTATCTGATTTAGAGGAAGATATTGTTAGAAATCCGTTGAAAGCTCATTGCAAAGGACGACCCAAAATAGGGAACAAGCGCTACATAAGCATGGCAGAGCAGCTGCAAAGTAAAGAGAAGCAGAGGGGTGTCACTTGCTCTAGCTGCGGTCAGCAAGGGCACAACGCCAGAACTTGTAAAACAGTTTGATTGTATCTTGGTCAACTCCGTCAACGCCTATTCCGTGGGTAATTCAAGAGCAGTCTCGCTTCTCTCAAGAAAGCCATGAAGTCTTGAAGTTGCGGGCCCAGGTTAGTGATTACTGGAAAGATGAAATCGACGACTTTTTTAAAGCCAATAGAGAGAGATAATGTTTGTTATTTTTCTATTTCTTCATCCATCTTATTGCATAAATACTCTGAAATTATACAATGAATACATCTTCATTCTGAATCCTTTAAATGAGAGTATTTTTATTCATCTTTACCTCACAACGGAGAGCATGCTTGTGTAACACGGGATGCGTACAACTGACAATTCTCATTTGAATTTTTCTTTGCTGATTGGATTGATATTAACTTTTTCCAACTTAAAGCCAGAGAGACTGGACAATTCGTATCGAATTGTCCAGTCTCTCTAGCTTTATCCCAGATTGGTAATTTGGGATTTGGGCTTGAGAAGAGAAAATCCTAATTCTCTAGTTTGTTTACAAATTTATCTAATATTTCATATCAATATCCTATAAACTCTTTTGGCTTTATCCCATTTTGTTCTTCTGGGATCTGGGCATAAGAAGAGGAGATCATAATCCTTTGGATGATGTAATTTATCTAATAATTTGCATTAATTTCGTGGTAACTTAGTTATGTTTCTCGGATGTTGGTCATCTTGGGTAGCTTAGGCTCATTTCCTCTCATTTCTTTTCCCTATTTCAGGCCTCATTTGCACGAAGCATGGCTACTAGAGGGTTCGACAGGTGGATTGTTGAAGTGAGGGGTGCCTGCCTGAGCACACGCATTGACCAAGAGGGCTCAAATGAAGAGGGAAAAGCTTCTTTCAAACCATATAATACGATAGTATCTGCTCGTATTAATGGTTACAGATCTGCCATACCCGAAGAACAGAATCTGGCAATACAACCTAGTGAGGACAACAATGATGTCCTGTCTTCGTGGGAGGAGTCACAACTAGTGACAAATTTGACTGAAACTTTAACTCGTCTCACCGAGAGGGTCTCAGGCTATATCAGTGAAAGTCAACTGAGGGAGATATCAAAAAAATTCTTTAACCAAATGTCAAAATTATTGGAAGACGCCCAACTGTCTCAACGCTTTGAGGATGTCCATGTTAAGATTTCTAGACTGTTGGAAGCTCGTCAGAATTCTGCCGTTTCGAGTCAGATTGGACAGTTTAGCAGGGGGTTAGTGAGCATCCTTGAAGAGAGTCATAGGTCCGTTTCTCCGCCGTTATTCGACCTACACGAGCGACTTTCAACTACTATAGAGGACTTCTAGAAGAAACTTGATCTTGTCGAGATGTACAACTGGGATTTTGACAACTATCTTGAGGAGGATATCCCTGCTGCTGTAAGATTTAGAATCCACTTAAAATGCATTAATAACACTTTTCGGTTTCTGTATGCTTAGAATCCAGTCAGGACCAAGTGGTTTGCTTAGAATCTGAGAGAGAGAGAGAGAGAGAGAGAGTATAGTTAGAGAGAGAGAGAGAGAGTAAAGTCAGAGAGAGAGAGAGAGAGGGGATTACGGGTTGCCCGAGAAAAGGAGAGATAGCAGAGAAAAATAGAGCGCGAGGGATAGCGAAAAGAAAAAAAAAGAGCCTGAAAGGGGCGAGAGAGAGCGCCAAAAAAAATGAGGTAACCGGTTGCCCAAGATTCCCTTGGGGCAACCGGTTGCCCATGTAGCAGGGTCCTATTTATAACCCTACACTCCTAAATAATTTAGTAAGCTAGTAAGGGGTAAGGATTTTAATCAATAATCCACCTATGGATAGATAGAAGACATAAAGACAAAGCTACCCTTAATATTTCAGCTCATTCGGAGTTTTGGATTGTTGGTTATTAAGCATGGAAGTTGGATGATTCTTATCCGTCAATTTAATCAAAATATTTCTCTCTCCTTGTCTGTGTCAACGCCGTCATGTCATTTGGTTAGGGTTAAGCATTTGATGTGATGATTGGCTGAGATTTTTCTCATCATCCGCAATTCAAAGCTCTTGTTGCACCATGTGTTAGCCTAAAAAAGACAAAATAAAGGAATAATAATACATTATTTAATATCTAGCTCACAACTGATGTGGCGGCATGTCAGCATGCATCACGTCAGCCATTTTATCTTTTATTCCAGTGAGAATTGGACATGTGCATGCCACATGTACACTTGACGCCACGTGTTGCGTGATAGCTCAACGGTTGACCAGTCCAAAGAGAGAGGAAAATAATCAAAAGTAATGATATATGACCCAGAAAAATAAGTTAAAAAACACGTCTTCATGAATGCTTTTCTCAAATCTTCATCATGTAAGGCCCTAAAGTGATGTCAGAAGTCGTCTAAGACATCGTCTCGTCGGCACCGAGTATGATGGCTCGGTACCGATAAGGGATGGTGGTATCGAACATCAACGGTGTCGTCGTCTGGCGTGTCGATGTGACTACGATGCAATGAATCAGTGTCCTACGTGTCGTACGTGTAGGCTCTGACTCGACAAAGGCACCGAGCTCCAAGCTTGGACGGGGTCGTCGGGTGTCCGTGACGGTGGCCTCTCAAAACTCATCGGAGCGGAGAAGGGGTCTACGACCGAACGGAGTCAATCCGTAGGGTTCACACGTAACGGACGGTCTTGTCCGTACCGTAAGACACTCAAGTATGTTGTAGTTTCTTTCAAAACCTCTCTCACCTGCCTAGCCCGAGCACGCTGGAGTCAAGACAAAAATTTACTACAAGGGATAATTAAACGAGCGATGGGAGAGGACAGCGTACCTCGTCAGCGCATGACTTGTGGTGCAGAATTTGTTGACAGTCTGCGGCGGTCGAAGCTGGGGTGGCGGAGAGGCGCCAGATAGCAGATGGCAGCTTGATGAGCAATGATGATGTCAAAGCTATAAGTAAAGGTCGAATGAAAAGGGAATATGGTGGGACCGCGGCAAATCGGTTCAAGCGTGATCCTGAATTGGGCCTGCCCTTATGGACGGACGGGCGTGTACGGGTTCAGGTCGGTGACGCGAGCAATGATTTCAGGCACTTCAGCACAAGCAGGTTGATCCACAGGCAGTGGATCGAGAGTTGGACGCGAACGTTCAGGGGCACGGAAGGTCCCCTTCCTAACGGTCACCCGTCGAACGGCTGGCA
The DNA here is from genome assembly GCF_029677425.1 of Wolffia australiana. Taxonomy (NCBI): domain Eukaryota; kingdom Viridiplantae; phylum Streptophyta; class Magnoliopsida; order Alismatales; family Araceae; genus Wolffia; species Wolffia australiana. Next base: position 10,980,647 of record NC_135848.1, on the reverse strand, counting down.
TTCGGTGATTCTCAATTCAACCTTGGGTGTGGAGAGCAGCGTTGGCCGATTGGAGATAACCAGCTATCAGCCTGCTACGTTCGCCGGTCTGGGAGGTAGTGCCACACTACTAGAAACAAGCTGTCGTTGAGGTCATTTTGACCCAGCAGGGAGTCAGCGAGCCAACGGCGGAATCCCCTTCCCAACCAAAATTTTCGACACTGGATTCCTTCTGTAGGCGTGGGGGTCGTCAACTTGGTTCAACGGCGGCATCTGTAGGTGTCTTCTCTTTCCTCAACTGCATCGGTCGATCTCTACGGTTTTCCCGATCGAACAAGGCGATCGTCCAGTCCGTAGGATTCAACGGGTCCGGAGGACTGAACTGTCCTTGTCTGTCTAATCTATCGGAAAAGCTCACCATGGTTGTCTATGCTCACTTGGCCCGCGATTGGATCACCAAGGACAGACAACTCCGCCCATGACGAATTCAACGGGGGCGGTAATTTTTTTTTTGCAACCGTCGGTGGATGGGGTTCGCCTGGTGGTGGACCTGCGCAAGGGACAACGAATTACCCGCCTCAGTGGTGTATCGCTGCGTCCAGAGGATCAATCTCAAATAAGATTAACTCCCTCCTTCCTCCCTACAATAGAGTGCCAAAGGGCATGAAGTTTCAGCCTCAGACATGAGAATTGACCCCCAAAGATGAGGGCATTCACGAGCTGAGTAGAGAATTATGGGGGGGATTCGAATTCCAACCCCAATTCATCCTTGCCTCACGTTCCCTCTTCCTCCTTCCTCTATATTCTTCTCTTGAGCGAGGAAGGGAGACCAGGAGAAACAAAACACACAATATTCCTTTTCTTTTTCCTGGTCTGCCTCTTAGGGTGCCCCCCTCTTCCCTTATAAAGGGGGGGAAGAGATGGGCCCTTAAGTGGGTCAACAAGGGGGGAATAGGGTCCAGTAGGGGGCCCTTATATAATGGGCCCCCTCATTACAAAATAAAGGGGAAAGTAAAAATAAAATAAAAAAAGGAAAATGGGGAAAGGACTAGAGGCCCCTTCCAATGATGATGAAAACGCAGCCACAAGATGCGTCGCAGTGTGACGAAAACCAGGATGACGAATACAGAAAACATGAAAACACAACCAAAAATTGATGAAATCAAACTACGATAATCGAGCACTTTCACCTGGCTGTCAATGACGATGACGGGTGGCATGGACGACGTCGTCGATGAACCTTGATGGCATGCACCATCAAAAAATAGGTGTCATTCCTGCTGATAACACCCTAAATTTGATCTTTATTTCATGCTATTAGCACAATTTTATGCATTTGAAGAGCTTAAAATGGGTTTATTATCATATATTTACATACATTTAATGTTTCAAGTGATTTCTGATTTTTCCCTAATTTTCTGTTAATTTTATGAATTTTGTGGGATTTATTTGAGCTTGAAATGATTATTTTTAAATGAAAATGGCAGGTTTAAATTTTAAGTTCGAACTTAATTATTATGGGGATGAAATATTGAATTTTCTAGAATTTTCTGGAATTTTTTAGAATTTATTTAGGATTTAATTGGATTTTTTAGATTTATTTAATTGAGAAATGAATTTTTAAAGAGGAAAAGGATATATTTATGATAAGAAAATGAGTTTTAAAGCAAATTTTTACTCTTCTAGGGGCTTTTCATAATTACAAGTTGCAATTATATCCTTAAAACAGCTCTCGGTAGTGGCATAGACACATTACATAACTTTGGTAGGGACTTATGAGAAAATATGCATGGTATTTTTATGAATTCAGGAAAAAACACAAGAGCGAGAATGCGCTAGAGGCATATTCACAATTACTTTTGCGCGACGTTCAGAGGCAATTCCAGGCTTTCTAAAGGGATTTTCTGCAAAAAAGAGAATTCAAAATACACCCGCCAATGAGAGGGCGACACATCATGGCGTGTTAAAAAAAGTAATGAATAACTAAACGAATTTCAATCCAATGGCTTAAATTGGTTTCAAATTCATTTATTAATAACTTTTGATCCTGAAGTTCGATTGAGATGACTTTTTTATGGATTTGCTCATCTTGATCCCCTCTTTCTATCTCTATGATGATCATTCAGATCAAGCCTACATTGATAGATAAAAATTAATTACTAAATAGGAGTAAAATGGTAAATTTTACCATGTAACCAAAGTATAAAAGCTAAATTTCGAGAGGGGGACCTCATTCTTGATGGTACTCTATCACAGATGCAAGACAGAGAGGAGTTCCAGCTTGGATCAACCTATTTGGTACTTTTTCCTTCTTTGTATTTGAATTGTTGGTGTATTTTGGATGATGTTAGTTTAATTTCTCGATTGTTCTTCTTGATCCATGTCTGAACTTCTAAATCGCTTGGCTTGACCGAAATGTACAAGTCCTGAGTAGGATTGAGAGGAGAAATTGAGATATTTCCTGGCTATTCCAAGTGCATATAAAAGAAAACTATAAAAAAACTTATAAAAAAGTTAACATTGTAGAAGATTAAATTTTCCATTTCATTATCCAATAGAGTAGTTATTACTGAATTGTCGAACCTAAAGAACCAACCAAAACACATCTAAATTTTCTTATCAATATCTCTAATTGAATTCTTTGATCCTATTAATTGGATCAATTAATTCAACTTAGAGCCCCTTATTTCTTCTACTCATCCCATCTCTCCTACCTCCCTTTCGAAATTCCTCATTTAATTAGGGTGATTTGATCTTCATTCAAGATCAAATTAACTTTAATTAGTGTCTGATAAGCCGAAAATAGGGGTGAAAATTACGCAAATTTTTAGCCCTTGTCGTTGTGAATTTTTGGCTTATGCAATAAAATTTATAAAACTCTACTTAATATGTATAGTGATAAGTATGAGTGTCGTCCAAGGGAGGCAAGTAGGAATTTCAATTTGATTTAATTTTTGGTGTTTTAGATCCTAATTAGAGTGAATTTGATCTTCAATGAGGATCAAGTCACCCTAATTAGGTGAGAATTTAGAGAGGGGGGTAGGAGAGATGGGAAGATTAGAAGAATTAAGAGCTCTAAATTTCCTTCTTTGATCCTAATTAAAGGATCCAAGAAATCATTTAGAGAGGTTGAAAGAGGGTTCTTAAAATGAGTTGGGTTGATTTTCAGATTGATAATTCAGAACTAAAATGGGGTAAATTGAGACTTCTAAAAATTAAAACTAAATTTTTATAATTTTCTTTTGTAATGCAATTGAATGCCCAGGTAAAATTCCTCAATTTCTCCTCTCAATCCTAATCAGGGCTTATACATGCTCAAGCCAAGCGATTTAGAAGTTCAGACTAGAATGGAGATGAAGAAACAAACAACTTAACCTATTTCATTCAAAATGCACAAAAGTTTGAATACAATGAAAAAAATACCAAAACTGTTGATCCAGGCTGGGACTCCTCTCTGTCTTGCAGCTGTGATGAAGCACCCTCCAGAATGAGCTCCCCTCTCGAAATTCAGCTTTTATACTTAGGTTATAGGTAAAAATCACCATTTTACCCCGTTTAGTACTTAATATTTATCTATCAATGTAGGCTAGATCTGAATAATCTAACCGTATAGATAGAAAGAGGATCAAGACGAACAAATCCATAAAAATCATCTCAATCGGACTTCAGGATCAAAAGTTATTACTAAATCAAGTTTAAACCAATTTAATGCATTAGATTTAAAATTGATTTATGTATTAGTTTCGTTTTTAAACACGCAATGACGTGTCGCTCTCTCATTGGCGGGCGCATTTTGAATCCTCCTTTTTGCAGAAAAGTCCTTAAAAGCCTGGAATTGCTTTGGGCCGCCCAAAAGTAATTGCGTATATGCCCCTAGCGCACTCTCTCTCCTCCGATTTCTCCTAAAACATTAAAAATATATATTAAAAATTGCAATAAAACCCTGAATGATTTTAAATAGGATCTTTACGCCTGCCGTGGCGACAGAGCTGTTTTCAGGGTCTTTTGCAACGAAACGTTGCAAAAGGCCCGAAAATCTAGAAATTGCATAAATACATTTTTCTCCTATAAATATGCCCTTTTTCATAGAATAAATGCATTTCTTCTTGAAATAAATCCCAGAAAATTCCTAAAAATTCGTAAAAAATTCTAGAAAATTCTAGAAAATTCCCTGATTAATTCCCATGTTGATAAATGTCGAAATAAACTTTTTAATGTGCCATTTTCATCCAAAAATAATTATTTCGAGCTTCAATAAATCCTTAAAAATTCATATAATTAACAGAAAATTAGGGAAAAATCAGAAATTACTTGGAAGCATTATTTTGTGTAAATATATGATAACAACCCAAATTTAAGCCTTTTAAATGCATAAATCATGCTAATAGCATGAAATAAAGACCGAAATTAGGGTGTTATCAGTGTCAAATTATCCAAATGGATCATCAATTGAATTAACTTACTAGCTTCCCTTGGACGATACTCGTACTTACCACTACAGATTCTAAGTATTGTATAAGCTAAAATTGACAATGACAAGGGTTTAAAATTGCATAAAATTCACCCCTATTTTTTGCTTATCACATGCATAGAGGCATGTGTGCTTATTGTGAGGGCATGTGTGTATACTTGGACTCAAAATAGGGGATTGAGTCACTAAGCGTGAACACCACATGTATCTTAGGTGGTGACACCCAACCCCGGTCATTAAAGTTAATGGTTGTTAGGAGCTTGATGTAACACGACGATCGGGATTGTCGATTCGTTTCACGTCTGGAGGGGAAACTCTAAAATACAATGTTAATGACGAGGAATATTAAAGTGATTTGAGAAAACAATGACGAGAAGGACATCAATCGTCGTGTGACCCAAGACGTAGCTCAATTGGATGACACGTGACAGATTATGTCACAAACAAGCTCTAAATGACACGCGTGAACAGATCGAAAGATGACGAGCGAGAAATGATCTCATTGAAGAGCGTCTACACCATCAACGTAATTGATCCAACCCGCCACTGTCAAGAAATTGTCCCACACAATAGGGTGACTATTCCTAAAATTCTCTTGTAATCTCGCTCATGGCGTTAGCAATATAGAGATCGGCATTGAAAGAGATAAAGTAACACTGAGAAAAGGAGAGGGGGAAATGACCTGCAAACCCAAGAAGGGTCCTCGATAATTGAGTTGTCATAGAAGGCAGCATCTTGCTTGCCAGATAGGCATGTTAGGAGTTCCGTAGGCATCACCCTAGCCAACTCCCCTAATACGTCTCTGATTGCCCTCGACAGTCCCCCATTGCAGTGATGGGGTTGTTATCATCATTGTCACCCTAATTAAGCATTGCAAAGCAGGCTAGCGCACACCCTTGACTTCCACCCCTTTCCTAGGGTATGGCTCTCGTATGGTGAAAAGGAAGGTCTTTTGCCCCTTCCGTGATGCGTCTTTGACTTGCATCACAAACAGGAGGGCAATGACCCACAGCCTCAAGCCCCCTTGGTCCATCACAAAACAAGGGTAAGATCTTTTACGGAACAATATGTCATGGTGTTGGGGGAACACAACTACACGTGCTCCCACTAGGAGGTTGAGACCCAAGACAAGAACTCATCCATGGGGGACACCATGAAGTTATTCTGACCCACCCACATCCCCGCCCGTAGTGACACCCCCTTGGCCAAGACGATGATGTCTGAGGCTTTCGAGTTCATGGCCTTGATCATCCGTGTACTCGGAAAGATATTGAGGCCTAGCCATTTTGCTTTCTTTTCGATGAGGATGTTGTGCGTTCTCCCTTGTGCCGACTGTGACAGTGGTGGGTTGGGTGTTGATGAGTACTTGGATGTAGAGGTAGTCCGAGTCCCTCATACTGGACTGGGCGCCCCCTTGTAATGCTGCCATGCAGTGAAGGGGGTTCATCGTCACTATGCTGCTACCCCTTGGGAATGTCTGGTTGGGTCAAGGGCATGACCATTGTGTTGACATTGGTGGTCGCCCCTATGCCTTGCAAGTAATCCCTCAAGAAATGGGGTCCTCCAAAGCAAAGCACCTTGGATTGTTACCCCCAACATCTGGAGTTGTCATCGCCAGGCTTGAGCTCTTGCCCTTGTCACGTCCCTTGTCGTAGCTTGGTTTAAATTTCCTCTTCAGGTATTGCGTAGTTGGGGCCGACGGTGCTTATGTGCAGTCTGAGCGGCTTTCACTTTACCTCCTATAATTCTCTTTTGGCTTCCCGATTATATTGTATGGAGGTTGACAAGCCACTCCACGACCTTGTCGGTGGCTTTCAAGTCTTGGCACTGCCTCCTCTCCAAATTGGTACCTGGCTAGTGGGGAAGTCCTTTGACTAAGTGGTAGAGCTTGTCCTCATCTGGCATCCCAATTATCTATAGAAACAGCGAGGCAAATTTCATCACATAGTCCCTTAGAGCCCAAGTCATCTTAAGGCTGTTGAGCTCATCTCGCGCCATTCACGGAGTGTTGTACCATATGTAGGTCTCTTTTGTTCCTGTATGAACTCCTCCAATGTGGCCGGTGGCCAATCTCCCTCTCCAAAATGCAGGTGGCACCAATTATTGGCATCCCTCTGAGGAAATTGGTGGCCACTAAGACCTTCTTCTCCGTTGGTGTGCCTATCAACTCAAAGTGTTATTGTAGGCTATATAAGAGGTCGAAAACATCCTCCTCCTTATGGGCTCCATTAATTTTCAGGGGTAGCAACGACAGTCAGTTTCTTCCCCGTTGGGTTACGTCGTGGACAACTTCATCCTTCGCGAGTTTGCCAACTCAACCCTCATGGCCATCATCATCTCAGTGAGCTCTTGAACAACACTATGTAGCTGACTTTTCCCTTGATTCATCAAATCAGGACTTCAAGCCCAAGAAATCTCTTCGCATTGCTTCAGATACTTCACCCTTAGGCGCTTCTTTTCTAATAAAAACTTTCAGTCTCCTCCAAACTTCATCTCCCCTTAGACAAATGGATCAGAAGTGTTGGGTGAGGAACCCAACCTAGCTCTGACACTAAATGTCATGCGGTCAAATCTCAAGCTAGGAACAACGCTCGGATCAAGGGTGATAGTGAAGTAACAAGATGAGGCACCGCGCACTTGGGTAGTGGCACTCTTGAGCCTTGAGGCCCGTAACACCTCACACGCCTGTTGGCACTACAAATACACACATGTCCTTTGGTCATGGCCCTTGGCACGCCCTCCAGTCTGTCCCAGCCTGGACGCTCCATGTGCCACCAGCAACTGTGTTGATACCATCACGCTTGGTCCACATTGGCACCGCTGTGCTCGATGCCCAAGCGTTAGTGATGTACGCTGCACCACTACTCACTGGGCGTCACGCGCTAGAAAACTAATCGTTGGGCGCCACGCACCCACAGCCATCTCGGCCCCCTATATGTGCCAATGTTGTAGTCTTCTAGAGAAATGTCTCCCACCCCGCGCCATGCAAATGCAGCATGTGTGTCGCTTAACACCCACGCCCGCGCACTTGCGTAGTTCCTGTGTGCATCGCCCATGCCTCTGGTGCCCAGCTTGCACATTCCACACACATGCATGAAGCTTGGCTATGGCACGCGTGTGAAGGCTGCCTAATCTATGGCGCCTGAGCACCGACGAGAAAGAGCATTGATGGAGGACCATCCAGTCAATCGTGCCCTGACCCGTTGCCAGCCACGTCGTGGATCCCGAGCCGATGTGATGAATCTGTAGTTCCACTATCAGGTTTGAGAAGGGGTGTCGTCATCTCGCTTCATGTCAAGTGTCTTTATGTAAATTTCTGTTTTTCTTTGTTGTTGGATTGTTGGGAGGCCCCTCCTGCATGAGTACCGACCTCCTGCATGTGTTCTCTTTTATGTCATTTGCTTAATTGTCCTCTTTAGGGGGAGAAAACAATGATGGGCTCCTTCTTCTCGTAAAGAGTCCTTTTAAGGGGAAGCCCAATAGGCTTTACCTTAAAAGGGAGCGCAATAGGGGCCACCCACAACTACTAGTTTCCCTCTATAAGAGGGGAGGAGTGGACGTGGGATAAGGGTAGGCTTTAATTACTGTAAATTCCAAATCCATTGCATTTTCTGCAGTTATTTGTATTTCATCGTATTTGTTGTTTTTTTTGTGAAAGAAGAACACATCGTAGAAGAAGAAGGGTGTAGTTTTGTCCTCTTGTGAAGATTGGATTGAGAAAGAATTGTCGTCTGAGTTGAAGGACTTCTCGACCTATGTGTCGTACAAGAACTTGCTGAAGATGATAGCTCTCACCGCTGGCTTGTCCAACCCAAGCTTCATTGATTCTTCTCCATATCAGGATGTCAGTTGCTTTGAGGAGACTCATTGATGACAATCTTCTCGTTCTTCTGACATTCCAAGGGTAACCGTTGGTCCTGTGACAACAATCACCGAACAGGCATTCATGTCGCCTTGGAAATTCTACGACCGCAGTTGGGATCATTCCTGGAATGATGCTTTGACACTTCCTGATTCCCTAGTGCCCCAGTCTGATTGTGGAATCGCCAACCCCACAGTTTTGATGGTTACTATTGATCTGATTTCACCGCCAAATGAATCTCTTCCTCGCCAAAGTTGATTTCAATGCTTTGGTATGCTTGTGACTAAACTGATACAATCGTAAACGATAACAATCAACATACTCAAGTAGCAAAGGAGTGTTAGAAGATGCACGCTACAAGATGGCGCTTGCCAACTTGGAGGAGCAAAGGAGACAGCTATAGTAGCTACTAGAATATGGACTGATATGGTCGTCCATGGAACCCTTTAGTGCACTACTGCTATTTCATAAGAAGGATTGATTGCTCTGACTCGACATATACTACCGTGGTAAACAAGGTCACGATGAAGAACAAATGCCCCATGTCAAATAATGATGAGCTATTTGATAAGCTTGGGGACGCTTGTTCCTTCTCACATATGGACATCCTGACTGGGTATAACCAAGTGCAGATCAAGGATGGGGATGAATCGAAGACAACATGCATTAATCGATATGGTTCATTTGAGTTTAATGTAGTTCCTTTTGGGCTCACCAACAGCTGTCAACATTTTGCTGATTAATGAATTTTATTTTTTTAGAGCATATCAATGATTTTTTGGTGGTATACTTGGATGAATCCTCATGTACAACTAAAGTTTGGATGACCATGTGAGAAACCTGAGGAGTGTGATGGCCAAGCTGAAGGAGCATGAGCTCTACCTCAACCCAAAGCAATGTGAATTCTTTTTAGAATAAATTGAGTTCCTCGAACATCTAGTTAGGTGAGTGATAATCTCAATTTTATGGTTAAAATTTGTCGTTGGTGATTGAGATTATTCAATAAAATTTATATTTAATCGTACTTAAAATATGTAGTTAGTGATGAGTACGGATTGTCTCCAGGCGGAACAATGATTAAGGAACTACTTTCTTATACTAGTGATGATCAACGAGAGGATCGAGGAAAACAATATTCGACGACGTGAGCTAGTGTATCGATTAAAAATACGTAAGTTATAAGTTATTTTAACTTAAATATAAGAGTAAGTGCACGTGACGGACATGATCATGGATGATGGTATCAATGATGATAGTGATTGGATTTGGAATTGTACAGTGGCGTGGATGAAGAGACGAGAAAAAAGAGTAAAATGAGAGTGCAAGAACAATGATAAACCATGATGGCATCGGGAAAGAGACAATGTACGGCGAAGATACTTACCATAGATCCTTACGTTCCATCAGGATCACGGCAATTTATGACTGCCGATAAGCTCCCCCTCTTCTCCAATGCTTCTCCCCACCCACCCAGGACACCAAGAACACTCTTGATGGATCTCAAAACTCACTATCTTTCAATCAACCCACAAAAGTAGGAAGCAAGTTCAAGATGAATTTCACAATTATCCGGGCATCTGTTTATAGATCAGAGGTATCGATAGAAAGAGGAGGGAAAGACGAAGCAACGTTGAAAATTTCAGCTCAATCAAAGTTTTAGATCAAAACTTATGGTCGTTTGAAGTTAAAGCAATCATAGCCCTTATTTTTCTCTCGCCTCATCAGCTTCCTCATTTTCCGTGCCCGCCAAGAAGTCGAAGTGCCTCATATTCCGTGCTTTTTGGTCTTCCACACACATTTGTCTTTTTCCGTACACGTGCTCTTAGTGAGAAGAGAAAGGGACAAAGAAAGAGAAAAAAACGTAAAAAATAAGTCACTTTTTTGGGGATGACATGGCAGCGCATCAGCGCGCCATGTCAGCTTCTTTTTTCTTCTCTTTTCTTTGTTTGAAATGAGTGGATGAGAGCGTGCAATGTCACCTTGCGCCAAAAAAAAGTCCAAAAATACTGTAAAATTTATATTAAATAAAATAAAAGCCTAAAAAATACGTAGAAATCATATCTTTCAAAATTTGATGTCGAAAAATTCCATAAAAATCAGATTTTGTCTCAAAAACTATATTATTCAATAATATATTGTTAGAAAATTCCCAAAAATTTAATAAATTAATAAATTTGTTCTAAAAATAGATTTAATCATTTTAAGCTTGATAACATGCAATTATGAATAATTTAATACAGATAAGCATGTAAATATGATTGGTGAGGTAGTGTGCATCTTATCAATGAGGTACTAAAAATGCATCTTATCAGTGAGGTAGTGTGGGCATGGATCCCTTCAAGGTGCACAGTATTCGTGACCAGGTAGTGCTGAAAGGGGTGCCACATTTGTGATCATTCATCGGGTTTGCGAATGACTACCAGAAGTTTATCAAGTCCTCCCAAATAGCTGCTCCGCTACAGATTTATTGAAGAAGGATTAGAAGCAGCAATGGAATGAGTGCTTCCAAAAGGCCTTCAAAAAATTGAAGAGGGCAATCACCACTAAGCCGATGCTCTAGCAGCCTAAGTTTGACAGTTGTATGAAGTGCACACCAATGCTTTTGATTTTCCTCTTGAACGTGTTTTGATGCAAGAGGGGCATCTGATGTCATATAAGAGTCAAAAGTTGAATGACACATAGAAGAGGTACCATGTGCATGAGAAGGAGATAACGGCTATGGTACATTGCCTATGATGTGTGGTGCCACTATCTCCTGGGAAGCAAGTTTTTGGTCTACACTGAAAATGTGGCCAACTTCGACTTGAAGTACAAGCTGGGGCGTGCCAATCAAGTAGGTGACTCACAAAGCCGCGAGGAGACAGAAACTATTGTGGCTGCATTTTTAGCTGTTCAAGGGAGCATCCTAGATGAAATAGAAGTGGCCTTGAAAGATGATCTATAAGCCAATCCTCTGATGAAGTGGATTGTCACTGGCAAAATGAGGAGATTACAGATTGATGATGAGATCATCTATGCACACAAGAATCGGTATATGTGCCGGTGGGTTGCGATGCAAGCTCCTCTACGAGGCACATGATGCACCCAACGTCGTTCATCCACAGCAATTGCGCATGTTCACACTCCTGTCCAGAAGCTATCACTAGCAAGGATTGGAGCAGGACGTGGAGGCTTATGTTCGCTCCTGCCTAGTGCACCAACAGAAAAAGATGGAGGAGGATAAGGCTTTGGGAACAGTGGAACCTCTCCTACTAAGCATCAATTAAGCACTTAGGCCTCACAACAAGCATTAATGAAGATAAAAAAGGGGTTTTTTAAAATGTATTTTTCTCTTGTTTTATTTGGTTTGTAACATTTTGTAGTGTTATCGAGGATGCCCAGCCACTGTCGCCTTCTTGTTGTGCCACTGGGAAGCCTAGTGCCACCCCGATTGCATGCTATGAGGATGGCCAAGTTGCCCGAGGAAATCCCCACCATCGCCACATTTTTGTGAGGCAGCTCGTGCCATCGGAACACGACCACCGCACTGCTCACTTCCTAGCACTGTCATTGCAATCATGGTCCTTGTGTGGATCCCACAGCCATCATCGCTTGCCAATATGTCATTCACGCCACTAGAAGAATCTCTAACAGCACCTTTTCTCCAGCCAGGCCACCACTATCGTCATGTCCTCATGTAGCTCTTGCTGACACCGCTACTCACCGATATGTAGTTCACGCCACCAAAAAGACCCACTTCTAACGCCACCTTGTCATTTGGGCCGCCACCTTATCTTACAATCGCCCACGCTGGCAGAAGGATTCTCGTCGCCGCACCTTTGTTTCCCTATGCCGTCATCAGTAGATTCCTTGGACCTTATACCGTCCCTCCATTATTGCAACGCCCCAACCAGACGTTCATCACCACCCTCAATTCAAGCTCTTAGACACATGGAGAAAATTATTATCGTGCCACCACTTTGCCAATATTTGTGTACCGACTACTATTGTCGGTGATCGCTGGATCTAGGTCCAATGGAAGCCAAGGAGGAGCCTTGAGTCATGCCCCCCCCCCACACATCCATCACGCCCCATAATTCCCCACCCCCGCATGTGATATCACCGTCGGGTCAACTGTGTGCCTCCCGCACACACACTAACACCCCCGACTTCCACACACAACTCACATCCCCATCAACTAGGACTTTTTTTTTTTTAATTGGCAAAAACACGGTGCCGGTTACGGCCAACCCTAGGGTTGTGCCCGTAGACCGATCGATCCGTGCCGTGGACGCCACCCAGGAGGTTTTTATTTATTAAGTGAAGTGTTTTTCAATGTTTTTACGGGTGGAGCGAGTATATATATCCCAATTACACTCGGAACCCACTCGTCCACGCCCATAGTTTAGGAAAAGAAAAGATACATAACTGATACCTTGTAGGCGCTCGAGGAAGTGTGGTCGTCATCGTCCCTCCAGAGCCGCCCAACGGTATCGGTGTAGGTCGGGAGATATCCTTGCCTTCATGTCATCAAGCGGGGGCTGAAGTGCGTGGGGGGCGCTAGTCGGGGCGGTTGCAATCAGCTCCTCAAACTCCACTGTTCCACGCGATTCTCCAATCCCGCGCGTGGGTTCGTCGTGCACGGAGGGTTGGTAGGCCGAGACGATCGACTCGGTAACATCCCCTTGCTGTAGAAGGAAGCGCCTGCCAAGAGAGAAAGACGGAGGAGGTCCATGTGTGTACCGCGTGATTGGCGAGGGCGTCAGCGGTCTGGTTGCCCTCTCGTAGCTGATGGCGAAAGCACTTGATTCGATGACGACACTGCATGATATCCTGCCATATGCGATGGAGGCGCCATTGGGAACATGGACCTGTACGAAGCATATCAACTAATACCCGTGAGTCCAACTCTACGACGATATTGTGAAGGTTCCGCTCCTCACAGAGGAGTAGACCATCGCGTATCGCCATAGCCTCGGCAACTGTATTAGTCTGTACTCCATAAAAAGAAGAGAAAGCGAAGAGCATACTTCCTGTATGATTCCGAAGGATACTGCCTCCCCCAGCTGGTCCCGGGTTCCCCTTGGCCGCGCCATCCACATTCAGTTTGAGGATGTCAACTAGCGGTGAGAGCCAATAAACAATCCTGTACTGAATACGGATAGGGGCATGGGTCACGGGCATCCCTAAGGATCCAAGGAGCTCGAAGGCGAATGCTGAGCTGTCGTCTCGAGGGGGGATGAGGCGGTGAATACGGCGTAGCCATAACTTGACCCGACGTAGGATGTCCACAGCGCTCATGGGTGTACCTGCAAAACGACAAGAGTTTCGCCCTTTCCATATCTCCCATAGTAGATAAGCTATGGTGATGTATAGGATGGGGGGCCGTTTAGAGTGTATTGGCGAGAGAAAGAGCTTACCAAAACACTCAGACGGGGTCAGTAGATGCCAATGATCTGTGATTGGGCGCCAGCATGCCAATGCTACCTCACTATAAAAGAAAAGGTGATCCATGGTCTCTGTGTGGGGAAGTGAAGGACAGCAATGGCAGCGGGAAGGTAGCGAGTGCCCTATACGGGTCACTCGATCGTCAGTCGGGAGCCCTTGATGTAATAAGCGCCAAAGGAAAAAGGAGACTCGCGTAAGGATGGTCGGATGCCAAATACAGCGACCCCAATGCTGTATAGGGGATTATGGGCGAAAGTGTTCCCAAGAAGAGCGGCATGTGTAGGCTCCATCAGATGTGAGTCTCCAGATAGCAGAGTCAAAACTCGAGTCTAGTGGTGTAGTCTGGACCTCAGGAAGTGTGTCCGGGGGAGACCGTGTTGCTCCCAGAAGTGTGGCGTATTGCCTCTGAGCAATTGAGTCACCGTGAGTCTCACTCGGTGTGGAACGAACTGGGGGTGGCAAGCGAGGGGCTCATCAGCATGCCAGGTATCATACCACGTGCTGATGTCACCTCGGCCTATATGCCAGCGTGTGACTTGTGCCATCTCAAGCCAATGTCGCTGCCACGCCCGCCACCTCTTAGATCCCTGAATATCTATCTCGCGACGTGCCCATTCGCCATATTTGGCGAGGATAAAATTCCCCAATGGGGGAGGATGTGGTACGCATACGCCATACAAGCTTCTTTTGAAGCATGTCCTGAACGTCCGAAAGTCATCTGATCCCTAGACCTCCTTCTTCCGTCGGTCGACATGGCTTCTCCCAAGAAACCCAGTGATGGCGCATCTCTCCCTCGAGGTGACCAGACCATAGAAAACGCGCACATATGTGTTCCACAGAGTGGAGAACGGTAAGAGATAGTGAATGGACCGCAAGGGTATGTAACGGGATACTCATGAGGACATGCCGAATAAGTTGGATACGGCCTCCTAGGGAGAGGAAATGAAGTTTCCATCCCTCTAGCTTCTTTCTAAGCTTACCCAGCACGGCATTGAAATAGTGATGACGAGCGGGGCCAAGAAAGATAGGGCATCCAAGATAATCGAACGGAAGGTGTCCTCGTGAGAATCGTGTATGGTGCTAGAGTATCTCAGAGCGCCTTATAGTGGTGGAAGGTCCCACTATAAAGCTACTCTTCGATGCGTTAACGAGCTGGCCCGAAGCGTGCTCGTACGCGGTAAGATCAACTAGGACTTGTTAAACCCAACCTCCAGATCACTACCATCGTGGCTCTGTCCAACAACATCGCCAACCCGATGGGCCGCATACCAAACTCTCGTTGCTATCGTCATGACCGACCAGGCTTCAGCCCTGTAGGTTTGCTCACAATTGCCCCTTTGAACTCTCTAATTTCATTTAGTGCCTCACAAACCTGTTTCCATCGGTGGGTTAAAGGTGGACGTAGATAGGGATCTTACATTGAGAAGTAGGGCTTTTGTTGATACGTCCGTAGTTGGACTCATCGAGGGTGCACACACTAGTTGCAATAGCCATGATTGTGTCATCAGCTTTCAACCTGACGTCTAGATCATTGGGAGCCTAGTGGCATTCCTAGCCCTCTCATGTCGTGACTTAATGGTCGCCGGTGTCCGTCGGTATCTTGTTTGTACTTCTCATTGTCTTTTCTTGTTGCATTAGCATTTGCATTTCCAGCCATGTCCTCCCACCTAATTCATACCAGAACGGTTGTTTGATCCTGACCCGTCACTCCACATCACAATTTAATTATTTTTTAATTATTTTCTGTAAATTTTCCCAGAACTCTTCAAAATAATATGGAGTATTTACAAATAATTTTTAAATATATACATGTATATCCTTTTTTAATTACTTCCACACATTTGTGTACTTTAAGTAGCTAAGGTATGATCCATGAGAGGTGAATTAGCTTCTTTAAATTGTATTCACGATAAGTTTTTTACATATCTGAGATATGGTATTGTTGGGCTCGAAAGCCTTGATTTTGATGGAACTAAATCAAGTCAGAGAGCAGAAGTCTGTTGATGGAATCTAAACGACATTTAAAATGACTTAGATCGTATCTCTTGTGAATGGAATCCATGATTTCTTGGATCCTCAAGTGAGATCTGTTCAGCTGCTGAAGTGTGTGGCCTTCAGATGTATGCACACAATCCAGACTTGTCGAATATCCTCCTTCACCTTGGCAGCCCCATGTATGACTTATTGTCTTCGTTACACTTTCTTGACTGCATTACGAAAGTTTTGAGTTCATGTGCCTTGGTTCAATCACCAAAACATGTTTTCCATGAAGCACAAGCGTTAATCAATTCACATTTGATCTTTAAAACAACATATAATATAGGGAAGGACACAGTCTGACCGAAGGACCGTCGGTCAGCCTTTTTAGGGCTGACTAAACCCTCCAGTCTGGGTCCGGTTCGCAGGTCGAACCGAACTGGAGACCGGCCCTCTCTCTCACCCTCTATCCCTCTCTCGCTCTCTTTTTCTCGCCCTCACTCACCCTCTTCCTCTTTCCTTCTCATTTTCTCTTCTCTTGTCGTCACTCCCTCTCTCCCACTCGTTCTCTCTCTCTCATCCTATCTCCCCCTCTCCTGCTCGTTCTCTCTCCCTCTCTGCCGGTCGATCTCTCCCCCTCTCTCTTTCTCGTTCTCTCTGTCTCTTGCCCCTCTCTCTTTCTCCTTCTCTCCGCCTCTCCCCTCTCTCTCTTTCTCGTTCTCTCTGTCTCTCCCCCCCTCTCTCTTTCTCATTCTCTCTGTCTCTCCCCCCCGTCTCTTTCTTGTTCCCTCTATCTCTCCCCCTGTCTCTTTCTTGTTCTCTCTGTCTCTCTCTCCCGTTCTCACTGTCTTGTTCTCTCTCCCTCCCTCTCCCGTAGTTCCGGTCTCATTCTCCCTCTTCTTCGCTCCACCTCCCTCCCTCTTGCCCTCCTACCCCGCTCATACTCTCTCCCTCTTGTTTTTTTCCCGTCTCTCTCTCTCTCTCTCTCTCTCTCTCTCTCTCTCTCTCTCTCTCCCTCTCTCTCTCTCTCGCTCTCTCCCCCTCCCCCCCTCTCGCCCTCTCTTTCACACTCTCTCCTCCTCTCTCTCTCTCTCTCTCTCTCTCTCTCTCTCCCTCTCTCTCTCGCTCTCTCTCTCCCTCTCTCTCTCTCTCTCTCTCTCTCTCTCTCTCTCTCTCTCTCTCTCTCTCTCTCTCTCTCTCTCTCTCTCTCTCTCTCCCTCTCGCCCTCTCTTTCACACTCTCTCCTACTCTCCCTCTCCTCCTCTATTAGCCTCACTTTTTCTCTCCCTCTCTCTGTCAACCTCTCCCGCTTTCACTCTCCTCTCTTCCTCTAGTTCTCTGCTCGCTCGTCCCCTCTTTTCCCCTCCTTCTATCCCTCCCTCTCTCTCGCTCATACTCTCTCCTTCTAGCCCTCTCCTTCTCCCTCAAGAACTCTCTCCCTATTGAACTCTCCCCCTCTCGCCTGCTCTCTCTCCCTCTCAATTCCCCTCTCCTGCTCTCCCTCTCCCTCTCTTACGCTCTTCCTCTCTCTTTCTCTTGCACTCTCTTGCTATCTCCCTCTTGTACTCTCCTTCTTTGACTTACTCTCTCTCTCTTGTATTCTCTCTGTCTTGCACTATCTTAGTGTCACTTGCACTCCCTCACTCTCTCCCTCTCACATTCTCACACTCTAACTCTCTAATTATGTTCCTCTCCCTCTCTCTTTCATTATCCAATACTGCTTCTGCTCCAGAGGCAAAATTAGATTCAGCATCCAAGTTAAATTAAAATCAACCTGCACATTGACTAGTCAACTTGACTGATCAAAGACCAGACTGGACCGAGACCAGAGTGACCAAGACCAGACCAAACTTCAGGTCTAGATTTAGGTTTTTGTTGAAACCGGACCGTGTCCTTCCCTAATATCATACGTAACTTTTGAGGAACTTTTTCCACCCTTTACTTGCTTACTCTAAGATTGCCTTGAAGTCCTTCACTTGCCCAGCCTCTTGAAGTATCCATGCGACCACACTGCTCTTGGATATCCAATTCTTCTTCAACTCTTCTTGAAAATCTTGAAGATATGCTTTCCATGAAGACTCTCTCCTTACTTGAGTGGAGAAAGGATCAAAATTGAAGATTTTGGGGGCTCCCAAATATGGCTGGCCTGGGTGCTTAAACCAGGCCTACAATTTTTGGTGCCATATCCTTTAAGAACAAGTTGTGTACCATCCCCTATTTATGTTTTAGTTTAGTTTTTCTCAAAACCCCATAAAGTAAAAAATATACACCAATGCCCCTATGATCTTATGCCCCTATGCCTCTAGCCCATGGAACATTATAGTAAATAACTTAAGTGGCCCAATGACAATTATTAGCTAACCTTATTAATTCACTATATAAACATATAGATTAATTGAGTAAGGATCTATTTAACCAATCAATAGATTAAGTTTATGGCTCGTGAGATGCCAAACTTCACCTAGTGCTCTGGACGATACCGAGTAGTGTTTCACACTCTCTCATGGAACCTTTACCGTCATGGATTGCTGTATATGTATGATCCTTCATCCACGCGAGACTCTCAAATGACTTAGGGGTATGGTTGATCATCAAAATCTAACCCATCATTCGATTAGTACTGATCTGTAGCAGAATCAATGGATGGACATAATTTTACGGAATCTGGAATTTTTGAATTTATGGCTAGGCTAAGGAGATAATCTGAAAATATTTTGGTAAATATTAGACCTTATTTAAATTGGAAATACTTGTGCATTGTAGTATTTAAAAAAAAAGTTAATGATTTATGGTTATGAATCCTATGTTGACATTTATTTGATTTTATGGGTTATGAGGCTGTGAGTTACTTGATCCATATTCAGTTCAAATAAATCATAATAGACATTCAACTCAACCAACAAAGCCTTCTTTTCTTCGACCCTGAAAGCCTTTCACCTACTTGATTGCTAAACTCTACTAGGATCCTCTAAAAGTGTGTATATATAGTTATCTCAAATATCACAGATGTGCAGATAATTTCAACAAAGAAATTGTTTCAAGGGTAATTTATAATTCAAGAACATACTGAAATGGAAAATAACTTGAATATTCAATCAAGTAAAATAAGATGGTTCAATATTTTATCAATATCTTTATTTTTTTGTTCCCTTATTTTTACCTCTATATCCTATTGTATATGGATGCATATTTAATCATTCTCAATATTTAACATGTTGAAGACTTGTGAAAATCAAGACTCTTTATTTGTGATTCATTGGATTACTTCTTGATGTGTCCTCGTCCTCTTGCCTGTAACTTTCAAAACACTTCACAAAAAATTATGCATGAACCATCCATTTAATCAGGAGGAGACCAAATAATAAATACAATTTTTTTTCATGATGATCTTTTTTATTTCACCTTCCATAAATAGGTCTTGCTATGCCTACATTGAATTAGAAATTGAAAGGAGAAAATCTATGATTTTTAGAAACCCAACTTTTTAATGATTTTTTTATTTCAGATAGAAAGAAAATAAGAAAATAAAACTGCTTCATTTTTTGAATCAGCAGAATCACAACTTTGTCATTCACTTCATAAGCCATAAAAGGAAAATTTTATTATTTAAAATATTATAAATATTTAATTAACATAGAAAACTGATCCAAAATTATTTTATACATCTGAAATTATATTATTCAAAATATTGGCAATATTTAATTTAATTTTCACTGAATTAACTTATAACATAATCCATACTCATACATAAATATCTATGGTAAGTAGAGAAGTCCATGTTGGACAGCATTTTTCTCTTTTTAAGTGGTGTCTGATTCATATAAATATTTGACAAGAGGCATGGACCCTGTTATCAACACTTCATAAAAAGTTTGAGGCCTCACTCAATGATTTCTCTTGTCCAGTGGTGTCTGATTCATATAAATATTTGACAAGAGACATAGGACCTGGTTATCAACACTTGATAAAAATTTTAAGGCATCACTCAACAATTTCTTCAATTGACCAGATGGTCAAACATTACAGATCTTCTTATGCATGAAGGTACTCATCCAATGCATGTAGGAGTCTCATAGTTTGAATCTTATGAATTTCGTTGTCTTCATATGCATAATTATTGATATAAATAAACATGTCTAACCTAATGTAAACTCATCTACAGAAGGTTCACTTTCCATATTCCACTTTGAATATTCTTCAATATATTCATAGCACTTCATATACAATCCTAATGATACATTGAATATATTCTGATATAAGTTTCAGAGAAAACTTCAAGAAATAGTTTGATGATACTCTTTAGACATTTAATTATTTATGGATGTACTTCAAATCAAACTAAAATCTAAAACAAACCACCTGGATGGTGGACTGTATATTTCTTAGTTGGAATGACATATATATTGAGTTTGTGCGGGATAAGCACCCAATACACCATTAGGGACTACCCTAATCTCTTCTAACTCCATGAAATCACATATATATAACTCAATTGTATTTATCAAATAATAATAATCATGGAAACAAACACCTAAAAAATTTAGATGTTCAAATGAACTGATTTCATCAGCCCTAGGTCAAAGCCCTTACCATGCAACGATAAGAATAGAACTAGATTGTTATAGGTGTTGTATTATATTGTTATACGCTTTTTATATAGAAACTTGCCCTTGTAAAAATAAGGGTTTTGCTTAACCACGAGTAAACGAGGTGTTCTCAATTGGTGAAGCCTCTAAAGCCTGATGTGAT
Organism: Wolffia australiana; assembly: GCF_029677425.1. Classification (NCBI taxonomy): domain Eukaryota; kingdom Viridiplantae; phylum Streptophyta; class Magnoliopsida; order Alismatales; family Araceae; genus Wolffia; species Wolffia australiana. Next base: position 10,960,182 of record NC_135848.1, on the reverse strand, counting down.
CTCAATCGGCGATGCCTATAGGTGTTCTCAATCTGCGAAGCCTCTAAGGTGTTCTCAATCGGCGAAGCCTCCTTGGACTAAGCTGAGGAGTTATCAATCGGCGAAGCCTCCTTGGAAATAGCTGAGGAGTTCTCAATCGGCACAGCTTCCAAGTACTGAGCTTAGGATTTCTCAATCGGCGAAGCCTCAAAGCCAATCCTTGCTCTCTCATTTTTAATTTAAACTTTTCTAATATGATATATTTAAACTTATTACCAATAACTCTAACTCCTATACACCATTTTTAGAAAAATGGCTAATTTATTACTAATTTCTTAGTAAAAAGGCTTATTTTAGACTGTCGTTATCACTATGTCTAAAATCCTGGTTCTATGGACTGTTTTGTTCTTACAGAACTGTTCTTGCCTTCCTATGATACGAGGGGGTACCTGGGTCTGGAACACACTTATTTTCTGTTCTCATAAAATTGTTCACTATCCAATGAAAACAAATTACTCAGTAGACTTAAAGAAAATGGATAAGCTTTTCATTAACATTGTAAATTCTGATATTAAATAAAAAATTCACTCTATATGAATATTATTATCAAGTTGGTTCAAATTTTGATGTTATTTAATAAAGAGCCTTAAACATATTTTTCATGGCATTACCAATATGGTATCACATGAAGACATCTTTTGTAATTTTAACCCACTTGTTTTTACTTATTAATGGTTTCACACAATTTGAAAGTATTTCCAAGGGAACCCTTCGAAGATTCAACACTAAGGTTGCTGTATGAAATACCCAATGTGGATATACAAGAACAAAATTGAATTTCAGATTCTAAAGGATGGAGATTAAGGGGAATGGCAGGGAAATAATATATTAAGAACCCAAATCAGAGCAAAGAATGATACGTACAAAGTTTAAGGAGGATAGCTGTTTATGCATCTTCATCTTGGAGAACGATTAGCACTGACTTTCAACTACTTATCATTCCAATCAATTTTCTACACAATGAAAATGCCTAATTAGAAGTAACATTTAGTAGCAAGGATATTTCCTGATTGTAGTCAAATAGAATACATTACATTTGTAAACATTACCCAAATGTTTTCAGAATTAAAAAAGAGTTGGACTCCTGGCTGTATCCCACTTCCTATCATATACGAAAGGTTTGTCTTTCTCTCCTCTAAATTGATTTAAATAGACTGAATATTCTTTGTGTATAGCAATAACACTTTTCCTGATAAGATTTGACTCTATAATTGAACTGTAAAGTTTATAGCATTTGATTTCTAGTATTTCATATAGTATTCTCTCTCAGGCACTAAGCTTTCTCTATCATTATATATAAAAGTTGAGCCCTTCTGGGTAATTTTCTCAGGCACTAAGGTTTCTCTATCAATTTCACTTTTTTTCTATTCCAAGATCAGTATTCTGGGGTCTCTTCTCATATTTTCAACAAAACACAGGTGACCATCCTCGGATGATGAATTGAGAAGCATAGGCAAGAAGTAGAATCAAAGAATCATTAACCAGATGACTGACTTGAGAAGATTAACATGTAAAAGCTCAACATTCTCCCTATTCCAGCCAAGCGAGGGCCTTTGGAACTGAAAGATTTTCCTTCATATAAATTGACATCGACATGAACTTGAACAAATTTTCAAAACATCATGTAAAGCGATCCATATATTGAAGCTCAGCTTGAAGTGTTCTAAACACAACAATAACGCCATCCTGAAATCATGACAGTATTTCTGTATATTTAGCTTTTCTATTAAAAAAAGTTTCAGGTCCCACTGTGACAGCACTTTGATATGATACTAGAGGTAACATCTGTCATAGTTCCATATACAGGAGACAGATGCCAGAGAGGTATATTATTTTATGCTTATCCATAAATATCCTATCAAAACTGAACAGTCTTCAAGTGGTAATAACGACATAAACAGGAATATGCAACAACATTATATCTTTTTAAGTTTTGGTTGCCTACATGGCCCACCTGGTATCTTGATTAGTAAGCTAGATACCATATCTTGTACACAAGATGATACGTTATTTTCTAAAACGTATCGCCATCACGCCAATAAGAGAGTCCAATAGGGGAACCACGTGCAGGATCTCACATGTGGGAACTCAACAACAGAGGCCCTATAAATAATCAGCAGCAGGAGAAAGAAAAGAGTATTCCTTTTTTCAAGAATCAGTTTGTTGACGGCTGCTGCGGCTGAAGGCTTGGAGTGGGAGAGACCTGTGACCAGAGAAGGGAAAAGGATCATCGGATCCTTTTTTTCGGTGAATAGGAGAGGCCCTATGGTATCACTAGCTATTCACTGGAAAGGTTCAGACTGGGAAAATTCAAGAGTGGGAACAACCAAGGTATTAAAAGCTATGCGCAGAGAAATAAAAACAGTGATTAGATGCCAATAGGCTGACCAGTAAAAGAAAATCATGTGTTACCAAGACCCACCACAAAGCAGCGTGGAAAATCTTCTCAAATGGAAGATTAAATATTCCTAGATATTTTTTTCAAAAAAAAAATATATTCCTAGATACAGTCTGAATAAGATAATTGAGCAGAAGGCGGCCCAATATTTTCATTCCTCGGCCCTAGTCTGACAAAAAACAACTCGACATTCTAGTCTACATAATAGAACCTGATCAACTGAAAATTCCCCAAAGGGTAGATAAATAAAAATGGTTATCTATAGAATTATATACACCACGCACATTAAAAATGAACTCTGGAGAGAGCCTCAGAAACAAGAAGACAATTTCCTCATCACAGTGTCTTGATCACCAGTATAAGGATAAAGAATATCTGCTTCTACTCGGAGGACTTCTTGATGCTGATTGAGGGCATATAGCAAACTTAAGATTAGCATAATACCTAAAATACCCTTCATAGCTCTTGGGCGCTGGAATTAGGTCTCGAAGGAAAATCCAGGCCATTTAGGGCAGGTATTGTTCTGAGATCCTCCTCCGAGTAGGATGGGATGAACCAATACTTCTTATCAGCTCCAAACACCTGCATTAATCTGCACAGTTCAGAAGCAGAAGTAAACAAAACAAAATTTTCTCATCTGGAAACCAACCTGCTCAAAGTTTTTTTTCCTTCCAAGATCATAACGCCACTTTGAGGTCGTTTTCTTCTCATATGCCTGCATATAAATATATATGTCAAAAAATGATCTCCAGTCATAGAACTGAAAGAGGGGTACAAGCCTCGATGGTTGTAGTATTGCTCGAGACCAGCGAAAAGTGCATCATGAGGAACCCCAGAAGACTTAACGAAAAAGCGAGGTTCAACACTGCAAGCAAGGTAGTGGTGTCAGATTAAAACACGATATATAGTCATTGGTACGGTAGTTTTAAACTCATTTCACTATGACCATTGATTCTCGTTTTCACCTTTTTAAAAGTAAATATTTGGGCTCACTAATGTTTTGATGACCTGAGGGGAATATACTTAAAAGATCCTACCAGAGAATAATGCCTCATTATATGGTCTCATTTTTTTAACAAAAACTAAGATTCTTAATGCCATTACTAAACACAGTAGCTTTACCAAACGCAAGAAAAGTTGTGGCAAGAGCTCCAGGTGATCCCGGAACGACTCCTTCACTAAAGAACACAATGAAGTGAGGCAGTAGCGCAAGGGTGACCAGCGTGGTCTCCAGAAACGAATAAAACTGCAGTAAAGGAAAGGATATGTCAATTATATAAATTATAAAAAATAAATAAGGTGCTACAGAGGTAAACAAATTAAAAATTAAATGAGGCGCTGCTGAATAATTAATTACAGCGCACTATTTAATACCAAAAATGATTTTAAACTGTAGATTCATGACTTATGTAAAACTCGAAGTAAAAGACTCAGTTTGCAAAAATAATCGTTCATGAAGGATGCCATTAAGTTTCTTGGTTATGGGAAAATATTTTATTTCCTCTGAAGATCGTTGAACCTAGAGATTGAATTCAGAGAAGAAAAACTTGGAGTTTCACGGGAAATTATTTTCCCAGTTATTATTTTGTGAGATTAAAACATTTATGAGCTATTGATAAAGCTTCGATGGCAGGAAAAAAGATCACAATCCAAGAAAAGTTCACTAGACCTTACCAAGAACAAAAGAAAAAACTTGTAGTTCAATGCTCCGACACAATTCACCACCCAGACACAATGATGGTCCATTTTAAGCACACATCTCCCACCTGCAAAAGTTAATTAATTTTTCAAACAGGATGAAAGTCAGTGAAAATCTGAATTTTTGAAATGCCCACTCACAGACAGAACAATGATGGCATCGTGGGGGTTTAAAGTTGGTGCACTTTTTGCAGAATCTAACTCTTGGATCGGATGCATCAGAAAGCGATACAGGGAGAGAAGTGAGCATCGGACTGGCCGGGTCGGAGGTTGATATTGGAACAGACTCAGCTTGCTCCTCATCCATGGAAGGCGTCCAATGGGATGGTACACTGCCCGGTTCCGTAAAAACCACAGAAAAGTAGCTCCAAAGAAGCATAAAAAGCTGAAAATTAAGGAGGAATGTTACATTAAAGCAGATCATGTTACCCAGAAGGAGAGCACACACCAGAATTTATCTTTCTGAATCTCCCAGAAACATGGGAAAATATGAGTAATTTAGGTGAACATAATTTCTTTCAAAGATAAGCTAAACATAAATTTTCCAACGAGATTATTTTTGCTCACCATCATGGATCACTGTCGGAAATAAGAAAATAATTTTTCATGATTATCTCTGAATTACCATTTTTGCTCGTTCTTTGGCAAAAAATTAATTGAAGAAAATACCCACCCAATTTACAGTAAAATGACATTAAACACAAGGCAAATCGACTTATTATAGGATAATAAAGAAACGCACCAGGCATCTGAAATTATCCTTGTTAATCTTCCACAAACAAATGAATAATTAAGGTAAGAATTAACCCGATGAGACGTGATTGCTTTTGCTGAACATCATGCATCACTAACAGAAACTACAAAATATTTTTTCAACATTAGCCCCGGATAACCATTTTTCCTTGTTCTACGGCAAAAGAATTAACCGCAGAAAATCGCAAACCAATTTTTAGTAAACTGACTGAAATGAAAACATGAGGTAGAATCGACTGAAATAAGGATCATAAAGAAAACGCACCAAGCAATGGAAGAGGGCCAAGACGCCAAGGGCAACGGCAGCCTCTCCCAACGGTCCCCTGTACAGAGTTGGGCCGTAATTAGTCAGCACGATGGCGTAATAGGTGACGCCGACGATGCCTAGAACGAAAAAGATCATGATTGAACCCAGCCCGCGAAGAACAGAGCACAATTTGAACACATTCCACGCCATCACAATCCCCAATCTCCGCATTCCAGGCCTATTTCTTCAGAGGAAACTCTTCAAATTGATAATACGCGAAATTCTAAGATCGATCGGACAGTGTGAAGCACAGAACGAAAATTCCAAGTTCTACCGAGAGAAATTCCTGCAACAAACGATTGCAGGAACAAGCAAACGCAGAGCTGAAGCTTCCTCTTTAAGCCGAGTTTCCACCTTAGATAGAACTGCTGTTTGCCACGTAATCCATAGGCGGATCCGGTGACGTGGAAGGATTTCATTGGATAAGCTAGGTCAACGCTTGACTACTAGACCATCTTGGGACGGCTTTTTCGTCCTATGAAAAAACCGTCCCGTCCAAAAACCATGCACCAAGGGGTTTTCTTTAAAAAAACATGAAAGTCAATACATGAAACTCTATTTTTCTTCCTCTCTTGCCTTCTTGGATGATCTGGAAAGAGAGAAAATAATCTGGTCAAGGGTCATCGCCATGTCAAAGTTGGTCCAATTGAGAACTGCCAAGCGTCAAACAATAAAAAAGCGGCAAATTGTAGAGTTTTAAGTTGTAGTGGGGTCCATTTCTTCCCCAAGACAAACTGATCGTGATAGTCCATCTCGCTCAATCTACTTTGGCAGATCAAGATAGCCAATTGATCACATGTGCCCAATCCTCAACTGAAGGTAGTAAATAACAAAATTTTGCTTAAGACGAAAATAGTGTCTTCAATATTAGCCATATCTTTCAGCATAGTAGGTAGCCACTTGAGTCTGAATATGGTATCCGAGCTAGGTCACAGGTTCAAATCCCATACATAACTCATTGCATGCTTGGACCATAAAATAACCTGAGAGTAGGTGTTATGGGGGAGTGTTGTAGATAAAATCATGCTTTAGATAAAAATTGCTCCTTGATATTAGTTATAGCTTTTAGTACAACTGGTAAATGCATGAATTTTAATATGATATCAGAGCTAGGTGATAGGTTCAAATCCCAGCAGCAATTGTTTTAAGGGAACCCTGAAGAACAACATTCTGCTTCGGATGAAAATAGTGCCCTAACTACTAGCTGTAGCTTTTAGCAATGTAGGATAGTGCTTAAATCGTAACATGGTAACAAAGCCAGGTCGTATGCTCAAAACCTAGACACAAAACACTGCCCGCTTGGACCATAAAATAGACCCGCGACAATACACTGCACGCTGGAGGGATAGAGAAGGTTGTGTGGTGCGGAGCAAAAATTTGCACAGTTTGTGCGAATTTTTTATTGCACGGAAGGCACAGTGAGATGTGCGGTGAGGACTCGTGTGGTAACTCGCACCACACATCGCACAGATTCGCACAAAATCGGTATTTTTTTATTCTACCATTAGAAAATTTTATTGCATATTTACGCCTGCAACGCCCGACCGAGAACTGTTTTTTAGGGTATGTTTGCTACAAAAATTTAAGAAAAGTCCCTCAAACTTTAGAAATTGCTTGGAAATCCTATTTTCCTTATAATTGTATCCATTTTCTATTTAAAAAATCATTTCTTCCTCAAATAAATTCCCAAAAAAATTGATAAAATTTTAGAAATTCATAACTTCATCTCGGCATTAGTTATTATTAAACTTAGTGTTTAAATCTGCCAATTTCAATTAAATAAAGTTATTCCAGGCTTAAATAAATTTCATTAAATTCATGAATTAACAGGGAAATAGGGAAAAATCTGGATTCACTTGGAATAATAGTTAAGATGTCAACATATTATAGAAACCCTATGTTAAACTATGAAATAGAAAAAAAACGTGCTAATTACATAAATTAAACAGAAAATGATAATATTTATCAATTCAAGGTTTATTAAAAATTTTCTCATGTTTATGATCCATGACTAAAATATTTGTTATTACACAGTAAATATTTAATGGTTTAATTGCCCTTGCTGTTTTTTTATTATTATACAATAAATATTTCATGTTCCATGGAAATTCATCTATAACAATGAAATTGTCACAATAAAAATAGTTTATTGTCATTAGGTATCTACTTGATAATTATTTGGAATAAATTATTCATTATTATATACAGTAAATATTTTAGTGGTTTAATTTCCATCACAAATATTTTAGTAATATACAGTAAATATTTCATGTTCCATGGAAATTTATTTATAACAATGAAATCGTCACAATAAAAATAGTTTATCGTCATTAGGTATCTAATCATTAATTATTCTGAATAAATTATTCATTATTATATACAGTAAATATTTCATGTTTTAATTTCTATCACAAATATTTTTGAGTAATATACAGTAAATATTTCATGTTCTACGAGTAATATTTTTATAACTAAGAAGCTGCCAAAATGAAAATAGTTTATTGTCATTAGTTATCTACTCGATAGTTATTGTGAATAAAATATTTATTATTCTATACAGTAAATATTTCATGTTTTAATTTCCATCACAAATAACTCTAGTAATATACGGTAAATATTTCATGTTCTACGAGTAATTTTTTTATAACTAAGAAGTTGCCAAAATAAAAATAGTTCATCGTCATTAGATATCTACTCGATAGTTATTCTGAATACAATATTTATTATTATATACAGTAAATATTTGATTTTTTAATGTCCATCACAAATAATTCTAGTAATATACAGTAAATATTTCATGTTCCACGAGTAAATTATTTATAAATAAGAAGTGTCAAAATAAAAAAAGTTTATCATCACTTGGTATCTACTCGATAATGACTGGGAATAAATTATTTATTACTATGAAACTAACATTTACTAATTAGCTGACAATAGTAACAGTTTATGGGCATCAGATTTGTGGACAGTAATAATAGATTTTTTAGAAGTATTTAATCTTTAGAATAAACATTTATTTTAGTCAGTCCTCTTAATTTAACTAATTGGCATTAATAAATATGTTAGGATTTACTTGAAGTATAAATGCCACAACTAGTTTCAATACATAAACAAATATATAATGGTTCAATAAGCTGAAGGAAAAAAAATGAGCTTAATGAATATTTGGGTCTTCGTCACTATCTTCGTCTGTTTGCTTGATATCATTGCCGTCATCAGCATACACTCGCCACCAACACTTGAGTGTCATTAGTAATTCGATGCTCTCTGCTGTCAACCTGGAACGCTTGTAGTTGATGACAGCACAACCGGCAGAGAAGAATATTTTAGAGGGTGCACTCATCGCGGAGGCCGATAGGAATTCCTTCGTGCAACCATTTCCAACCTTGGATATGAGTGTTCTCATGTTCCTTTCCACCAATGTAATGGTTCTGTCCACTTGAGAGGAGGTGATGTAACACAAAGGTTGGGATCGAGCGGCTCATGTTACACCACAGGGGATGAATGAGAATGTGTGATGCAATGAGATTAAATGATGCAAATGCGTAATAAAACCAACAAGAAGTACGTCAAAATCCGGGCGATCTGGGGCATAACAGATGTCGACACAAGGGGTCAAGGTATGGATGGGCTCCTAATGACCCGGAGTGTTCGACTCAAAGGCCGACAGTGCGAGAACATTCACTGTTCATGAGCATCCATGACCATCGACGCGAACGACACCGGTCTGACGCTGAGAAAGAAATTTTCTAACACAAATTTGATGGCTAACCCTATAATCATGTTAAACTTTCTCGTGGCAGTAGAGCAGTCAAAAAGAATCAGCACTAAAAGACGTAATTAAGATGCAATGTAAAAGGGGGAGGGGAGGGATAGGAATAGATTGTGGGCTTGGCCCTAGTCACTTGCGCGAGCTACGACTGTCAGTTAAGACCTTATAGGCCAAGGAGCTCGGGCAAAGGTGACTTTCGACAATAATGATACGAGGACTGCGACTAACGTGAAGATCGTGACGGCAAGGCCACGGTGGTTTGATGCAGCGGGTTGAGCCAAATTATAGAGCAGAATACTGTCAAAATGGATGACCAGGACTTCCCTTCGACTAGTTGGACAAGAGGAGTCGGGTTAGGGCCAATCAGCTGGCGGAAACACCCAAGTCCTAGCAATCCTGATGTTGTAGTTCGATGGCCTAGGAGTTTTTCGAAGCAATGATGCTAGGGTGGGAACTGGTTGACCATGATCAGCCGGGAAGGAAGGTGCACAATTCAGGGATCTTATGTCGTAGAAGTGTGCATGTGCGGCCAGAGTGTTGACTGGTCGGCCATCATTCAGGACTTGTAAATTGGAGGGCGGACTCAGGCAGCTTCCACCTCCTCATAATAGTGTCAACTTCCCAACTATGTGCACGTTGGTCGCCGTCAAATGGGGGCTGGATGAACCACCACCATGAGAGTAACCACAATGCAACGGCTTTGGCATTGTGCCGTGGGTGGACGTGGAGGGCGACTGCTCAGGGATTGTTCTGCCCGTCGACAATCCATGGACGATGCTTCCATGCTGGAATGCGAACGGTGGCAGATAAGAAGATTTTCCCATCGGAGTCACTCACAAGCATCAAAATCTGTGGAAGTACAAATGATCACCACGTCGGTAACTCGAAGATGACAGCGGACGGCAGGGTTTCCAGCGGCAGTTCTGGGTAGCAGATCGTACAAATTGCAATCTTCCTCTTCTTCCAATAGACATATTCTCCAAAGGCAAATCACTTTTTCCAAGAAAAACAACAGCAACTTCTATCAACTGCAATGTTGACTGGTCAAAGAGAAGAATACCTCCCACGTTCGCCCCCCCCCCCTCTCTTCTTATAGTAGAGAGGGGCAGTTATGAGCGCCCTAGTGGGCTCCTTTTAAGGGGGAAGCTTATTGGGCTTCCCCTTAAAATGATCCTTTTAGGAGGGGAAGAAGTCAAACATGGACTTCCCCCCTAAAGGTATAGACTGAATCACTTAGACAAACCAAACATGCACAGGGGAGGCCCGCGCACACACATGAGTGGGCCTTCCTACTTAAAGAGACGATGAAATAGAACTAAAATGACACGAGGACAGGGCCCGTACACGAGGAATAGGCCATCATACAACCACAAATGGACACGACACGTAACAAGACGATGCCAATGCAGCTCCTCAAACCTAGTAGTGGAAATGTGATTCTTCACATCGGCTCGGGCTCTTCGAAGTGGCTGGTGGCGAGTTTGGACATGCTCGATTGGATGGTGTTCCATCAAGCGGTGATCTCATGTGCACATCTAGCTCGTGCCCTGTATTAATGGTTGTTTTCTTCTCATTGTCTGGTAACAAATTTTCTAGTGCTTCATTGAAGAAAGCTATAGACGTCCACTCCATTTGAAAACATCCAAAAGAATCTGAACGAATTATGCTTCCATCATCGGTGACCTCAAGGGTATGCAATAAGCTTTGCACATACACAATTATTTTGTCCTGGTGGTCGCAGTCAAGAAATCATAGCTTCATCAAGGGATCAACGAGGGCAGCAAGGTTAAAGGCCTAGTTGCGAGTGAGGACTGATGCATATCTGCTCATCTTGGTCTTCATCGTCTCACAAGCCTTATACATTGATGTCAGCTGTCCGGTGTATATGACACTGTTGACTCATAACATCCTTCTCTTATGCCACTTATGACGCCATTCAAGTGTCTTATCACTGCTTTGATGATAACAATGACCTCATTTGCTGTGGGTGCTTTTGATCGGCATGTGATTGTCGTGGCCAACTGAATGGGTTGTAATATATCCACAAACTCCTCAATCATTTCCCATTCCTCATCACATAACATCTATTTCTTTAAAATATTCAACGTAATGATATCTATAACATCCCTTTTCCTTACTACATCTACTAACATGGCGTACATAGAATTCCATCTTGTTGGGAAGTCCAACGGAACCTTTCAATGGTCAGGCAGGCCAAACTATTCGCATAATGCTGCATAGCATTCTTCACGTTGTGTTGAACCCCGTGTTCTTGTGACTATCTCTCGGAGTCGGAGTATGACATCACCTAGTGTAGACGTACTGAATGCAACAAGTGGGTTGCATTGTTATGTGTCGTTCATACCGACCATATCATCCTCGTCAATAATTAGTGACTCTGATGGCACCTTTGTCACACGTAGGGAGTTCATCCCGGCTTGGACCACAAGGTTTATCACTTGTGCAACGCAAAGCACATGTCTACTTGCACTGAATTGAGGGTTCACCAACTTCAGATGTTTGTTCAGAATACTCATCATCTTTGTGTTATTTGATGTGTTGTCTGTGGTTGCTGCACACACCCGTGTATAATTGCATCATCAATATAATGGAATGGAGAAAAAATCAGTGATACCCTATTTAATGAAGTAACCCCTATCTTCCTCTTCAAGTCAAACTCCTCCAGGATTTCAAGGATGCGTGCACCCATGTTTTCACCAATGTGGGACCCCTTTAATTGGCGTATGCCTAGAACACGCTCGCACAACTTTCACTGAAAGTCCACCCAACGCATAATCACACCTAAGAATGCAACACTGTTTTTTGAAGTCCATACGTCAAGTGTTAATGACACTTGAGCAACGCCAGCCAATCTTCTTTGAATGCTCTTCTTCATATCTTGGTAGAGAGAAAATGCTTTCGCCTTGATAGCCCTTACTGACGGATTACTTGACACAAATACACAGACTTTAAAGTGATATTAACCCAGGCTTATAAGTATTCTAGACAGAAAATATTGTTATAGGTAGATCATCCAATAAAAATATCTCTGAAACGATAACTATATTGAATGCCTACTCATGTGACTTTTTTTCTTGGTCATGTCAACATAATTTCCTAGAGATGGAAACTTAATGTCCTAGATATTATAGGGGTGGTCCATCCCTAATCGTCGATCATGTCACCAGGGAAGTTCAACTTACCCTAGTTCTCTCTACCCTACAGCTTTTCTAGATTCGTCTTCTACTGTCATAGAGGTTATAAAAAGGAAACCAGGAAATTTCCACCATCTAACACTCCATCGCCAGATCAAGTGATCAGAATCTAAACAAGATTCTCAAATGAGGAAAATTTCTCCTCCATAGGAAGTACCCTACTTGTAAGACAGTGTCCATCATCTACTATTTGTTGTGATGCACAATTCTTTCATTTCTTATAAATGAAATGCATGAGATGGAAAATGAAAATTTCAAGATGATATCATGGCTTGAGAGGACTGAAGCCTCTCATAGTTGATTATGAATAGATATTATATATGAATTCATCTGACTAATGATATGAGACATTCAATGATGTGAACAAGGTTCATTTAAATGAGAATAAATCTGAATTTATGGATGATATAACAAAATGAAGCAGTGGAAAAGTATTTTATGACCCATACAATGGTCAATTAATGATACATACTCAAGACAAAGATGACAATTGTAAGAAACCTCTGAAGCCTTATGATAATGATGACTCAAATGAAAAGGAATAACACCTAAATGGGTATGAATGGGATGAACCGGAAACTAACACATCGATGTCACTAACTCTGTGTTAATAAATTTTAGGAAAAGCAAAAACTAAACACGTCGAGGGTGATAAGCTATTGCTTTAGGAATTCAAGAAAGTGGAAATCATAATTCTTATCGTGGATGTCTGAAAGCGTATTCAGCTACCTGAATCATTCTTAAAGAGCCTGTGCACTAGATAGAGATATCACAAAAAATTAATAACAAGACTACGTCCATTCTAGTGACTAAAATTCCTAAGAAATGAAGAGATCCAGGACATCTGATGACCATGTGCAAAATTTGTGGAATGATGTGATTGAGGAGAAATATAATGAAGATGATAGCAGGTAGAAGATAATAGAATAATTGGAAGAAGACTGTAGTTTTCCTCTCGCGACTTGGGGAGATTTGAGAGATGAGATCCCTCTTGGAGGAAGAATCAATAGAATAAATACAGCATAGATTATAGGGACAGATAGAATGAGATAGAAGTACCTTCGGACTTTGGGAGCATCTTTTTCAAAGGAGAATGAGAGACCAAGAAGGCAAGAAGCCAAGAACTACGTTGATAGGGACTTGGGAGTGTCTTCTTCAAAGGAGAGTGAGAGTGAGAGAGAGAGCAAGACGATGTGCGGTGTGTCTTCTTCAAAGGAGAGCAAGAGACTGAGAGAGAGAGAGAGCAAAAGAAAACCACAGAGATCCAGAAAGAGAGAGGAAGCGGCCCACATAGAGGAAGAGAAATCAAAGGAGAGAGAGAGAGGGGAGGGAAATCAAATGTCAAAAATTCGCACATTTGCACCGCACAGAGGTCTGTGTGGTGCGAATGTGCGATTTTATTGTTCGAAGTGTGGTGCAAAAATCGGTCGCACAAAAGGACCGTCTCTAATGAGGGGGAGCCTTGAAGAATACATCCCACTTAAGAAAAAAATAGCTCCCTTGCTATCAGTGTCACACGGTCAAATCTCGAGCTAGGACTCTTTGCTCGGAATTGGCGTGTGCCGGCCTCAGTGCTTGGGCAGAACACTGAGCAGCCTTGATCTCTTGCACCGGAAGCTTGTGCGATTGCTTAAGATCGCTTGAAAGGGGGTTAGAGGAGATGTTGGTGCTAGGCACCATCAGTGAATAGGGTCATTGCATTGATATCTTAAAGAGTACATCAAGATTACATGGGGGAAGACGAGGGGTGTTACAAGGAACGAGACGAGGCGCCTTGCGCCGAGGTAATGTCACCACACCACCTCAGGGTCGCCGCTCCGCGCGCGCGCTCTGCCGCTACACAAGTGCGCCGGGCCGGGCGCCGTGCGCCCGCGGGCCTGGCGATCACACACGCCACCCCTACCTCGGCGATCACACACTCCAGCGGCACCCATGTCAACACTCTAGCGCACAGCGTGCGCGACACCGCCGCATCTGGCGCCCCCGAGCTAAGTGCTGCGCGCCCAGCACTACCTGCCGGAGCGCTGCCCGCCCACTGTGCCGTCTCGACGCTCTCTGTGGGCCACATGTCTTAGTCTCTTGGCGGGATGTCTCCCAGCCGTGTGCCCCACACACGCAATGCGCGCGGCGCCCGCGCGGCCGCTGCCCGGTACCCTCGCAACTCAGCGCGCTGCGCTCGTGACATGCCGCCCGGCCTGCGCGTCCCGCTCCCGCATGCAGCGCTTGGCGCTGGCGAGTAGCGTTGGCGTCCGCGCGTGGCGCTTGGCGTTGGCGCGCGGTGCTTGTGCGTGCGCGCACCGGTGCCGTTCAGCCCGCACGCCCAACACGCGCGGACTGTACCTGATCCGCCCCGCCTTGGGCGCGGACGAGTGCGTGCACAGTCTGCAGTGTATCACCACGTACAGTGGCAATGGCCTGATAGAACAGGTATTCGGATATCGCTATCCGTTATGACTCAGTCCTTAGAAATGTCGTGAGCCAAATACAATGGACACGCCCTCCCAATAAGCACGCAGGCCTCTGGGCAGGGAATGCCGCATAGTTAGGGGCCTAACAATCAGCCATAGCTTTTTGCCCAAAGGATAATCGCTACAGTCTTGAGTACGAAATCATAGCCGAGCTGCAGGTTCAAATCCCAAAATTAACACATTACACTGCATGTTTAGACCATAAAATAGTTGGGCAATAACTGATGTGGGGGTAGAGTTGAAGAACAACATTCTGCATATGATGAAAATTGAGCCCTTATTATTCTCTATAGCTTTGAGCCCAGAGGGTAACTGATTGAATTTTGATTGAACCCAGTGCCCACAATAAAAGAAAAACAGAAATTAAGGGTGATTCACAGATAGTAAAAATAGAGGGGGTTTATTAAGAAAAGAGAGAAATTGAACTGTTATACAAAGAGAGCAAGAGGCCTGCCACTAGCTGGGAGCCTCAGAAGTTGCCTGGGGTTGGTCTGCAGCGACGATGGAGGTCGCGGAGTTTGAGCAGAATCCATCTGTTCAGGTGAGCAATTCTTTACCTTTCGTTAAAATTTTGATTTGCAATGAGAACACAATTTTCCGCGTCGTTGTCGTCTGATAGATTCGCTAGCTCTTGAAAACGCTGATCTTTCGCTTTGTTTTTTCTCTGGTCTTCCAAGTACAGGCTGATGGTGCGCTTCCGGAGATCCTGGTATGTTTATCCATCTCTAGCTTCTGTATCCGGCCGCAGTCACTGTTCCTTTTTACGCTTTTGTAGGAAATTGTTTCCCCATTGGAACCCGTTATCTTCTTCTTTGATTCTTTGCGCGACTGATTTCGTAGGGACAGGCAGAGAAAAAAATTGAGACTGTTTGGACATTAATTTCAGTATAGATAATGATTTCTTGCGTTCGATTGATGATGCTTTATAGTCTTTACTCATGCGGGGATACTTCTCCAGTTAGTTTTTATTTTGAAAATTCGTCCATTTTTTAAACGTGAACGTGGAATTCCTTTATTTACAGTCCATTTATTGTGGGGAGATAAACGCCGTATAAAAAAAAACATTGACCGATCCTAGTATGAGACAAGGACGAAGCCCGCACAAATGAAAATGGTACCACCGTAGACCTTGAGTATTTCAAGAGGATCAATGGAGAATTTATTCCTCTGTGGGCGATAATTTATGAAGATTCTTATTTTATTCCTACCATCACCGTAGGCATTATATTCATGTGACATGTTTATGGAGAAAAGATTAGCATCTTGCAGATGAATTATGTTTTTCTTGATAAATTTATTAAGGAAGGTAACAGGAAAATCCTCTCCGAAGAGGATTTTTTACTTCAAAGGAGAATAAGATTCTTAGGAAAAGAACCATATGATTTTTTCGGCTATTGGCAAATAATAGTTAGACCTGGTAATAAAGGTATCATGCTTGATTACCCAAAATCCAAGCGGGTTAAATTCTTTTGGTTTCCATATTTTTTTGGAAAAATGTCTATGATGTGTTGATGCCTTAGGTAGAATATTGAAATGTTAATCTCGATTTCTAGTTGTTAACGTCAAGTTCAACTCTAGACTTTCGGTTGGAGGTAGAGCCTACCTATCTACCTGAATTCCGTTTGCTCTTCGTGGGTGATTTTTAGGGTCTTAGTTTGGAATCTTGTGGTTCCTTAGTGATCCAGTCTAAGTAAGAATCTTGTAAGGACCCACTTTGACGACCTGTACTTGTGAATTTGGATTGGGGAGTTGTATCTCAATCTATACATGGAAGTGCTTCTCGTTTTAAGTCTGACTATCTGGGAAGTTTGCATCAATCTGTGATGCAATCATGGTTGGGATCCTATTGAAGTGTAACTTGAAGGGAGTGGAAGAGGTGAAATAGAGATGGTTGTTATTGTCATTGTCACTGTCACTCGTCATCATCATCCTGGACCCAAAACCAGTCTGGTTTGATGTGGCCCAAATTTTGTTGAGTGATTTTCAAACAAAATAATCGTCTGTTGATTGTGTGGATTTAAAAGTGTTCGGCCCTGATTTAGTCCCTGCTCATTTTGGGTCCAGTCATTCACAGGGAGCTCATGGCAAAAAAAAGGAACAGGATTGAATAATTGTACAGAGTACTGTCGAACTGATACAACTCCAAGGGGAATGTATCATCATGATGTATTCTTGGTTGGAGATTTCCAAAATAGAACATCAGAACTGAAATAGTACGTCCAATTTATCCAGGGCTAACTTAGGAGTTCAAGTGAAGAGAGGACGAGGGAAATTCCCTAGGTTGAATAGTGAAGACCAACAATGCTAAAGGAGTAGTGAAGGATCCCCGGAAGAAGGATGCTGCACCACAGGTGATGTTGTCGGCTGCGGAACAAGAGGGAGAGAATCACGACCCATGGAGATTAGAGTAGAGGAGATTAGGTTAAGGGAGGTTTACTTGATACAAGGACGTGTAATTGTATCGAGTTCACAAAAACACACAAAGTCAGAGGGAAGATCGAAATGGAGAATTAGAAGAAACGAGAACTGGAGGGGATCGACACTGTTCTCCTCCCCTCTGGTTGCAGAGCTCTTCCGCATCTAGCCAGCCAAGCACAGCTCTTCCTCCCAGAACAGGAACAGAAATGAGGATTCATATCTTGATCCTGGAACTCCCGCTCTTCTCGCTATTTTTAATTCCCTTGGCACATGTCAACTTCCGCGAGCGAGCTTCCTCAAGAGGAATTCCCTTTTTTCCAGTCTTTGGTAAGTTCTGTTAAAGAAATTATCATAACTCACGTCTGGCTTCCTGCTCTTCAGATGCGATGTGCAATCGCATCAATGAGCGTTGTCCCGGTCCAAGCCAAAGGACGAAGGGCCAGCCCCAATACCCAGGCTTACTTAAGCCAGCTATTGGAAAGGAGAAAGCTGCTTTCAACTAGTAAATGCCCTCACACACCTTCCCGTTGCTGGCCCTCTCCTGACCCAATCTCTCTTGCAAACATCTAGCCCTGCGAGAGGAAAGGGAATCTACCACGAGTGTTGGACGTTGTCCATCCTGCCTGCTTGACAGTGTCGTCCAGTCCACTGGCCTTCTCTCACTCTCTCTCTCTTCCTCTCTTCCTCTCTTCCTCTCTTGTACCCTCTTGCGATCGGATTGTGAACATCGTCGTGATTTTGTCAAGAACTATTGAAATTACAATCAGGGGGTCATAACATCCTCCTGGGAATAGGAGGCTTAAGAGGGAAGCTTGATGGTTGGCCTTGGGGTTCCAATAACGTTCTGGGACTCATTGGTGTACTGAGCTTAGCCCTTAGTCTTATGGCTCTTTTAGATCATACTGCGGATCATATCACAAACTCTTCATACTAAATAGAATTCTTCACGGGTGGTTACATCAAAATAGATCATGGATACACCTTGATCTTATCAATGAAAGCTTTCCCGATTCCAAATTCAAGAAACATAATAGATTGCCAATGTTGGTCAATAAACTCGATCAATAGAAAGAATATAAAGAGATAAGAACGACGACTGAGATGTAGAGATGCTCCTTCCTCCTCGAAAGAGCTTCCCTCCTATGGTTCAGCAGGCTGACTCCTGCTGCTCCAGCCCCTCCGACGGACGTAATCCTCTGTCCTTAAGAATTCAAACAAAACAAGATTTCCTCCCACTCTCCTTGTTCTGTTATTAAAGGGTTTTGTCCCCCTTAACATGTGGGGTCAACGGCTCTGACTGGCTCTCTTCTTGTTTCTTCTTTTATATTTCCTAGAGTAGAACATATCAATACCTTCCCCTTGAAGATTTAGCTTTATCCTGAAGCGGGAAATCGGGAAATGTTTTGCAGAAGTGATGTGCTTGTTCCCATGTTGCTTCAGTGGTTGGGAGGTTAGTCCATTTGACTAGTACTTCTGCACCATAGGGTGTTTGGCAAAATTTAAGGATGTCTTCAGGGTACACCTGCCATTCATATTCATGAGTTAGAAAAGAGGGAAGTGGCTGAATGTGATGATGATGGCCCACTGCTTTTTTAAGTAAAGATGCATGAAAGACTGGATGTAGGGTGGACTGAGGAGGTAGATCCAAGCAGTATTTCATAGGATATAGGGTCTGAAAAAATTTTGCCCAAGTTTTTCACTGGTTTTTTTGGCTAATGACTTCATCCTGTATGGCCTCTGCTTCAAGTAGACCATGTTGCCTTCATATCATACTTTCATCCGTGATTGAGCCTAAGTCAAATGCTGTTTTAGGGTAGTAAGAATTTCATCCCTTTCACATAGGAGTTTATCAATTGGAATCAAAAGGTGATGGTGTTGATCCATAACGAATCAGGGATGGAGGATCTCGGCCATATACGGCCTTGAAAGGTGTCGATTTACATTGATGATTGTAGAGTGGAATAAAGCAAGAGCAAAAGAACAATAACCTTTTATTTAACAACGCAAAGAGATACATTACAATGATACATATAACCTATTTATACTAGCCCTCTAACGGCTAGTAGCCTAACGGCTAGTTACCGGCTAGTTTGACTAGCCGTTAGCCGTAATTAATGGGCCTGATGGTGCCCGATAGTGGCTTAAAGGGGCCGGATAATCCTCTGATTCTACTTGGGCGTATTTAATGAATTTTCACATACTTGTTGCAGCCCATATCTCCAATAAAAGGTGTTGTCTTGATAGAAGTATGATATGAAGTGTTGTAATTGAATTCTGACCAATGGGACCAATTTTTCCACTTTTTTGGATTTTCTGAGGTACAATGTCTTTAGTAGCACTCCAAACCCCCGTTTGTGGCTTCTGATTGTCCATCAGTTTCAGGATCATAAAAAGAGCTGAATTTTAAACAAGTGCCTTGAAGTCAATGTAGTTCTTTCCAGGAATGGCTTGTAAATAAACTACCTCTGTCTGAAATAATTGAGCGTGGGATTCCATGAAGCTTGACAATTTCTTTAGCAAATATGTCTGCAATAATTTCAGTTGAGAAAGGGTGCTTGACTGCAATATAATGGCTGTATTTGCTAGAACGGTCAACAAAGACCATGATTGAATCATATCCTTCTGATTTAGGTAACCCTTCAACAAAATCCGTGGTGATATCTTCCCAGATTTGGTTAGGTGTGGGTAAGGGTGAGCTCCCATTCATATGCTGCCTTAAATCGGGTTTGAGGTTGATATGATTTGCTGAAATAAACTACTGGATGGTTCTCTCGTAAGAGTACTTCTCCTGCAGATTCTGGTGCATCTGTCTCAATGCTAAAAGGCAAGGAAAAGTTTGGTTATCATAGGATTGGTGTCTCTGACAATGCTTGCTTCAGGTTGTTAAATGATTGATCAGCTTCATCCTTCCAGATAACACAGTTCTTTTTCAATCGTATGTCTTGCACGTCATTTATTTTTGGGATGATTGCACATCTTTGTCGTTGAAGGGTGGCACCAACTCCAATAGGTGAAATACTCTTTAAAAAGGAAGAAATCTGCTCTGCTTCTAGTGTTTTTCTTAATGAAAGACATGAAATTGTTATTCTCGTTTATTTTATCTTTTTTAATATGAGTAGGCTCGTCTTGTGGGGTGACCATGGTACCATTTTAGCTGTCTTAACCATGCACAACATCGTATCCAGTGTGAATAAGTAGAAAGTATACCAATTCATGGACAATAGAAAATAAAAAGATTATTGAGGATTGGGCCCTGCTTCTTGAATCTGAATCACCTGCTTCCTTCCTTGTTGCCAAAGCGTCTGTCTAACTCTTCTTACCCACCCTCAAAAGGGAAAATTGTCACACAAGTAAATGACATAAATGCCCCTGACAGGAGTTGGAGGTGGTATCAGATTGTTTGAAAGTTTCTTGCCTTCATACTGGAGTTTCTGGGCCAAGTTAATTTCACTGTACACTCCTCGGGGTTTGAAGATTGATTGTGATCATACCACAGTTCTCTGTCCAGATCAAGGATTGTTAATATCCAAGTAAACTGATGTGATCCCTGGCCCTCTTGAGGGGCAGTTTTGTTTTTTGACCATTAAGGGCATCTAGGCCTCTCTCCTCCCATGTTTTCTTTGAATAGCACAGTGATACGAACCTTGACCTAGGCTCGTATCGGGAGGAGGATTGGGGACGAGGTAGGGTAGAAGTTCCCGGGTAGAGAGGTGAAACAGGAATGGTAGAGGACGGGCCGAGCTGAGGAGGTAGGGATCGGCCGAGGATGAGCCGCCTGAAGACGCGGTGAAGTGAAGACGATCGCGAGGACGGGGATCGTGGAGGGAGGAGGTGGGTGGACGTAGGAGAGACGAGCGAGGAACAGAAACCACTGATCCTTAATAACCAAATCCAAGTGTGCCCTCCTACAAGGAGAGCTGTGCTATTTAAAGGGAACATAGGGGAAAGGAAACATAGCGAATGATGATAATGCCCTTCACGCCGCCAGGGGACCTTATCACACAGCCTCCCTTTAGGAGGGCGGGCTAGAAGTTATCTTATTTGGCTACTCGTGCCCCTCCTCTCCTCTCTTCTTATATCCAAGAGCTGTCTCCCTCTACAATCCCCGTCCTCGTGATCACCTCTACCTCACCGCGTCTTCAGGCGGCTTGTCCTCGGCTGATCCCTATCCCTCTGCCCGGTCTCTTCCCAACCATTCCCGTTCTCTTCTTCATCCCGCGAACTCTCTTTATTGTAAAATTTCATTCGGAGACAATACGTCCCCAGTGGTATCTTATCATAAACTTAATTTCTAAATATGGTTTCCGTCCTCAGAGCGAGTTCATGGTAGACATGAAATGCGAAGGTTGTGCAACTGCAGTGAAGAACAGTCTGTTGGGTCTCGAGGGTAAGTTACATTTTATTTGAAAAATGGCATCTGACTGCATCTCTGGGTACATTTGGAATATCACCGTTTTCTCCACCGGGAAATTTTCCTCCCAAACGCAGGGGTTAAAACCGTAAATGTCGACTTGAACAACCAAGTGGTACGAGTTCTCGGCTCTTCAACCGTGAGATCCTTGCTTGACGCCCTGGAGCAGACTGGCAAAAACGCCAAACTGATCGGCCAAGGCACTCCTGAAGGTCTCTCTGTTTCTACTAACACTATTATTTCACTCCAAAAATCAGATTTTGTCAAAGTTTTTTGATGAGCGATGATCGCGTTGTCCCGCAGATTTCCAGATTTCGGCTGCCGTGGCGGAGTTCAAGGGCCCTGAAGTCTTCGGAGTCGTCCGATTCGTTCAAGCGAGCTTACGAGTGGCCAGGATCGAGGCAAACTTCAGCGGCCTCGCACCCGGCAAGAACAGCTGGGCCATCCACGAGTTCGGCGATCTAACTCGCGGCGCCGATAGTACAGGAAACATCTTCGACCCGGGGACGTTGACCTCCCCCGATGACGATATCTGCATGGAAAACGGAATCGTACGTGCGCAATCCCCCTTCCCATGCGAAATATCTATAAAAATCTAGTATTTTATTTTAATTTATCTCTTCTTCCCTGCAGCAGTCACTGGGTGACCTGGGAACACTCCAAGCCGACGCCAACGGCGCAGCGAAATTCTCCGGCCTGAAGACCACGTTGCGAGTCGCCGACCTTATCGGCCGCGCGGTCGTCGTCCGCGGCGCGGCGGCGACGGCGGCGGCGGTCATCGCGCGCAGCGCCAGCGTCGGGCAGAACTACAAGAAACTCTGCTCATGCGACGGCGTGACAATCTGGGGGTCTATCTAACATTTCCTTTTCTTTTCGCCTAAGAATTTTACTACTCCCTATCTAAATAATTAAGCCAAGAGAAGGGAAGGAGACTCTGTTCGAGAGAAGGAAAACTACGCCGGGGAGAGGTAGGTGACGACGACGGCGCTGCGGACGGAGTGCGCGCCGTCCGCCAAGGTGAGCGCCCCGTACTCCGGCGCCGGCCGCTGAGCCTTCCTGACGAAGGTCACGTTGAATTGCAGCTTCTGGCCCCGGCGGCTGAACCGCAGCACGCCGGGTTCGACCACGACGGCGGCGCCGGCGAAGGGGGTGACCGTCACGCGGTATGTGGACGCGGCGGCGCCAACGTTGGTCACGGTCCGGCGGACTGTCTGCCGGGCGGCGGCCGACGACAGTACGACGGAGAAGGACGGGTAATTGAGGTCGCCGGCGGAGCCGGGACGGCGCCCGCAGGCCTGGCCGGCCGGCCCGGCGAAGACGCGCATCTGCGGCGGCGTGAGCCCCTGGGTGCAGAGGAAGCTGAGGTAGTCCTGGCGGGAGAGGTCGTAGACCAGCCCCGGCTCGAGGGCCCGGGCCGGGTCGATGTGGCCCGCGCCGTGCGCGTAGGGCCCGGAGGCCTCCCCCGTGGCCGCGTCTCTCATGGGCCGGCCCGTGTTGTCCTGCACGTAGGCCGTGGTCATGAGCGCGGACTTGACCGCGGCCGGGCTCCAGTCCGGGTGGCGGGCCTTGACCAGCGCCGCGACTCCGGCCACGTGCGGGCACGACATGGAGGTGCCCGACAGGATGTTGAACCCGACCCGGCGGCGGTCCGTAGGCAGGCTCGAGGGGCTGATGGCGGCGCTCCAGGCCGCGAGGATGTTCACCCCCGGCGCGACCAGGTCCGGCTTGAGCACCTCCATGGTCAGGAAGTTGGGCCCGCGCGACGAGAACGCCGCCACCACGGGCGACGGCCGGACCCCCAGGCGGGTGCCGGAGAAGCTCAGGGTGGCGGTGGCCCGCCGCCCGGCCGACTTGACGTAGCGCTTCACGACGGCGCCCTCCGCCGCGCCGACCGCCACCGCCGGCAGCAGGTGGCTGTCCGCCACCAGCTCCTCCCCGTTGGCGGCGGTGTTGGCGAGCACCATGCCGATCCCGCCAGCCTGCTTCACCACCTGCCCCTTCTGCACCCGGGCCGTGATGCCCCGTTCGCAGACCACGATCTTCCCGGCCACCTGCCGCGGGTCCAGCGCGCCGTCCAGGCACAGCGCGCGCGGGTCCGCGGCGGCGCTGGCGTTGCCGCCGAAATACGCCAGGGGGTACTGAACCCCGGCGGCCAGCGAGCGCCGGCCGCGGTAGAGCGACGCGCCGGTGAGGTTCCGGCCGTCGCCGAGCCGGACCGCGGCGGGGAAGTCCCGGTCCATGGAGCTGGCCCCGACGGTGGCGATCCACGGCGCCACGTTGGTGAGGCTGCTCGGGTCCGGCCCGGAGTTCCCCGCCGAGCAGGCCACGAACACCCCCTTGGACATGGCCCCGAAGGCCGCCACCGAGAGCCCGTCTCTGTGGTACGACGACACGCCGCCGCCGAGCGAGATGGAGAGCACGTCCACCCCGTCCGCCACGGCGCGGTCCACGGCGGAGAGAATGTCGGAGCTGAAGCACCCGCCGGACCAGCAGACCTTGTAGACCGCGACGCGCGCGGCGGGGGCCATCCCGCGGGCCGTGCCGGGGGCGTAGCCGATGAAGCTCGCGCCGGGCACCGCCGCGCCGGCGGCGGTCGCGGCGGTGTGGGTGCCGTGCCCGTCCTGGTCCCGCGCGGACCGCTCCCGCGCCTCCAGGGTCCCCGCCGAGGCCTCGTACCCGCGGGAGAACACCCGCGCGCCGATGATCTTGCGGTTGCAGCTCGAGCGCTTGAAGTCGGCGGCCGTCTCGCAGGCGCCCTTCCACCGTGCCGGGACCGGACCCATGCCGTCGTCGCGGAAGCTCGAGCTCTCGGGCCATATCCCCGTGTCGAGCACGCCCACGATCACGTCGTGGCTCGCCACGGCGCTGGACCAGAGGTCCGTGAAGGCGTGCGACTCGAGCCCCAGGAAGCCCGGGCTACGCGTGGTGTGGAGCTGGTAGACGGTCTCGGGGAAGACGGCCGCCACCCCGGGGACCTCCTCCAGCGCCGCCGCCTCCGCAGCGCTCAGCCGCGCCGCGAACCCGTGGAAGGCGTGGCCGTAGCTGTACACGATCCGCTCCGCCGCTTCCTCCGCCGCGTCCTCCGCCGTGGATCGGACGGCGGAGACGTACCAGTCGAGGTGCTGCGCGAAGGCGGCGGGCTTCTCGGATGGCGACACGTGGACGATGTACGTGGCGAGCTCGGCGGCGGCAGCGGCGAAGAGAAGGGGGAGGAGCAGCCATGGCAGGAAGGAGGCGGCCATGGCGAGGGAGGGAGGAGAGAGAGGGGCTGAAGGAAGGGGGGGGTAAAGAAGAGGGAGTGAGGCGGTGGAGAGCGGCTTTAACGGCGGTGTGGCGGTGGAGGTGGCGCAGTAAAGGCGGTGGTTGCTGTCAATGAATGCGGGGAGGGAGAACTGAGCGCAGGACAGCGGCGGGGCCGCTGTGGCCTGCGGTTTATTTACTAGGCTGCATTCATTGATCGTGGTAACTCGGTGAAACGGAGTGCGGATCGGTGATGAACGTTGCGTTTCTGGTTCTTTGGGGCGGTCAGAGCACGAGTCTTGTCGGCGGTTTTGTTCTCGTCTCTCGGGTGTTGGGTGGAGTTCGAGCTCTCTCGGTTTTTAGACGGTTCCCCACGTCAAAAGGCGTGGCCTTTATGGGGGGCGGAAGTTCTTTCGGATATCCCTTTCTTTCTCCTCTGCTATATTTCGAATAGAGATAGACAGATATTGAGAAGCTAAGATAGAGATAGAGATAGAGATAGAGATAGAGATAGAGATAGAGATAGAGATAGAGATAGAGATAGAGATAGAGATAGAGATAGAGATAGAGATAGAGATAGAGATAGAGATAGAGATAGAGATAGAGATAGAGATAGAGATAGAGATAGAGATAGAGATAGAGATAGAGATAGAGATAGAGATAGAGATAGAGATAGAGATAGAGATAGAGATAGAGATAGAGATAGAGATAGAGATAGAGATAGAGAGATAGAGATAGAGATAGAGATAGAGATAGAGATAGAGATAGAGATAGAGATAGAGATAGAGATAGAGATAGAGATAGAGATAGAGATAGAGATAGAGATAGAGATAGAGATAGAGATAGAGATAGAGATAGAGATAGAGATAGAGATAGAGATAGAGATAGAGATAGAGATAGAGATAGAGATAGAGATAGAGATAGAGATAGAGATAGAGATAGAGATAGAGATAGAGATAGAGATAATCTGGAGAGAGAAATACAAAGAGAGAATGAAGAGAGCCGGAGATAGACAATAGAGACGATATAGATATAGATCGACAACAGAGGAAACAGAGATAGAGATAGATATAGACAATAGAGACGGATAGATAGAGGTCGACAATAGAGAGAGATAGAGATAGAGATAGACATAGACATTAGAGACATATAGACAGACGATATAGATATAGATCGACAATGGAGAGAGAGAGATAGAGATAGACAATAGAGACAGACAGAGAGAGACGATAGAGATAGACAATAGAGACAGACAGAGAGAGACGATAGAGATAGACAATAGAGAGAGATAGAGATAGACAATAGAGAGAGATAGAGAAAGGGGTAGAGAGAGATAAGATAGAGAGATAGAGATAGAGAGACAATAGAGACAGAGAGAGACACGATAGAGATAGACAATAGAGATAGATAGAGAGAGGTAGAGAGAGATAATAATGAGAGATAGAGATAGAAACAGGGCGAGAGATAGAGAGAGATAGTGAAGAGATATAGAAATAGAGAGAGAAAGAGTGGGTTTTGAACCGGTGCACTTTGAAAAAAAGTCATGGGAAACAGGAACCGCCTTTTTCTCTCGCTGATGAATTCTGTCAGCTGTCGGACTTTTGGAATTATTTCAAAGGTAGACTCGGTCTTGACGTAAAATGACTCCGAAAAGTATCACCTTCGGGGATTATTTACGACTTCACGAAGGTATAGTTACTTGCTTAAATATTATGACAGTGTGGATGAGTATGGGAATGAAGGTGTGATTTTTTAATTTGTAAAGGTATATGATGAATTCATTGCATCTAACATGTGGGCAATGTTGTGGTTCTGAGGGTTAATATATCTGGAAAACATCCCGGTGTATAGTTGAGGATGTGTCCAAGTGTCTAGTAGAATAAATGATATGTTCTAGAACATTTACTATGGAACAATTTATAGTGGAATATTCTTATGGATGAGAGTGAAGCAGAACCAAATCACAAATTGGAGGAAGATAATATTGAGCAAACGATACGGATCTGTGTATCAAGAATAATTAGAATCTGGGCGGGGAACCATTGTGGCGAGACGAAGAGGACTTCATGATAGAGAAAATTCAACACTGGGTAAAAATGAGTTGGAAGGACAATATTGAATGCACATGTGAATGTTTTGGAATCTTCCGAATTATACGTACGAGTTTTAAAAGGAGAACCATGTATAAAAGCATTATATTCAAGACAGAATAAGAGATAAAGTATGAGGCTAAGAGAGCAATAATGATGATATCGAATCCCCTCGTGAAAAATGAGTGTCAGGGAACACCAAAAACCAATGAAGTCACTTAAGAAATTTTCAGTCTGGGTAATGGAGATGTTAGTTGAGATGCAAGGGATTGAACTCATGGAGGTGGATTAAATAGTGATGCCAAAATAGCCTTAAAAGGTGTATGATTGCAGGAATCAAATTGTATTCGTTAAATATAAAATTAAATCACTAAATTAGACATGCGGGTTACCAATATTTAATCCCTAAAAAATATTCATAATGCAACCCAAGGATTTTTAACAGTCTTTTCTATTTAAAGTTCAATAAAATAATTTTAAATATAAAAGGAAACAGTGAAACTAATAGTTTATAAGTTTTTTGATACTTTAAGCTAATAACGAGGGCAATAAATTACCATTTTTTTATTCCTCATGACCAGTTGCTGACCAACATGAAGTTTTGGGATAAGGAAATTGATAAAAATTCGAGAAATGTAGCGTTAATGCAATTAAATTTACAGGTGGATTAGCCAGCTTTGGTCCCTAGAAAAGTGTACCTTACGCAACACTTGGACCATGTTTCAACTTTTTCTCTCATTAAAATTATTACAAAGAGACACATGAACTGGAGTATTAACAAACGAAGAGTATTATCAAGAAATCAACAAATAATAATCGGCTACAATGGAACGAAATTATGCACCTTGTATAGCTCTAAAATCTTCATTCAACCTTCTCTCCACTGCTTCTATGAAAGAATGAACAGACAGTAGCGTAAGCATGAATGCAACAACGTGATAAGATTTTAAGATACGATGAGACAGGGTAACTTTTTATTTATTTACCGTGGTCAGTGGCCGACCAAGTTGAACTTTCGGAACAATAATGACGATTTTTGGACTTAAGTTATGTAACATCAGAGCAATTGACCCAACGGCTAGACAATCTCTAGACCCTTAAAAAAATACATTATGCAATACTCGAATAATGTTTCAACTTTTTTAATCCCTTAAACAATACCTTATACGCCAAAATAATTAAGAACGATAAACATAAAATAAAAAGCGCAATTGAAAAAATAATAGCACAGGGTTATGGTGAGAAATTATTTATTTAGACACATTACCAATAGATGGTGGGCGAAGAGTTGAATGCTCGTAATTATGCTGATGACTGCCAGAACCTCAGTTTCTTAATGTTAGACCCGCTTTATCCAACTTAGTACACTATTCTGGCCCCTTTATAGATATATTCCTTCGAACATTATTCTCTTTATGAACAATAGAATTTAAAATTGAAGAAGTTTCAAGACGATTATAAAAAATTAATGAACACATATTTTAATATTTATTTTGAACAATAATTTTGGTAGAACCTTCATTTTATTCAGAAAATGAGAAAATATCACATTGAAACATGGTTTTGGCCCTCTAGAAATATCTCTTGCGAATGTCCTGCACAGCATGAGGCATGAAAATTCACCGAAGAGTAAATGAACGAGAAATTATCCAAAACGTGTAAAACGTAATTTCTGGAATAAACAGGTGTGTTCTTACAAAAGTGATCGATTTCCTAAGAATTTTCTTATTAGTTGATGAACTCCGACTACTGAATTGATTTTGCCTCTCCGCTCTCTCCTGAATCGATCACAGACCGACGGCATCGAAATTCCTCTCATTCATGGCGGAATGAACTTCTTGAGATCGTTGTTTGATTCGCTAGGCGATCTCCCGTCCAGTCTCGACGCCGATCGCCGTGCAAAATCACAGATTTCTTCCGAGGATCCGAGGATGAACGTCCCCGACGCTGGGCCGTCATCGGTGGTGAGCGACAGAATTGCCCATAAACTAAAAGGGTATTTTGAATTGGCCAAGGTTGAAATTGACAAGGCTGTCCGTGCCGAGGAGTGGGGATTGGATGAAGATGCCATCGCGTACTACAGGAACGCCAATCGCATTCTTGTTGAAGCTGTAGCCGTTAGAGTTCCTTCTGCGATTTCCGCGAGGTAGAATCCTCGTTGTGTCTGGCATGAGGTTTCCTAACGTTTTTAATGTTTATTTTGGACAAGCTTCTTTCCATTTCATGAAAAATTTTATGCTAATGTTCTCATTTGATAATTTAATTTTGCAAAATAAATTGGGTTTTTCCTCAAACAGCAGGATGCAAGATGCGTTGGAATTTTGACTTCTAATGAAAATTTTAATCTGGGTTTTTTCTCAAAACCTGATACTTTCCCCGAAGGAGCTCCACCTGTCTTTTTTTTGGAGGAATATGACGTTTGGGATTAGAGTTTATCGTGAACCGCTTGAGGAAGAAGTTATTAATCTCGATAATACTCGTTTACTTTCCTTCGTTCATGTGAGGTCTGAGAAAGGGGGGCCTTAAGAATAATCGTAATTTTATGCACTGCTAGTTTCTTTAAATATATTGTTATTAGTTATGAAGCATTTGGGTTTGGGAATTATCGTGAACCGCTTGAAGTAGGCGTCATCGATTTCCAAAAGACTTGGCTACTTTCCTTCATTCATACGAGGGCTGGGAATGGGGGAGTTAAAAGAAGAATCGCAATTTCATCCTTATTAGCTTATTTAGTTTTGTTACCATAGTTTATGTCATCATTTCTGAAACCGATGTATCGAATTTCTATTTGACTTGTCCTTTTTTGGATAGTGAACAAGCAAAAGTGAAATCTTACCATGAGAAGATATCAAAATGGCTTGGACAGGTGTCCGAGCGATTACAAGTACTCAATCAACGAGGTGCGTCGGAATTAACGTGGTGATTTAGTTTCCTCTTACACCATTATTTTATGAAACTGATTTTCTTTTACTTTTCATTTTTTCAGCTGGAACATCATCGATGAGGGTATCCCTTGCTCCAAGCAATTTCTTATCTCATATTTTAGCATTTCTTATCTCTTGTTTCTTTTGTGATTTTTTCTGCCTACAGTATTTCCTATTTCAGCCTTTCCCTTTGTGATATAATCTGTGTCTTATTTATAGGGTTCAGAAAGCCTCAAAGCATAATGACTCTTTTCTCCCCCCCTGGAGGCGTATCATTTTCATACATTTTCTATGTCTAATTACAAATGGGATAATCTAATTGGTGTGCTTATTAATGTTATGTGCAGAATGATTCGATTCCCTCTCGGACGAGAAAATTTTCCTCAACTGTATCCAGTTCTCAAAAAGCTACGTCATCAAGTCCCCCTCCTGGACGAATCAGCCCGGCAATTAAGAATCAGAAGAATTCGAAATTTAGTCAAGAATCTTTGAAGAATTTGGATCCCAAACTGATTGAAATAATAAATACTTCTATTGTAGATCAAAGTCCAGCTGTAAAATGGGATGATGTTGGTGAGCAAGTCCTGTATTTTTCATCATATTAGAGCAAAATATTGCATTTATTTTTTTAGCTTAATGTCAGATATGATTATGACGAGTCTTCATTGTCCCTGTGATTCTCTTTGCCATGATGATTATAACTACATCATACTTGACATAGCCTCTCGTCCAAAGGTAGGATGATGATGATGATGATTTTGTCTCATCATCGTCTTTCATCTGCTGTCAGGGTGAAGATGATGATGGTGATGGCGAGGAATCATCTTTGCCATATCCTTTTGTCTGCAGTTAGGACGACGAAGATGATTATGTCTCATCTTCTTTTATCTGCTGTCAGGATGACAATGATGATGATAAATCATCTTCCCTCAAGCGGCAGTCAATTATGATGTCAGGCTGTCGATGATGGTGGAGATTTAAGTCATTGTCTTCAAACACTTATTTTGGCTTTGGTGTTTCACAGCTGGGCTTGAGAAGGCGAAACAATATCTCCTTGAAATGGTTATCCTACCCACTAAGAGAAGAGATCTTTTCACTGGTCTGAGGCGGCCAGCTAGAGGTGACTGTTTGGATAGCTGTCATGTTTTTGCTTCAATCCCCTGCGTATTAATCTGATATCCATTTCTGCTCCTGAATTATATTCATGAAGTTTAGGGCTTCTTTTATTTGGGCCTCCTGGCAATGGGAAGACAATGCTGGCAAAGGCCGTCGCTTCAGAGTCCCAGGCGACGTTCTTTAATATTTCTGCCTCGTCCTTGACATCAAAATGGGTTAGTCGCGATTCTAGGCCCATCAATTTTATTTTATTCTTAAATATTAACCTGGATAAAAAATATGACATTTTAATTGAATCTGACGCAGGTGGGAGAAGCTGAGAAACTAGTTAGGACTCTTTTCAGTGTTGCTGTTGCTAAACAACCTTCTGTGATTTTTATGGACGAGGTACCTTTTCCCCCTAATGTTTCCGTTTGTGTATTGTGTTCACCTGATGAATTTCTTCCATTTTGACTTAAAGATTCCGAGATCAATCAGTTTATTCGACCTTCAGTTTCCTGTGTATACTGTCTACTTAGCCTTACTTTTTCCAGCCATTTTTTGCTGGAATCACATTTTCCCATTGGTGAAAAGATATATAGCTTTCTATCCAGAGGCTCCAAATGGAATACTGTGTGGGTCTCGTTGTGAATTTTTTGTTTTAACTTGTTTTTTGTAATTGACTTGATACATGTCTTACATTGGATGTGTTTCTCGTGTTTCACGTTTTATAATTTTCATATTTGTACCTCCGGTTCTTTTAACCTATTTTTCAAAAGGCAGCAGCTGAAACTATTTCAATCAGTTCAGTATTTTCCTTTTTTAACTTTATGAAATAAAAGAAATTGAAAACACGCAAATTAATCAATGCAACCAAATTATTAAAAAAAATGGAACGTAATAAAAATATGATGCAAAGTAGTTAATCAATGCAACAAACAAAAACTACACTTTTGGATCGATTTTTTTCCTCACAGATGTATTATAATTCTATTTAATGTACCTTTTGCTCGAATCACATCATTCCAACAGATCGATAGCTTGATGTCCACAAGATTAGCTAGCGAAAATGATTCGAGCAGACGGTTGAAGTCAGAATTCCTAGTACAGTTTGATGGAGTTACGTCAAATCCTGATGATCTAGTCATCGTCATTGGTAATACACTTTGGTGCTATTATAACGGACTTTCAGTTATGACATCATAATGTTTTATTTTGAGTTTTAAAAATCTTGTATAATGAGAGATACTTTGCCGCAATTCCCTTTTATTTATGAAAGCAACTTTTAATTGGGTTTGTTTGAGTGGTGATGCGATGAATAATCTCTACAGGTGCAACTAATAAGCCCCAAGAACTGGATGACGCTCTTCTCCGGAGATTGGTAAGCACATGGAGCAAACTTAGACTAATTCAGTGCATTATAATTGTTAGATTTTGGAGTATATATTTTTCTCTTAATCAGTATAAGTATTTTAGGTGAAGAGAATATATGTACCACTTCCTGATGAAAAAGTAAGGATGATTCTCTTGAAGAACCAGCTGAAAGGCCGGGACTTTGCGTTGCCTGGTGAGACTCTTTATTGGCACATTGCTGAATTTTCCTTGAAGCATTTTCCCTTCTATATATGTTTCTGAGTTTCCCTCATATAAAAGATCCGGACACCTCATTTTTCAATTTTATGAAAACATCCTTCTGGATTATCTTTCATGTTTGTGCTTATGAATTTCCAAAGAAGCTCAGTACTCCTGTCTGGGTCATAGTTCTTTTGCTTTAAATTCTGGGGGCTCCCGTCTATTTTTACTCATATTGGTAAAACTGTAATAATTATTTTAATCATATTCATAACACTGTCCGAGAAACACTTGCTACAGGCAATGACTTGCAAAGGCTAGTTAAGGCTACAGAAGGTGAGTTATTTTCCAGAATTCCTTAAGGACTATCCCTGTTTTCTAATATTCTGACCATCAAACATCTCTCTCTCCTGTTTCACTCAACACATATTAGGATATTCTGGAAGTGATTTACAAGCCTTGTGTGAAGAAGCTGCAATGATGCCTCTGAGAGAGCTTGGTCGGCAGATTCTCACCATTAAGCCTCATCAGGTTACTTTTATGTAGAGGTTACATTTTAATTACCAAAGGATAGTGTTTATGATGAAATTATTACCCGTATTCTTAAATTTTCTTTTTGAGAGAATTTGTGGTGCATGCTTGATTCAGTGCTCATCCTTTTTTGCTTTTCCGGATGGCAGGTGCGAGCATTAAGATATCAAGATTTTGAAGCAGCAATGGGCGCCATCAGGCCAAGCTATCAGAAGAGCAGGTGGAAAGAACAGGAGAAATGGAACGAGGAATTTGGATCCAAATAGAGGAAATACACAAAAGGCATTCTTTCTAAATTCGAGTGTACTGTACAAAAATATCATCTTGCATTTCTTTGTGTAGGAATTCCTGATACAAACCTGGATCTAGGCTCATATCGGAAGGATGGTACAGGATGAGGCGAGGTAAACTTTCCCGGGGTAGAGGTGAAATGGGAAGGATTCAAGAGGAGGCCGAGCAGAGGGGGTACGGACCGGCCGAGGACGAGCCGCCTGAAGACGCGGTGAAGTAGAGACGATCATGAGGGCAGGGAATTGTTGAGGGGAAGAGGGAGACCAGACTTAGACGTGGAGAGGGGAGACAAGAACTCTTCTTTCCTTCTTCTTCTTCCCTGGCCTTCTAAAGGGAGGGCATCCCTATTTAAAGGAAATAGGGAATTCGCAGAATACTCCTGATCTGCGGCGGCTCGCGGCGATTCACCGGGCGCTGAGTGCAGCTGAGGCTGTCCTCTGGGAAACAGGCAGGCCAGGGGTTCGGTTGGGTTTGTCTCGCATAGGAAACCCACGGTCAGCCCATTCACCAAGTCACCTGGTCGATTTGGGTCCAAGGAAGCCCGGGGAGCCCTTTGTGGGGAGATACCCCATAGTGGGCCCGTCTTCTGGGTAGCCCACCCTAGACGGGCCAATTTGGTGGCGGGTCAGGTTGACCGGGGATCGAACGCCCGCGGTCGGCCCGTTTTCCCTTTGAGCAGGCCTGCTAGCTTTACGTCGACGGGGGTGGGACAAGCCGGCCTGGCCCTCCACCACGGCCCACCTCACCCTAGGGCAACCCAGAATACTCATAACCAAATACTCTGGCCCAAGGTGGGTGCGAAATGAAGTCTGGTCAATATCACGAGCATGCATGCGAATATGCTAATAGCCAAATTAGAGGTCCAATTCAGAGAAAAAAGACATACCGTGGAGTTCTTCAAGTAATTCATCCACCACCATAATAGGAAAGTGATTCGATAGTCGACACAGAAATGCCGTCTGTTGTCCTTTTTGCGTACCAACAGCGCCATGCTGGAGTAGGGGCTTCGAGATGGTCGAATGATTCCGGCGTCTAGCTGCTCACAAACAAGTTGTTCGTGCTCGTTCTTCTGGAGGTGTGAGTAGCAATATGATCGGGAGTGGACTGGACCCATACCAGGAAGGAGGGTGATCTGATGGTCTACTGAGGGGGGGGAGACCACTGAGGGGGTTTGAACACCTTTGGGAACTGAAGTTCCAATTTGCTGCAGATGTCCGCGGTGGCCGGAGGAAGAGAGGCCCATTCATAGGGTGAGATGTACACGATATTCAGAATTTCCAGAGCCCGTTCGGAAGACTGTTGCCTGAGAACGGCGCGACTGGTTTCGGGGTTGCCCTAATGTGTACCATACTCCATCAACTTGGAACTTGAGAAGTAAAAGGTCCAGCCCAATGCGCCAATGTCCAGCACAGGGTGCGCAGCCACGAATATCCCAAAATGATATCTGTGCTGAGTGCGCGGACTGGGAGGAAGCTGACCACGGTCGTGTAGTGCTCAAGCCATAATGAGACGTTGGGGACATGTTTGGTGCCTTCGGATATAGTATTGTTGCCATAGCGCATGCCACATGGGGAGGTGCGCTCGAAGGGTAGATGCAAATCTCGGCCAAGCGGTGATAGATGAAACTAGCAGAAGTCCCACCAACAATAAGCATGCAGACGACCTTCCCTTGGATGACACCCTACAGCTGCTGCGCATGGGGAGAGGCTGTGCCCAAAGAGGTCAATGACTCATCCTGGAGCACATGCATGTTAGCACAGTCTGGCGTGGCTGGGTCCCTGACCACGGTGGTGTCATCGTCATCGATCTCGGTGGAAGACTCTTCTAGGTGCTCGGCGACTATATGAACTAGCAGGTCCTTGTGGAAACGATGACCCGCTGTGTATTTGTCATTGCAATGAAAACACAGGCCCTGTGCTCAAGGTTGGAGGAACTCCTCTACGCTCAATTGGACCCATCGAGCTAGGGGAGGGCGCTCCCAACCTAGAGGCACAGTAGTGACAGCGATCTGGGGATGTCGGGTCGGCGTTACGCCCCGGCACGTGGGGTTCGGTAGGACTGTTTGTTGTCGGCTTCCTTGAGTTGGGGCAAGGTGGAGTCTGCGTCAAAGGCACAGTTGATGAGCTCAGAGGTCGACTGGGGTCTGAACCAGTTGACTTCCACACGGAGCTCGGGACAGAGGGCTGCATGGAAAGCGTGCAGAGCATTTTCAGTGCCCAAATTCAACAAATAGCCCACCAGCTCCATGAACTTTACCACTAGCTCATCACGTCTGAGTCAAGTGGAACAACCGACGACTAGCCTCATACGTGTTGATGCCCAAACGCCAGGTCAACTATGCCTTGAAGTCATTCCAATCCACAAACCCCGTATGGTCGTCTATGTAATAATACAAGGCGGAGGCCTTTTCGTCTAGGTACGATGAGGCCACTTGAAGCTTCTCAGCGTCATCTGTTGGGGTGTCCTGGAAGTACTGCTCAATTCGATGGAGCCAGCAATTTGGGTCCCCATCTGAAAAGCTGGGAGGCTCGGACGTGCGAAGACGGTGTCGACCTTGATCGTAATCGTGCCAGAAGTAGGGAGGATGGTCATGAGGCAGTCGCCTGGGTGGTTGGGCCCACAAATCATCTGAAGAATAGTCTTCATTGCCCTCGTCCCTCAAACGGTCCCCTGGGAACTGATCATGGTGAGGAAGGATGGGAGGGAAGGCGTTGAGGTCGGCCGGATGAGGTATCATAGGGAGGGAGAGCTGGAAGAACACCCTCTTTCCGGTGAACTCACCCCAAGTGACGAGGCGGCGGTGCACATACGTGTATTCCCTCCCTCAAGGCTGGCCCACTGCCCGATACGGGGTTATGCCACAGCGCCCCACGACGCCATGACGGACCCCCGATCAGCCCAGCGACTCTGGTATGCCCCTCCCTGTGGCGAGAGGGGGCAGGGACCCACGATCCCCTTGCCCTAGCCTGAGACGACCATTGGGTTGAAAGAGTCCTAGAAGGGTCCTCCTCATTGAGAGAGACAAGTCCCAGGGCGATCGCTGGGGCGACTGACGGGTTGCGTCGGCGCTGGGTAAGTCGAGGCGGAAGCGGCGGCGCGTTGAAAGCAGTCAAGGGTGATGTGGTCTGGATCTGGGAGGGGGTCGCGACAACATCGTGTTGGCTGGTTGATAAGCCGAAAATAGGGGTATATTTTATGCAATTTTAAACCCTTGTCTTTGTCAATTTTAGCTTATACAATAAAATTTATAAAAACTCTACTTAAGATGTGTAGTGATAAGTACGAGTGTCGTCCAAGGGAAGCTAGTAAGGAATCCAATTGATGTTCTTCTTGAATAATTTGAACCTAATTGGGGTTAATTTAATATTCAACAGAGATTAAATCACCCTAATTAGATGAGAAATTTGGAAAGGGGGGTAGAAGAGATGAGAGTAGTAGATGAAATAAGGGGCTCTAAGTTGAATTAATTGATCCAATTGAAAGGATCAAAGAATTCAACTAGAGAGATTAAGAAGAAAATTTAGAAGTATTTTTGTTGGTTCTTTAGGTTTGACAATTCAGTAATAACTACTCTATTGGATAATGAAATGGAAAATTTAATATCCTAGAATGTTAACCCTTTTTATAAGTTTTTTTTATAGTTTTCTTTTATATGCACCTGGAATAGCTAGGAAATCTCTCAATTTCTCCTCTAAATCCTAGTCAGGGCTTGTACCCGCTCAAGCCATGCAATCTAGAAGTTCAGACAGGGATCAAGAAGAAAGATTAAGAAATTCAACCAACAACATCCAAAATACATCAAAAGTTCAAATATAAAGAAGAAAAAAGTACCAAATAGGTTGATCCAAGCTGGAGCTCCTCTCTGTCTTGCAGGTGTGATAGAGCACCATCAAGAATGAGCTCCCCCTCTCAAATTTTAGCTTTTATACCTAGGTTACATGGTAAAAACCCCCATTTTACCCCATTTAGTAATTAGCTTTTATCTATCAATCTAGGCTTGATCTGAATGATCCAACCTTATAGATAGAAAGAGGGAGTCAAGACGAGCAATTCCATCAAAAAATCATCTTAATCGGACATGGGGATCAAAAGTTATTAATAAATGAATTTAAACCAATGTTAACCATTGGATTTAGATTCATTTATTTAATCATTTAATCTTATAACAAGCAATGATGTGTCGCTTCGTTATTCGCTGGCGCCCTTTCAATTTCTAAGTGCGGGTGTGTTCGCATTGCGCCACGTACCCCCTGGCGAATATAAAAAAAGAAAAAGGGTGAGAAAAATAAACGCCGTAAATATCGCCACGCATCTACCCTGCGTTTGTTCACCGCCATACCCACTTGCAGGCCGCCACGTCACCGCCCGTGTGTGCGCACTGCATGCGCCGCACGTGCAGTAAACTTACTGCCATGTGGCCTCTATCACTACCCGCCGTTGGATTCTCATCCGACGGTTGTGATGAGGCCACGTCGCCGCCAACGAATGTCCCCTAAAGGCCACGTGGCCTTTACGTTATAGAAAAGATGTATGTGTATACCCCTTGTGCCATCAATTTTGTTGCACCTTTGAGGGAGGGAAGGCCATGCATGACTTCTCCCTCCATGGAGGACTCTTTATGGGGGGGTAAGAGCCCACTAGGCCTTTCTCCTCGTCCCCCCACCACCTTGAAGGAGGCCCATTAGGGCATTCCTATCTCCCTCTCACTATGCAAGGGTGGGGGGAACCATCGCCCAGGGCAGATCTGTTTTTGACAAAAGAAAAAGAAAATAATGTTAATACTCATTTTTTTTCTTATAAATATATCTTTTTTTTTCTTAAAAAACGTATTTCTTCTTGAAATAAATCTCAGAAAAATCCTAAAAAATCCTAGAAAATTCTAGAAAATTTCCTGATTCATCCTCGTACTGATAAATCTCGAAATTAAATATTAAACTTGCCATTTTCATTCAAAAATAATTGTTTCAAGCTTAAATAAATCCCTTAAAATTCATAGAATTAACAGAAAATTAGGGAAAAATCAGAAATCACTTGAAAACAGTATTTTCATGTAAATCGATGATAACAACCCCATTTTAAGCTCTTTTACTGCATAAAATTGTGCTAATAGCATGAAACAAAGACCGAATTTAGGGTGTTATCACTGGTCGCCTGTCAGCAGGGTTGACGGGGAGGCTGGCCGCGCACGAGACGGTGAGTGCTGTAAGGTGCGGTGGAGCTCCCGGATTTGAGCTTCCATTTCTTGCATTCTCGTTGTCTAGGGAAGGACGAGACACTCGAAAGCAGTGATAACGGCCGTCATCAGTGAGTCATTGGAGGTCGTGGTGGGGGTAGACTCAGTAGTGGGTTCCATGGCTGTGGAGAGGCGTGGTCTAGCTGTGATACCAAATTGGTAAGTTTCAATGAAAACACGTAGGGTTCCAATAGAATTCAAGTCTAAAAGGTCGGAGGGAAACGAAGAATGGTGATAGGGGCAAGAATCAGGAACGGGGAAGGGAAGACGAGGAAGAGCAGAGGGACGATGGAGCGCCCTGAGCAGTCATTGGCTACAGCTTGAAGGGCCTTCAAGCACATAGAGAAATAAGCACGACTGGTAGGAGGGAAGGGGACGGTGCAGGATGGAAGAACGCTCACTCTTGGTTCATTCATGCTGCCCTAACCCGGGAGGACGGACGGTTTAAATACCCTCAGAAGGGGTCTGGGCCACTGCCGTCCCCTTGGGATCCCTATTGGGCCTTGATAGGACGTAGACCAGACGTGGGATCATGTCAATTCCTTGTGACCTTTATGAGGAAAATGTGATTTTTTATCCCGTAGGAATGTCCAACAAATTTTAGGAAGCACCATCTTTAAGGGTTGTTAAATTTCAATCGGGTGAGAGTTTGTGATTTCTCTCCTTAGTGTCAATGATGTGTGGTGGGGGCAGCATTAGTAACCAGTGTAACTCAAGAAATAAAAGAATAATGCAAATTTTTTAGAAATTTTTTTGGTTGATACTGACTTTTAAAATGATTTAGAGCATAAATTACTAACAAATTGATCAGGCCCCAGCACTCTGAGGCCGGTTTCTCTACGAGATGAATGATGTTGAGTATGGTTGGACTTCCAACTAGAAGATACATGTTGTACTTTCTCCTTTCTCCATCTCTCTTTGACTCATATATGATGTCCTTTTTAGTAGTTAGAGAAATGGGGGGAAGAGAATTGTAGGGGATAACATTGGTTAAATTGTCGTGCTTAAATTACACAAAAATGCATATAACATTATAATATCATACCCCTTCAAGCTGGATCATATATATTATAATTCCCAATATTTTAGACCACTTAAGGCATTTGTGAACAGATCTACAAGTGGATATATTTCTACTGGCCTTGATCTTTTTTCTGAAGAAATGGCGACCCACGTAGATATGGTTTGTCAGCTATTGGAATATTCAGTTATTTGCAATGTGGATAGACGTTTGACCATCTCCAAAGAAAGTTCCCAAAATTTTGGACGTTTAAAATTATCTCGATTTGGGAAAGATTGATACTGCATCTAGCATAATATGCATCTAAGAACTTCGTATAGGTAGAACACTATGACTTTGTTACTTATACATTTAGCTAATATGCCTTGATATATCACAATATATGCACTAGGTGGACGTGTAAATAGTTTTTGGGCGTTCAATGAATTCACCACTACACTAAATGCATATTCATGATGGACAATTGTGAGAATATTTAATTTACTTTATACTTGGAAATAGCACTGCGGTCTTGTTGCCTCCATGAAGGATCTTGGAGAAATTTGACCATTAGAAGTGATTTCACTTTAGAAACAAGATCTAAATACGATCATATGCTTCGGACACCAAAGAGCAATCGCCACTTTTTAGAGCGCTCAACCTGGTAACTCTTTTCCATTGATTTTGGGTCGTCTTCTATTTTTCATTTGTGAAAAAACCGGAGATTTTCTGGTCAGATCGAGTTTATTCAGCCCCACGGTACTTTATCTTGATGCCTTTTATGCCTGGATGTTTTGGTATTCTAATTTATCATTAGATTTCTTAAAGTTGAGTGTTCCCGTGGTCAGAGTTGCACTATCATTTCTTACTTTTTCTTCAACACATTCTTATGTTTGCTTCTGAAAAAAATTATCTCAAGGTCTAGACTTGGATCTAGACTGATAGATCTTTAAAAGGATACCTTGATAAGTTCCTTCTAAGTGTCGTTAGACTGATCATTAGGAGTACAAAGGAAATTTTATGGTCTTGAGTAAGGGCAAAGCTTCAAGGGTTCTGAGGAACAAAGGGTTTTGGTTGATAATTTTTTCTGCTTTCTTTGCTCCAGTTATGAGCTCCATATTTTTGTTTGGTATTGATACGATTCTACTCAGAACGTATTGTACAACACACGTGTAATTCAACGATTCAAATGCAAATAGTTCAAGCCGCTACGATCGATAACACGATAGGAGAGGGCAGGGGGAGGGGAGGATGAGAGTTCCCGTGTTTGAGAGGGAGAGAAACGGAAATGGTCGGGCAGTGGTCTGTCGGCTCCATGTTGAGGAGGGTGCGTCAACCTACGAACCACAAGGAGAGAGTGAGGAAACCCAGAGAGGGAGGGTAGGAAAGGGAAGTGAGACTTCTGATTGCCTTCCTTCCCCGGTCGCGGGGAGGTGCTTAAGTAGGTGTTGGAGTGGTGTGGGCCTGTCCGGGCGTGATGGGCCTGGCCCGTAATATCTTCCTCGCATAAACCTGCTGCTGGATCATATCAGTATTCCAGCATATGTGAGCTTCATGCTATCCAAAAATCATAAAAATGATCTCTCATTGGACAAGAACCATCAGAATGTTTATCTCTTTAACGAAAGGATCTTTTGTGGCTAAAATGTGGATGGCTTTCCTTTGGGAACCTGCATGAAATTTTCAGTAAGTTTTAACTTTCCACCCTGCATTTTTGCTCGCATGCCTTGACATTAATGAGTACTTCACACCTCGTTCTAGTATTTCTTCGATGAGTTCCCTTTCTGATATGCCCAGTAATCTATCAACCTCTCCATGAACGTTATATTTATCTCCATATCTCTCCAAAAATATACCCTCACTAGATATATCCACCATGTTCCTCTCATGATCATTAATCCCCCCATCACATGTTTGAACAAATTTCCAGCATAGAATGCCATGATGTGGGAATTTCCTGGTGAATGTCATGAAACTTTCCCTGGCTTCGCTGAATGTGTCATTTATTTGGGTGGTCTCTAATTTCCTTACTCAGGTCATTGGTTTTTCCAAACGAGTAAAATATTTCCCCAACATTTTGAACCAATCTGATAAATCTTTCAATGCGAAGGAAAAGATCCTCATCTTCAAAACCTCATGGGATTCCCCTGGGTTCTTATAAGTTCCATAAATTTCAGTAAATCCTCCGAGGAATTGATAATTTTCCTCATAAAAACACCCACGGAAATTTTTCAAAAGCTGAAGCCTATGGGGGTAAACTCTCAACTGCACATTTTCCACCCTTGGTACAGTAACCCTTGAGCAGATCTGGTTCTCAGGTTGGTTAAAATATTATCTCACTATTATTATTCTAGTTCCTCAGTTTTCTGTTTGGTCTTGGTCCTGATCCATTTATTCCTGAAATATTTGGTTCTTGCTCTTTGAACTCTTAAACAACGTACCTAAATTTGGACTTCCCAGAACGGTTTCTAAGTCAACTATACTAGGGTGCAGGTATATCCGTCCATGCATATAAAATAAAAAGTCAAGATAATTGTTCAAAATCTTTAGGTTAGGTATTTAAGAAGAAAATAAAAATAAGAAAACAAAATCTGAATAGAAAAAACTCTTCTTAATTTTCCTCTTCATAAAAATCATATTTATGAACAATGGCCTTCATAGAAATCACACCAATTGGTTAGTCCATTTTTAGGAGTTAATATATTTCTGTTACATTAAAATAGACTATCAATAAATTATAAGTTCTCTTTAATCAGTAAATTTAAATTATATGATAAAAAAGGGGTCCATCCACAAGAGGCAAATATGGATAATAGGAAGGAAATCAATTTTCCCTGATATGCGTGCAGAATAAGGTATGGATGCAAGGGTCATGTAGGTTGCAAGGCTTAAACATGGGCTATGGGTGTAGGTGATAGACTGGAAATTTCCTTAAAATAATTA
The DNA here is from genome assembly GCF_029677425.1 of Wolffia australiana. Lineage (NCBI taxonomy): Eukaryota > Viridiplantae > Streptophyta > Magnoliopsida > Alismatales > Araceae > Wolffia > Wolffia australiana. The sequence goes on along the minus strand of NC_135848.1, from coordinate 10,917,784 downwards.
TGAACATTTCATTAGTATCTGCATCCAATGACTTTTTTCTGGTAATTTACAGATTTTTTAAAATTTGGGTTCATTAAAAATTTTGTTTTTACATGTCAGACAATATATATTTTTAATTATCAGACATATTTATTTAATTATAGGATTTCAGGTATTTTTTCACAAATTTCTGATTAGTTGGGAAATTACTTTTACTAGTAGGAATATACTATGTGAAATTTATTTCATGTTTTTTATAGATTGAAATTACTTCATTGGGATTCAATGGTACTGGCATCATTAAGGGGTTGTTATTCACAAAGCCTTGATTACCTAAATTTTGGATAGAAATATATTAGTTAAGGTCATACAGACATGTTGGAATGTCAAAGTTTTCAGTTTTTCAATTAGTAAGTGTAATTTCAACAGGTGGGCGCGCCGCCGAATGAAAAAATCTGGATTTCTTTTTGCAATTAATGTACCACAAGTTACAGAAAAAAATTGCATTCTCTTAAGATGTGGCATAATGTAGATAGTTTAAACATGATATTTTAAAGGTGCTAAAATTGGTGCCATAACGGCACTTAGCTTTGTTATTTTAAATACTTTTCCTTTGCATTAAGACATGTCTGAATAAAAGAATGAAGGTCTTTTGTGGAATAAATACTCCTGAAGGATGTGGAAACATGGTCCAATAAAAATAGAATACTATAAAAACCGGATGGATACTTGGTTCATGGAAATACACTTGGTGAAATGAGACAGGTCAGGAGAGAGGAAAGGCGTTGTGGCATCTAGTGCTTTGCGACGCCACATCATGATTGAAATGAACTGATGTAACTGTGCCTTATATTCCTTCCACAGAGATAGATGGCATATGAATCCTAGACGATGGCGTAAATGAGATGGAAGGAACCCGAAAAATCAGAATGTGTCATTCGGTATAAATCACATTTCAAAACTCATTCTAAGAGACATCTAAGTTGAGGGAAGATATTAAGATACAACGGCTGATTTTATGCAAAATCTTAAATTATGATAACTAGAGATCCATCGGCCCTCTTGGCCCCAGTTTTTTTTATTTTTACCCACTATCCATTCGTATGGCTGGATCAATTTAGAGATTTGGTGAAGAAAAAAATATACTTTTGAAGCTCATCCTACTTAATTTGACAATAAGGACAGCCTGCTATTGGAAATTAAATTCCATTGGATATTGTAAGATTTTGTAACTTTATGCTAAATTATTTGATTTACTTTTTGAAAATTTCCAAAACACCAAGGCATGGGTGTCATTTAAATGCCCTTGCAATGTTCTGAAAATTAATAGCATTCAATTTTTTTTCAATAACAACAAAAGATGCATAAAAGTAGTATATAATAGTTGCTATCTTTAGTCTCTCTCTAAAATTTCATAGAACCATTTATCTATTTTCCCTTCTAATTTTGAGTTCGATTTTCTTTGATCAAACTGTTTTCTTATCCTATTCAAAATAAATTCCAATCCTTTCACATCATGTTCCGTCCTAGGTTATATTTCTAGGCATAGCCAAATTTTGGCAAAGTCTGGAAATACCTTCCCTGTCGGGTTGTTGGGTTTGCCATACCTATATTTCTAGGCATAGCCAAATTTTGGCAAAGTCTGGAAATACCTTCCCTGTCGGGTTGTTGGGTTTGCCATACCTATATTTCTAGGCATAGCCAAATTTTGGCAAAGTCTGGAAATACCTTCCCTGTTGGATTGCTGGGTTTGCCATACCGAGTTCTGCTTTCGTGCCAACCATTTCTAAAATCCCATCCTTCCCAACCATTGGTGGAACATATTTTAGCATAAAATTACATGAACATTTTATTTGTTTAAATGGATAAGCAATAACCTAAGAGAGGGGGTGAATTAGGGTCTGTAGCTATATTATTTTGCCATTTTTAATTAACCTAGGATTTTTCTATCTAGGAAATGAGGTGGAAGAAATGGGAGACAGTGTATTTGGGGTTATTTGGGAGAAATGGGAGACATTTTTAGAAAACTTACTCTAAACCTTAATGTTATTTGGGGTATTAGTCCCAAGGTGATGATAGGCCCTAGCCATGTTTGTGTGAATGCCCTCCAAGAAAATCACTCGGAAATAGGGCTGAATAGGGATACCAAAATAGAAAAAATTTGATGAAGCTCTGACATCCTCGACCCCCAAAATCATCCACAAACAACGTCACTTGACCTACTTCAAATTGGCCCCCAAAGCCTTCTTCTTATGGCCCCCAAGGCCTTAACCTGACAGACCACAAGCATCTATCGAAAACAATATATTTCTGAACAGTACCTTCTCCTCAACAACACTTAATATAACAACTCCTTAAGTAGTATTCAAAACAAGATCTAATTTCACGTATTTCAACATGAATATTTTTAGATCAGAAATTTATTACTTCAGAGGTAAAAATTTGAAAATGTAATTATGACTTCCCTTCATCAATACCTCCCTATTTGCGGATGTTCTTTCCTCAAGTCTTCTTCTCCTCCACTTTTGTCTTTGGATGAAGTTTGTCAATTGATTTTGGACCTTTGGTACTTAAAACTAAAATATCATGTTCATTCCTGCACCAAATGAGATGACTTCTCCTGGTATGATTTTGTAGCATGATTAAAAACAACTGTTATATCAGAAAATAGTCAAAATGGAATCAAATAAATCTCCAGAGATCAATCTTTCCACATTCTAGGTCAACTGTCCAATTCCTTCATGTCCCAGCTCAAACCCATGTAACTCTTTAAAAATCAACCAAAAAATGTGATTTTGAGTTCTATGGATTTGTATGCATGTTAGAAAATTTTCATTAGTTGGAGAAAATCTCCAATCCAATATAAAAATTATGTTAAAGATGTCAAAGTTATCACTAGGTTGAGGATGTGTGAAATTCAGAGGCCACCTTTTTTTCCTTTGAATCTTGAATCACCCTGCACCAAAAGACACGATTCAAAGCTATATGGACTCAGACTCATGTTGAAAAATTACTAGAAAATGTTTTCATGGAGTAAAAAATCTATCTGGCTTTTGGATGTTATTTTCAAAGACCAAGGAGAAGCGGAGTTTTAAATTAGGACTCACAACTGTATGTATGGACTTAGAAATTTTAAAGGGCATAATGGTATTATCTACAGCCCAACAGTCATATGCATTGGTTATGGTTAGACAATATGAAACATCAATCCTTTTAATTTTGAATTTTTATATTTACTGTTGTGCTATAAGTTCAAAATACTTCTCAAGTGTTAAGAGTAAAAACTAGTTGCTATGCCAACAACTTCAGCACTAAAATAATCTGAAATTTTCAAATATGTTTACTACATCATTTTACCCAAGATATCACTATTGGATAGTATTATCTTCATGTAATTAATCTTCATTAAATTGTCAAGAAATTAAGCCTAAATACCCCAAGGTTGAAAGTAGGAATTTGATAAAGTTATTAAACCAATCAAAGGAGGTCAAATTTGGATAAATATTTGAAAGTATTGTATAATATGTTTATCTTCATGTCATCTAAAATTAAAGTCCAAAATCAGTGATTTGCCTAGTTCTCCATATGGTCAAGCTAAGTAGCATTTTAATATAACTATAGATAGCAATTTGATCTTTTTTTTTCTTTGGCAAAAATCACGGTGCCGGGTACGTCCAACCCTAGGGTTGTGCCCGTAGTCCGATCCAGCCGTGCCCTGGATGCCACCCAGGGGGTTTTTATTTATAAAGTGTAGTGTTTTTCAATGTTTGTGGGCGTGGATCGAGTATATATATCCCAATTACACTCGGATCCCACTCGTCCATGCCCATGGTTAGGGAAAAGAAAAGATACATGAGTGATACCTCGCGGAGGTTCGAGGAAGTGTGTTCGTCGTCGGTTCTCCGGAGCGATTCCACGAGGTCATTGTAGCGCTTGGTGGCGCTCTAGTCGGGGTGGTTCTTCGTCGTCGTCATGTGTGCTCGGAGTGGGCGGAGTGATGCTCTAGTCAAGGTGGGCGTGGTCCACGCCTTGTACGCCAGCGCTCCAGGCGATCCTCCAATCCCGCAGGCCTGGCGTCGCGAGGAGGTGGCGTGTGCGAAGGGAGGGCAAGCCAAGACGATCGAGCCGATGACATCCTCGGGCCATGGGCGGAAGCTCCTACCAAGAATAGAAAAGAGTGGAGTGGGTGCGAGCGTGTACCGCATGGTTGGCGAGGGCATCAACTGTCTGGTTTCCCTCTCTCAGCTGATGATGAAAGCACGCGATATGCGAGCGGCACCGCATGATGTCGTTCCACGCTCGACGTAGTCGCCACTGGGAGCATGTGCATGTACAAAACATATCAACTAATATCTGTGAGTCCGATTCCACGACGATATTATGAAGGTTCCGTTCCTCACAGAGGAGGAGACCATCACGTATCGCCATAGCCTCGGCTATTGTATTAGTTTGTACGCCATAAAAAGAAGAGAACGCAAGAAGGAGGCTCCATGTGTGATCGCGTAGGACGCCTCCGCCCCCTGCTGGCCCTGGGTTCCCTTTCGCCGCACCATCCACATTCAATTTGAGAAAGCCTATTGGCGGTGGGAGCCAATTAACTACTCGATACTGGATGCGGGTGGCGAGGGGGGTCACCGGGATGCCAATAGAGCAGAGGAGGTCGCATGCAAGTGGTGATCGGCTGTCTCGCGGTGTGAGGAGAGGCTGAATGCGTCGAAGCCACAGCTGAACTCGACGCCTGATGTCCACAGCTCGCATAGGTGTACCTGCAAAATGAGACGAATTTTGCCCTTTCCAAATCTCCCATAGAAGATAAGCTATTGTGATGGGGAGGATGGGGCTCCATGCAGAGCGAGTTCGCGTGAGGATAAACTTGCCGAAACACTCAGACGGTGTCAAAGGACGAAGACAGTCGGTGATGAGACGCCAGCAGTCCACTGCCGTCTCGCTATGGAAGAAAAGATGATCTATCGTCTCTGTGTGCGGGAGAGTGGGGCAGCAGTGACATCGCTAACTAAGAGAACAGCCTATCCGAGCCACTCGGTCGTCAGTCGGGAGGCCTCGGTGGAGGAGTCTCCAAAGGAAAAAGGAGACACGTGTATGGATCGCCGGATGCCAAATGCGCTGACCCCATTGCTGTGGGGGAGATTTCACACGGAAATGCTCCCACGAGGAACGACACGTGTATGCTCTATGGGGTGTGAGTGTCCAGATGGCACAATCAGGACTAAGGTCAAGAGGGGTAGTCTGGACCTCGGATAAAGTGGCCAAGGGAAGGCCGTGCTACTCCCATAGGTGTGGTGTGTTGCTTCTAAGCAACTGGGCCACTGTGAGGCGCACACGGTGTGGTACGAATTGAGGATTAGAAGCGAGCGCCGCATCAGCATGCCAGGTGTCGTACCAAGCGCTAATGTCGCCTCGGCCGATGTGCCAACGGGTCACGTGACTCATCTCAAGCCAGTGGCGCTGCCATGTCCGCCATCGCTTGGTGCCCCGAATATCAAGCTCGCGTTGGGCCCATTCTTTGTATTTAGCTAAGATGGAACTCCCCAATGGGGAGTGGGTGGTACACATACGCCATACCAGTTTATTTTGAAGCATGTCTTGGACATCCGAGAGGCGTCTGATCCCTAGACCCCCTTCGGGCGTCGGCCGACATACTTTCTCCCAAGAAACCCAATGGTGACGTCGCTCCCCCTCAAAATGACCAGACCATAGGAAGCGTGCACATAGGCGTTCGATAGAGCGGAGAACCGTAAGTGATAGTGAGTGGACCGCCAAAGTGTGTAGCGGGATACTAATGAGGACATGTCGGATTAGTTGGATGCGGCCTCCAGGGGAGAGGAAACGTAGTTTCCATCCCTCCAGTTTCTTCCTTAGCTTGCCTAGCACGGCATCAAAATAATGATGACGAGCAAGGCCAAGGAAGATAGGGCATCCAAGTTAGTCGAATGGAAGCTGTCCTCGTGAGTATCGTGTGGAGTGCTGAATGATCCCAAAGTGCCTCAAGGTGGTGGACGGGCTCACAATAAAGCTGCTCTTCGAAGCATTGACGAGTTGGCCGGAGGCTTGCTCGTACGCTATAAGGACATTCATAAATTCCTTGATGGATTTTTTAGATCCATTAAGGAACTGGATGGCATCATCAGCAAATAAGGAGTGAGAGATGATCGGGCAACCCCTCTTCGTAAAGTACGGTTGGATGAGGCCTTGGTTGATCGCCTGTGTGAGCGATCGGCTAAAGACCTCCTCCATCAATATAAAGAGGGTGGGTGAGATAGGGTCACCCTGCCTAAGTCCCCGCGTAGTCGTGAAAAAGCCAGTGGAATTTCCATCCATCAAGAGGGAGAAGTGATTCTCCTTGATGCAAGCATCGACTAGTGAGATGAACGCATCCGTGAATCTGAAGCGGCGCAACACTTCGAGGAGGAAGTTCCACTCAACTCGATCAAAGGCTTTCTCCATATCAAGCTTGATGATGACGTTAGAGCCCGGAATATGAGTGTCTATAGACTGGACTAGCTTGTGTACTAGTGTGATGCTGTCATGGATCTGTCGACCCTTGACAAAGCCACACTGTTCTGGCAAGATAAGTCTATCAAGGAAGCGTCCAAGTCGGTTTGTAATGATTTTTTATGCAACTTTATAGCATACATTACAAAGACTGATCGGACGAAAGTCACGAAAGGAAGTGGGGGTGTCCACTTTCGGAATAAGCGCCAAAAAAGTGGATTTCCAACTCTTTGCGAAGACTTTATGTTGGAACGCTTACTTGATAGCTAGGACCAAGTCGGTGCCTACCACATCCCAGCACGCCGTATAGAATTCGGCAGTGAAGCCATCGGGTCCTGGGGCTTTGTTACGGCCCAAGGAGAACACTACCTCTTTGATCTCCGCGCGCGTCGGGGTAGCTAGCAAAAGTGCATTTTCCTGGTTGGTCACTAAGGGGGGGATGGAGGTGAGAATATCCTCGCTCATAACAGTGGGCTACGAGGAGAGGAGGGAGTGATAGTACTCCACGCCTGCACCTGCTAGCTAGATAGGGTCCTGTCCATGCGTCTCGAGGAGGGTCGTATAGTTCGGGTGGGCTCTATGATGGATCGAGGCGTGAAAGAAATGTGTGTTCCTATCACCCTCTCGCAGCCATTGGATACGCGATTTTTTGAGATAAAAAATCTCCTATCGTCGCATAGCATCCTCCAGCTGCTCTCTAAGTCGTAGCTATCGCTCCCCCATGTCATCTGTCCAGCACCTCTGTAGGTGACGGTCGACATCAACCAATTTCCATTTAAGCTCCTCTACCGGGGAATGGACGTCTCCAAAGACATGGCGGTTCCACCATTTGAGGTGGAACTTGAGGTTGCGCAAACGGTAACTAAAGTTTTCCATAGGTGACGTAGAAATGGAACCGTGCCAATGACTACGTACATATCTATGGAAATCACTATGCTCCAACCACATGGTTTGGAAGCGGAATGGGGGGCGGCGGATCGGTGTGTGGTCCGAGTAAAGTCTCAGAAGGAGCTCTACCATGAGAGTGCACTGCATCAATGCGGAGCTATTCGTGAAACAGCGGTCAAGCCGTTCGTATATACACGCATCCACTTGGCGTTCATTGCACCAAGTCCACTTCTCCACGGTGGTAGGTGGTTCCACTAACGAAGTGATGTGAATAAAATCATTGAAGGCTTGCATAGAGCGTAGCCGAGGTGGGCGGCCCACTTTGCGCTCGCTAATGTCCCGTATGTAGTTGAAATCTCCGGCTATAAACCAAGGGAGTTCAACTAGCTGCGATTGAGAGTGAATATGGTGGGCGAGTTCTTCCCAGAGGGCCTCCTGCTCAGTTTGTCTATGCGGAGCATACACAATGGTAAGTAGATAAGGCTTTGGGAGCACAGCACGTCAAAGGTGACGTATTGTGTTCCTTCGGCCAAGAGTGCGATCGAATAATCTTGCTTCCAAAGAAGCCATAGTTTATTTGATGGATGGCAGTAAGCATGATCCATCCCAAGTTTCCTCGCGATGGTTGGGCACTGATCCGATGTAAGCATCGGCTCGAGTAGCCCCACAATGCCTAATCTATGCCTAGTAATAAGGGTAAGTAGATGGGTTTGGGTGAGAGGGTTACCTATCCCTCTACAGTTCCAAACAAGACTTGGAATCATAAGTCTATCAGCTCGCGTGACGCACCCGAGATCGGCTGTAGTACGTGCGGCGTGAAGGTGGGGGTGATGCATGTGAACGGCGTCTCGAGCCAGGAGGGGTATCCACATCCGAGTCCTCGGAGAGAGAGATATCATCCTCCGCACCGGTGGAATCCCGACCGCTAGTACTGCTAGCACTGTCCTCCGAGCTAGTGAAAGGGGCTTGATAGTTTGTCAAGCGTTCCACTTGTTCAGAAGGAATATGCAATGGGTGGAGGGCGGGTGTGGGGGCGGGGGAAGGACGTGAAGGGTGTGGAGGGGTGAGGGAGGGGGCGGGAGCGGGTGCGGATGGTGAGGGGGCGGTGGTGGGGATGGCGGGAGCGGGTGCGGGAGGGGAGGGGGGGGGAGCGGGTGCAGGAGGGGTGGTGGGGATGGGTGCGGGAGCAAGGTGGGACGAAGAAGAGGGGTTGTGTGTGGGAGTGTAGGAAGGATGTGGTGACGGGGAGGATAGCGAGGCAATAGGTGTGGCAGAAGAAGGCGTGGGGAGCGGGGCAGGTGATCGAGGAGGGGTGGTAGATCGGGTGGGGGAAGAGGTGATGCTAGCCTCGGGGACCATCAGTAGGGCGAAAGAGTTCGAGGTACGCATGTCCTCGCTGACCTCCTTACCCTTGCGGGAGGAGGGAACTCTAGTGCGTGGTGGGGATTTGGGGCGCTTCTCAGCACCCTTCCTCACCCACTGGGAAGTAGCGGGGGCAGGCTTAGCCACTGGGGGCTTGGTAAGCACGTTGGGTCGTGGGGGCGAAGGTGGTGCAATGGTGGGCTGCACCGATGTAACCACAGGTCGGGAACCGAGGGGCGGTTTCGCGCGTCGCCCTTGGGTGTCGGAGATAGTGGCTGCAATGTAATCATCGTAAGCCAAGGGCGGGAGATATTCCTCCTCCGTGGGGGTAGTCTGCGTCGCCTTTTGGCGACATGTATGGAGGGTATGTCCTAGGACAGTGTAGTGTGTGCAAAACCTCGGGAGGTTTTCGTACACCACAGTTTGACGGATCAGCTCATCTCCATTCTAGATGAGTATCATGCGGTGGAGAGGGGCGAGTAGGTCTATCTCTACACATACTCGTGCATAGCCAGGACGGCTAAAAAGTTGGACATCTTTGTCCGCTCGTATGAAAGTGCCGATCATACTAGCTAGAGATTCTAATGCCGTGGGTGTAAACAAATGTGGTCGCAGGCCAGGAAAGCCTATCCACACCGGGACGGAATGGGGAGAAACATCATGTGAGTTCCCTGACTGCTCGGCCACCCAGCGAAAGGTATGCATCGTGGAGTCCTTGATCGTCCATGTCGTACGGCTCGAGGCCCGTCGAAAGTCATCCTCCAGCTCGAAGCGAATGAGTGCACTCCGGTGATTCCGTGCTCCAATGACCACCGATCCAAGGAAGTTGCCGGGTGCTGCATATACTCTCGTGATGTCATCGATGAGCGGCCGCTTCGTCGCGAACCGCCCTATCAGCGTGTAGGCAAACGGCGCTGCCATACGTGTTACCTCCTCCTTGGAGAAGGTAACCAAGCGAACACCCTCTGTGTCAATATAACCCCTAGGGGGGATCGAGTTATCATAAAGAGGGGGAAGAGTAGGCTTTGGGAGTGAGGTAGTGGGTGGTGTACGTGTGACGCCCGCCACCCTCGCTGCCCAAGTCATAGTCGGGAGTGATTCTATGCCGTTAGTAGTGGCCTTAGGGGGGGCCTCGTTCACCGAGGTAGGGGGGACATGGTCTCTCGTATCCGGACGATATGAAGGTGTGGAGGATGCGGTACTATGGTTGACCAAATCACCATGTTGGTCGTAGCCGTCCATAGTATCAACACGATCGTCCTGCTTCGAGTTAGCCGGTTGGTCAATGATAGCGTCGTGGTCAATGGTGATCATTTTTTCACCGTTGACCGTTTGGTCAATGTTGACCATTTGGTCAATTTTGACCGTTTGGTCGACGTTGACCGTTTGGCCGACGTTGACCGTTTGATTGACATTGACCATTGGGTCGACACTGACCGTCTTGCCGGCGTTGACCGTGTGGTTGATGTTGATCGTTTGGGCTCCATTGACCGTTTGGTTGACGTTGGTCGTTCGGTCAACGTTGAACATTTGGGCGACCTTGTCCATTTTGTCAAAGCTGACCGTGTGGTCAACGTTGACCGTCTGGTCAACATTGACCGTTTGGTCAACATTGACCATGTGGTCAATGTTGATCGGGTGGTCGGCATGGACCGCATGGTCAGCGGTGGACTGGTTGACTCGGTCCACATTAACTGAGTCAACCAGTTCGGTTCGGTCAATGCTGACTGAGTTAACTCTGTCAGGCTTGACCGAGTCGACCAGGTCGACTCGGTCCAGCTTGGCCAGTGCGACCGGGTCGACCGGGTCACTCACGACCGAGTCGACTCTTTGATGAGTTGCTGAGTCGACCGGGTCGACTCAGTCGTTTGCGACCCGGTTGACTCAGCCTTTATTGGCTAGGCCGTCGCGTGCTGAGTCAGCCCGGCCGACAGAGTCGACTGGGATTGATTCAGGTGATGTGGCGACGTCACTGGGGGAGCGGTGTGTACCAGATGACGTGGCTGCATTGCAGCCGTCGCTCGGGTGGCCTTTCGATTGATCGGACGGCAGGGAGATGTGAGAACGGTCAAAAAAATCAGGCGAGGGTGGCGTGGAATGGGCTTTTAATGCGGCCTCTGACTCTGACACCATGGAACGGTCAAAGAAGGTGAGCGCTGGCGGTAATTTACCGCCAACGGTCCAATTTTTTGAACGTTTGTGGTGTCCATCATGGGTCCACCATCTGGACCGTCCTCGGTGCGACACCTGTCGTCACCGCCGGTCCGGATGAGCGGACAAGTTTCATCCGCCGTAATAATGGCGGATGCGGGCGCAAAAACGGAACTTTTTTGGGTTTTTTTAGAATTTTTTTTTTTTGTTTTTCGTTTTTTTGTGATCGTGAGATCCATGCAGGCTGTCACCACCGACGGCCTGGATGGATCCACATCTGATAATATCTAGGCCGCCAACATCTGACGTGTTAAGCACGTCAGATGGGCGGCTTGGCTGGTCCCTCTTGTTGCCTGACGTGTTTGACACGTCAGGCGTCCAGCGAGGATCCTCCGCTGACTCAGCGGCCCGCATGGGATTACGGGCCACGTGCCTTTGTTTTTGTTGTTTTTTCGGCGAACGCTCAATAAAACGAAGATTTTACATGAGAAAAATAAAATAGATGTAAAATAAAATGTACCTTGCTTTTTTTCGTCTCGAGACGAACAATTCAAGCGCAGATTTCACCCAATTTCGTGTAGTATATCGTTCCAATTTCAAAAAATAAAATTAGAAAATAAAAACTTACCTTCGAACTTAAAATCTCTCTAGAACGAGCTACACTGATCCGTTTCAGGCGATTTTTGTGTCGATTCCAATAGATTTCACCCTTCCGAATCCAATGAGACCAAAATCAGCTCGACCCAAGATGCGACACAAAAGTTATGAGCAAATTGCCAATTTCGGAGGAGAGAGAAGTTATATCGGTCGAGGGGTTGTTGACTCTAATGACCCAATTTGATCTTTACTTACGAGTAGCCAACTAGTTGACTGAGGACCTATTATGCTTGATCACATGCATTACTTTGAACATTCATTGAAACACATATTAAAGTGTTTTTATTAAAATACCCTTAAAGCTTAATCTTCACATTTAAATAACAATGAGTAAAAATATAAAAACTGAATTTGTTATAATTTCTTAAAATAAAAAAATCCTATAAAATTTTAAACATATTTTTTTTGATGTACTTCTTACTTTCCAGCTTTTCTTTACCTTTCCTAGTAAAAAAAGTATCCTGATCTCGTTAGATGAGTGCCTCCTTAAAGAGCATGCTCTTTTTCTCCATATATTTTAAAGAAATTGGTACATATAATTTGAAATAATATACATACAAAAGAGTACACTCAAACGCGACATTTAGATCCATCAAATAAACTGACTTTTATGCTAATTAGTAGACATGAGAGCAGTCTCCAACACTATCACAACCCTTATGGCGTACATAGGAAGAGCACAATCTAGAGTTGCACGCATGAGCACATGCATTGTCTTGGTCACATGCTGCAAGCCTAGACACACACTTGGGCTCATGTAGTGACGTGGTTTCTGGCATGTGTTATGTGCTAAAGGTAATGCACGGGCTGTGGGTTAAGTAGCTTGTGAATTACTCTCCCATGTTTTCTTTAAGTTTATTTCATTGTGAATTATGTAGATTAAATGAGATATTTTTGACTCAAAAAATAGAAAATTTTAAGCCCAGATCTTGACTCAGACCAAAAGAGATAGCCCATCACCAAGATAGATTAGGTTCATATGGCTAAGGTAGATGATGACATATTTTCTGTATCTAAGTAGAACTTGAATCTGGACATCGTCTCCAGATATGAGAAATAATGGTGTCGATCTATGGAGAAGATTTAACGGATCTATAACCAACAAAATGTTGATAAATGATGTTTTCCTAACTAAGGTTACCTAAGTTGTTTCATTTTTGTAATTAGTGACCTTTTTCCATCTACTTTGGATCTCAATTCCAAATTGTTATTATACTATGATAATATTTATGATAGCAATGAATTAATGGTTTTGATTATTAGATTAATATTATTTGTTATATTAGTTATTAAAAATGTGGTTATGATGCTTATTCATAATTTTTGAGTCCCAAATTGTCCATTAGCCTTAAGATACTATTTATACTACTTATTGGTTTGGGATAACATTCGATCATTCTACTTTCTACCTTAGATAGAGATTATATTTATAATAATTTAGATAAATCATATTTTTATTGGGCTTTCCCTCTTTGTCATAGATGAAAATAAAATTCTTTCGATTTAAAATTCAACATGATAAATTTGTCCATAATTTCAAATACTTTACTAGATTTAAAACTTATTACTCTTGATTTTATCATGTCATTGCCTGGATAATATTCATACCATGGCCATACATTTCAGTTTCCACACATTACAAATCTTTTTTACGTAACCATGCTTGACTTGCTTAAACTCAAGCATTTTTATTAAAGATGAATAAATTCTAATCATGTTTTAGACCTGCAATAATATGTTGGGTTCTAGAGGCCTATATTTGGATGAAGAATTCAAAATAATATGCAGTGGAAGACTTAAATGAATCATAATGGCATCGACAAAAAAACGAAATGCGAAACCTGCGCACCAATCACATCCATGAGTTCTTGGATCCCAGAGCAAGACGAGTCAACCTGCTCAAGAGTGCAACCTCTATATGTATCCACTTGATCCTCAGCACGCCGAATCTCCTCCATCAGCCTTCAAAACTCCATGGAACCCTCTGCTCTCATTGTTATGCTGTCTCGATCGCATTAGGAGGGGAGAGGAGGTATGGGGAGAAGACAGAAGAAGGCAAAGGCTCCTAAATAATTCTGTCCTAGGTGAGTTTCATTCAGGGCCTTTTCCCATTTACACTTTTTGGTTTTTGTGCCTCAGTTCAACCATGGAAAACATGTTTTCCATGATGCAAAAGTGTGTAATTGATTCTCAATCGATCTTTTAAATGTTATATCTTTTAAATGTTATATCATCTTTTAAATGGATCTCCACCTCTTCTTCTTCTTCAATCCTCAAAAATCTTGAAGATCTTCTCACCTAGAAGACTCTCTCCTTGATTGAGCAGAGAAGAGAGCAGAGTGGAGAAAAGGGGGGCTCTCAATTCTTTCTGGCCTGGGTGATTGAAATGAATGCCCCTTCCCTACTTATATTTTACTCAGGTTTTTCTCAAAAACCCCATAAAATAACATATATATTCACCAATATTCTTATTATCATTCACGTGTGACCCTCTAGGCCCATGTATCATTCTAGTTAATAACTTTAGTGACCCAATAACTATTACTAGCAATTATTAATTCACTATATCAACATATAGGTTAATTAACTAATGATCGATTTTGCCTAATCGATAGGTTAAGTTTCCACCTAGTGGGGTGCCAAGCTACACCTCGTGCTCAATAAGATACCAAGTAGTGTTTGAACTATCCCATGGAACATTTACCATCATCTGTTACCGTATATGTATTATCCATCATCCCTGTGAAACTCTAGAATGACTTAGGGAATGGCTGATCGTCAAACCCTAATCCGTAATTTGATTAGTATTAATGCGTAATGGGAATCATTAGAGAATGCCTTCTCCTATATCTTCACTTACTTGGCTAGAGATTTAATGTGTCGCCTTCCTTGGGTCAATCTCCTCTTATACTAAAGGTGCATGATCCCCTCTTGACCACTCAATCACCTTCGTGATCTTCTTACTACAGCCGAGTTATGACTTGTTTGAATTCCATAATTAAAGGCTCATAAGTCGTAGTCAAAATATAGTCATCCATTCACAAGATGTCCTTGGTGACTCAAGTGGGTGGATCACTTATATAACCGTGACATGAATCAACATGATTGCCGTTTAGGTATAATACCATTCCAGGATTCATACAGATCAATGTCCATCTTGGCTATCCATCGAATAGGAATATGTAGAGTTGTGTTTAAAGACTAGTGATCGCTGTATTATGATCTCATCATAATTCACTATGTCATTACACATATTCATGGACTTCATCATAAACAACACATTAAAAATAATAATAAATATAAAATTTTATTCAATGAACTTAAATAAACATGGTGGTGTGATTTGGCTTGACAACCACATAATATCCATCAATACTAAATGGATATTTTTCATAAACCCCCTCAAACTTAAGTATATCTTCCGATGTCCAAAAGACTATTTGTGTGTAACTATCTAGGCCCATGTATCAGTCTAGTTAATGACTTCAGCATCCCTATAACCTTTATTGGCCTTCCAAATTAAATAATTATATCATCATATAGATTAATTAATGACAAATCAATTTAACCCAATCGACAGGTTGACTCTCCAACACGTGAGGTGCCAAGCTATACATCATGCTCTAGAAGATACACAAGAGTGTTGTATCAAATCGCTCATGGAACTTGTTCCTCATCGATTATTTTGGATATATAATCTGTCATCCACTTGTTGCTCTTAGGAAGACTTAGGGCATGGTCAATTGTCAAAACCTAATCAGACATCCGAACTAGTAATGAGGCTTTCAAAAATCATCAGAGAACTCTTCTTTAATGTTTCATTACCTTGGCTGAGGACTTCACCGCATCATCTTACGTGAGATGTCACCTCTTATACCAAGGGTGGAAAATCTCATCTTAGCCGCTCAATCATCTTTGTGAACTTCCTGATGCGCTCGAAGTATGGATGTTTAGAACCCCATGCTTAGAGACTCTTATATCATTGTCAAAGTACAATTGTCTGCCAACATGACGTCTTTGGTGTCTCAGGTCCAATGACCACTTATATTTTCGTGATGTGAATCAACTTGATTGACAGTATGGTATAATACCATTCAAGGATTTGTACGAACTAATTTAGTGAAATCCTTAGTAACTACACACTAATGGCAACGTGGTCGGTCAGACTCATCATATGGGTGAGGCTAGATTGTGCTATTCTATCTGAATATTTGAATATCCTTCTCTAGTATTCTTAAAATAAGAATATTTAGAACACATCCTTAAAGACTCGTGATCTCCGTATTACGATCTCATCACAAATCACTAAGTTTGATCATGTATTCATGAACTTCATTATAATGAATATGTTCTATTAATGAATATGGAATGATATATGGAATATGTGATTGGCTTGCCAACAACATTTATTCCATCATAATATATATTTCTCATTACAGTTTATAGAAATAAAGGGTGAGGAAGGGTTTGGTCTACAAGTAAGAAATTATCCAAAAAATATGATTAATTGTTAGTTAAATATTCAAGATAGTTTGTAAATACAATAATATTTTTAAAAAACATTTAGGATTTTAACATTTTTTAGGTTTTTTATTTGTGTTGAGAAAGAATTTAAATTTAGTTTCTATATTTTGTTGATTTTATTAATTTGAACCCAATTGTATGCATGAATACATCCTTACATATGCTTGTGAGTGATGGATATTATGTGGCCATCAAGCCCATTGCGGTTTCATCTTTTGCTTAAGTTCATTGAAATAAATATTTACTCATTATTATTCTCAAGTGATGTTTATGTTTATAAGATATGGAATGACCTAGTGAATTATGATAAGGTCCACATCGACCAATAGTCTTTAAACATGTATTCCAAATATTTCTATTAGACGGGCAGTCCAGAGGGACATCAAATTCTCCAAAGAGAACATCATTATCTAACCCTCCTTAGATGATAAGTGATAACACCCTAAATTTGGTATTTATTTCATGCTATTTGCAAAGTTTCATGCATTTAAAAAGCTTAAAATTGGGTTGTTATCATCCATTTACATGAAAAAAACTGTTTTCAAGTGATTTCTAATTTTTCCCTAATTTTTTGTTAATTCTATGAATTTTAAGGGATATATTTGAGCTTGAAATAATTACTTTTGAATGAAAATGGCAAGTTTAATATTTGATTTCGAGATTTATCAGTACAAGGATGAATCAGTGAATTTTCTAGGATTTTTTACGATTTTTTTAGGATTTTTCTGAGATTTATTTGAAGAGGAAATGCATTTTTTCTAAGAAAAAAAGTATATTTATAAAGAAAAAAATGAGTATTAAGATTATTTTTGAACTTTGGAGGGCCTTTTTGTAAAACTTTGTTGCAATGATACCCCAAAAACAGCTCTCGGTCGTGGTTGCAAGCGTAAAGATATGATTTAAAATATTCTAGCTTTTTATTGCAAATGATTTATTATGGGTTTTAATGTTTTAGGAAAAAAACCGGAGGAGAGAGAGTGCGCAAAAGGGTATATATGCAATTACCTGTGGGCGGTGTCATACAGCAATGCCAGTTTTCAAGAGGGGCCTTTTTACAAATTTGCAAGGAAGTCTCCGGCCGACCGACGTGGCCTTAGCGTAAATGAGAGCCAGCGCTGGGAGGTAAAGTCACCGCCCGCACAGCGCATACAATGCGCATGTATGGGCGTTGACGTGGCGAATTATAAGTGGACAGAGCGATGAAGAAACGCACATGTACGTGCGTATCAAAACGTATTCAAAACACGACGTTTGACATTTCTTTTTGTTCTTATTTTCGCCAGGGGGTACGTGGCACAATGAGGATGCATCCGCCTGGAGGAGTTGAAGAGACATCGTCCAATCAGCGAAAGACACCTCAGCACGCGGAAAAAAACAAAAATATAAATACTTCAATTTAAATTCAATGGATAATATTGGTTTAAATTCATTTATTCATAACTTTTGATCCAGGAGTCCGATTGAGACAATTTTTTTATGGATTTTCTTTTTGATCCCATATTTCTATCTATATGGTTGGATCATTGAGATCAAGCCTACATTCATAGATAAAAATTAATTGCTAATTAGGGGTAGAATGGTAATTTTTACTATTTTACCTGAGTAAAAAAGCCAAATTTCAAGAGGAGAGGGTCATTCTTGATGGTACTCTATCACATCTGCAAGACAGAGAGGAGCCCCAGCCTGGATCACCCTGTTTGGTACATTTCCCTTATTTGTATTTGAATTTTGGTGCATTTTGAATGAAATTAGTTCAACTTCTTGATTCTGGTCAGAAATTCTAAATCGCTTGGCGTGAGCGGCATGTACAAGCCCTGATTAGGATTGAGAGGAGAAATTGAGAGATTTAATTGGGTATTCAAGTGCATGCCCAAAGAAAACTCTAAAAAACTTTGAATTCTAGGGTTTTAAAACTGTTTTTTTATTTAGTGTCTAATATTGTAGTCAGTTCTGAATTATCAAATCTACAAAAACAAACAAACCAAACCAAAAAATTCTTCTTAAATCCCTTTAAAGTGAATTCCTTGATCCTCTCATTTGGATCAATTAATTCAACTTAGAGTTCCCTAAATTCTTCTACTCTTCTCATCTCTTCTACCTCCCTCTCTAAATTCCCTTTCTAATTAGGCTAAATTGATCTTCATTGAAGATCAAGTTAGTCCTAATTATTAAAAAAATCATCGAATTGAACTCCTTACTAGCCTCCCTTGGACGATACCTCCACTCATCATTGTGCATCTTAAGTGAGGTTTTATACATTTTATTGTATAAGCTAAAATTGACAACGACAAGGGTTAAAATTGCATAAATTTTACCCCTTTTTTGGCTTATCAATAAGTTTAGCTGATCTTGTTAACTTTAGTGTGGAAATACTAAAAACATAAAGTGAGTGCTCTTTGGAGAAAGCATTCACTATATTGGCCGTGAATGGTATTCTATATAAATGTCAATGATGTTGACTCATGTTATGGCCATATAGGTGATCTATTGACTTAAGGTGCCAAGGATATCTTATGAATGGGTGATAATTTTTTGAGTGTCATATATGAGTTTCAAATATTGAGACTTACATGAGGATTAGGTCAGATATAGTAAGAAGTACAGAGAGGGGGATCATTTGTGCTCAGTAAAGAAAAAGATCAACTACGTTAAGGTGATGCAGCTAAAACCCTACCCAAGGTAGTGAGGATATTGGAGAATGTATTTTTCAACGATCCATGTTACACATCAGTACTAACTGAATGATGGATTAGGGTTTGACATTAACCATACCCAAAGTCATTTGGGAGTCTTACGCAGATAAAATGATTAAACATTTACAGTAACGAATGATCATTAAGGTTCCGTGAGACTTAAAACTATACTTTATATTTTGTAGAGCATGAGGTGTAACTTGGCACACAACGAGGTGGACGCTTGACGTACCAATTGAGCCGAATTCTCCTTTTGTTAATTAATCTATATGTTGAAGTTGTTAATTGATATGGTTGGCTAAAAATTGTTACCAGGACATTACATTTATGAACTAGAATGATACATGGGCATGGAAGTTCACACACATAAGGTTAAACGTGCATTTGGAGATATACTTTATTAGGAGACTTTTAAGAAAAGCCTTGAATATATTATAGACAGGGGAAAGATCACCTATTTTAGTCACCCATGCCAGCTATAGGTGGTCCCATTTTTCTTCCTTCTCCTTTTCTCCCTCAACCAAAAGAGAGTCTTGATGGTGTGGTGATCAATGAGTTCTTTAAGAAGAAGTACAGATCCATGAGCCCTTTAATCACGTGGATACTTCTAGAGGTCAGACGTGAATGACACCAGAACATTCTCCCAAGGAGCAAGTCAAGGGTGAAAAAAGCACAAGGTACCAAGATTTTGATTTGATTTAATCATGGATTTTAATTTCATATTTTGTTTCCATGAAAAGGATTTTTAAGCTTTTCATCCATGGCCAAGACCCCAACAGTTAGTGGCATGTGTGGAATTGGGCCAAACTGGGATGTGGGGGGGGGGGGGGGGGCACGCGCAACGTGTAGGCAGTAGAAGCACCAGCTCTACAAATCCAAATCAAACCTTCTAAAGCACTGGGCCGGGGGAAACCAAAGGCGTGCAAAGTTTTTAGAAAAATTATGAATAGGATTCGTTCAATATTTTGAATCAAGGAAAATAAAAATATTTTCCGTGAATCAAATGCAACACTCTTAATTATAAAAAATCATCTAATTTTATGAATGTACCACAGATGACTTAGTCTTTGGAGATGGTCAAGAACAAGATCATATGATTAAGAAGAAACTTACACTTTCATTTCAATGTCCAGGAAAATTTTGAATGTAGAAGCAGTTTGTATTCTTCCTGGCCAATTAGGTTGGGTAGAGCTCAAAAGTATTATCTCTTCCTCAAGACTTGTAACTTTATTTCTCAGTGAATCTGAAGGGAAACTAATATTTAAAGTACTAAAAATAAATAAAATTGTAATATTGCATAAAGGTGAATTGAATCATTATATGCCATGATCTCATTCATATATAATCATTCTAGAGAAAGAAAAATTGAAAAGGCATGATATTAATGTGTTAATTATCATGTTATCCATTCCATAAGTAGACATTTACATGACTTCAATGAGACGATTAATAATGAGCTATCATATTTCTTAATTTAATTTAGTCAGCTGATGTGCTTAAATGGATCAAATGAGGTTTTCACTTTCAATGGAGAAACCATAGTGGCATAGACCTCAAACTATCCCACATATTTTTCCCTTAATCACTTCCTAAAATAATACATACAGAATTTAGATGGGAAGCCAACCAATGAGAAAGGGACGCAAAAATGGTAAGGAAAGAGAACAAAAAATAGTGAAAGGGGTATTTTAATAATTATCACATATGTATTAAGTACTCTCCACTCGTGTCTCGTCCTCATTGTACCTGTTATCTAGCAGAGGCTGGGAAGCAGGAAAATGTTTTCCTAGTTCTGGGTTGTTCAACCTTTTTAATGTGAGTTTTTAAAACTTTTCTTTTTAATTTCTTCTCTTGTTTGCATTGAAATGACCTGATCCATATGGAATACTATAATTTCGACTTGAGAGGATAGACTGAGGTTTTGAAGACTAAATGGAAGGTGTTATAAACTTTGATAAATGTTTTCGTCCACCATCTAATTTCCATTCCAGTCCATCATTTATTTCTCTATAAATCCCTTTCTGCCTCTTTCTCTCCTGATTAATATCTCTTTAACTCTCTAAATTTCCATGTTTTGTATACCTAAATTTCCATGCCATGTGAAGACCACCTTAAAGAGCTGAAAACGTGGCACCAAATATTGCAAAGCCTTAAAAAAGTATGTTTCCATGTTTTGGTAAAATCATTACTATAAAAATATATTAAAATTAATAAATATGTTTCCACAATTTTTTATTTTTCATCAATAACTTAAATTGAAATATTTGGTACGTACAGGTAAATAAATTGCAATTTCTATTTATAGAAACCTTCTTTTCTCAAGTTGTTGATCTCAAGTTTGTGCCCACAACATATTTTTAATCCTAGTTGCCATATCATAAGTGAGAAAATATTACTTTTTTACATAACACAATTTATCAGAATGAAATATTTATGCCCTTAAGTTAGTTGATCACTGGGGCACTTGATATATAATTGGAGTTGTGAATCTAACCCCTAGGAAAAATGATTTCAAGGATTTATACCACTACAAGAAATTCCAATGTAGGTATAGTGATGGTAAATCCGTGATCACCCATATTTTGGAGTTAGAGACAAAAAATATACAATCTCCATATGCCATTTATGATGTGATGTCAGACGTCGTCGATGGCGTCGTTCAAAGGGTACTTAACTAAGTGTATGTAACTATGTGGATGCATCGTCGGACGGATAATTCCTAACAGAGATGTAACTACGTGAGTGCAATGTCCTAGGTGGAGTGTACATGCAGGCTCCGACTTGTGGGGGTTCGTTGGATTCCAAGCTACGGGTGGCGACTAGTGATGGTGACGGTGACCTTCTGACCCTCGTCGGAACGACAACGGCGACTACGGCGCCAAACGGAATAATTCCGTAGAGCTCACACGTAACAGACGGGCTCGAACCGTGCCTTGGGAAACGTTCAATTTGTAGTTTTCTCGATGTAATTCTCTCACCTATTCTAACCCAAGTGCGGTGGAGTGTAGTCAAAATATAGTTTAGAAAGTATTATAACGGACGAACAAGGCGTAGCTGGGACTTACGTGGATGTGCGGGCTGGTCTGCGCGTTCGACACTCCTTTCAATAGGCGTGGCGGTGCAAGCGGCAGGTAACGCCTCCTGGTCACAGGCCACGTATGATGCAGGAGGTCAGGACCATGGGATGTGGTCTAGAATTGCAATGAGGTCTCGAACACTCTAGTGACCCACAAGCAATGTGTGATGTAGGACGACTACGGGGTAGACGAGGAAGGGCGGAACGACTGAGTATATGGGTAAGGGTAGGATGGATGTGTGAGGGGTGACAAAGGAAAGGACGACGGACAAGTTGACGATGGGAATTGGGTTTATAAGGAGGGATAAAAGGGTTTATAAGGAGGGATAAAACAATCCACAGAAATCCACACGTTCGGATCCAGACTTTAAAACCGATAAAAAATCTGGTGGTGCAGCTCCGACCCTTATCGAGGGCGGGAGTACTGTCTTCCCCCACCGCGATGATGCCTAAGCACCAAAATCAATACGTCAGATTCGCGTTGCGGGGAAACACTCGAGAGGGAGGTAGAAGAAGCAGAAACTCAAAACCAATTCAGATTCCGACGACGGTGGAAACTTCCCGAGAAAACACTGGACGGAGAACACTTCGACACCAAAGGGTTTAGGCGTACCTCTGCACCGTAGTCATGAAGAGGGAGCGGGAAATTCTGATCGTGGTGCGACTGGATGAATCCGGGCGTTGAGCGGCCTAGTGGACGAGGATGAGGCTGGACGTTCCGGGCGTTGAACGGCCCTGGTTGAGTGCAGTGGGCACAGAGTCAAGCGTGGGCGAACACCAGCGCGCGCGAAGCGCGCGAAGGGTGCGCGCGGCGCACAAAGCGCACGGAGCAGCGTGCGCGGGCGCTGAGCACGCGAAGCGCGCAAAGAGGCAGGGCGCACGCGGCTTGAAGCGCCGACGGCGTCCGGACAGGGGCAGCCTGAATGTGGCCTCGGGCGGCTCGGTTTGGGCAGCTTGGGCGCTCTTAGGAGGCTCTAGCGAGGGCTGCCTGGTGGCCTTGGCGGGGCTGCCTTGGGCGGCCTTGGTGGGGTTGTCTAGGGCGGCTCTATAGGGCTGCCTGGTGCCTTGGCGGGGCTGCCTTGGGCGGCCTTGGCGGGGCTGCCAAGGGCGGCCCTGGAGGGCAGCCTAGGCGGCCCTGGCGGGGTTGCCTTGGGCGGCTCTGGGGGGGTGCCTGGGCGGCTCTGGCGGGGCGGCCTGGGCGACTTGGTCGGGGCTGTCTGGGCGGCCTAGTCGGGGCGGCCTTGGCGGGCTTGGCGGGGCTGCCTTGGCGAGGCTGCCTAGGGCGGCCTGGTCGGGGCTGCCTTAGCAGCCCTGGTGGGGCTGCTTAGGTGGCCAAGGCTGGGCGAACGGAGAGAGAAAGAGAGAGAGAGAGAGAGAGAGAGAGAGAGAGAGAGAGAGAGAGAGAATGGAGGGGAGGTGGGAGGTCGACGTCGCGAGGCGGCAGCAGCACCGATGACGGCTAGGGTTAAGAAGGATAGGGGAGGCTGAGCAGTCCTCCAAGAAGAGTTAACAAAACTCAATTCTTGAATTAATGACTGCCTAATGTTTCTTGAAAACAATGGCCTATATATAGGCCTTGGAGAAAGAGAAAATGACGAGAAAATAAAGACGAGAAAATAAAGACGTGCGCCGTGTCACGCCAAAGGGCAGTTGTGGATCTGCCTCTGGCATCGTGTCATGACGCGCGTAAGGACGTGCGTGGGTGGAGACGTGCTTGTCGACGGTTGCGGCGTGTTGACTTCAGTTGACTCCGATTGACCGTGGTCCATAGCGGGCGTGTTGACTCCGGTTGACCGTGGTGATGCGTTCAATGCTGAAGTGTTGACGTCCTCGCCATCAATGTGTGATGAATGAAACAACCCAGTCCGGATCTGTTCCTCAGCGGCACCTTCTAGCGTAGACCCCGACGGTAGGGCACGTAGGCGCTGGCTTGGGTGACGACCAATACTTATTGCTTGGGTGTAGTCTAGACGGTCGGGCACGTAGGCACTAGATCGTCGTGATGTATCGTTATTGTGATTCGTGGGCATTGACCAGCCCCGCAATTAGGCTTTAGGTGATGATTTTGGCCGTCTAGAACCCGTGTGCGACACACAGGGCACCAGGAGTTGCGATGTCGCGGGGTTAGCCGGCGATCTACCGTAGGTGTCGATTCTCATGGTCGGCTGGGATGGCGCGTCTTGGCAGCACAACAGTGTGACAATTAGACTGAAGGCTCCACCGCATGCACAGCGGTGACTCAACTGACCACTATCGATCACGGGAGTGCACGTACATGCAGCAATGGTGCGTCCGGATACTAGGCAAGTCTCCGATGACGCTGCTCGATGGCGTGTGGCAATAACAGAGTGTGTATTTCCGCCGAGCTAAGAGCACGTCAGCTCAGTGGTCAGGGGCGGCAGGAAGACGGTAGCCAGGCAATAGCGACCTCTTCTTCCCTAACTCTCACTCTTCCTCTCCTCTTCCTTCCTCTTCCACTCCTCTTTCTTGGGTTGAGATCTGGTGATGATAAATGTAACACAAATTCCAGATCTTAATCAGAACACTGTGCCCATCATGGCCTTATATAGGGCCATGATGGGCCCCTTACAATGGGTCCAACAAGGGGGAGTCCAATAAGAGACTCCCACCCTATTACAACACAAATAAAGAAATCTTAGATAAAACGACGTGAAAAATAAAACGGTACGAACGGATACAAAAACAAGGTGAAACGGACGCGTCACAACGAGCAGGTGCACTCATTATGACGAACACAAAAGAGAAATTAAACAACTGGAAACAGATAATTAAAATGCGAACACGTGCGCAGGCGTGCTCTACCCGGGGTACTTAAACCCGGGCATCTTCATGGATGCTTTGGCGTGCCAATCGAGCTGAACATGGACTGGCAAAGATGCTGATGACAAAGATGACGGCTCTGATGACGTTTTTTTGATGTCGTTTGGGCGCGCACAATCATGATGTTACAAATGAAATATTGAAACCTTACTTGAATTGGAGGATTGTTCTCTCTTCTATAACCATCCATGCCTATTTATATATTACTTGAGTAATCCAAATTTGGAATAATTATTTTCAGGGTCTAAGAAATCATTCTATTATTTATCAAGGTTTTTTTATTTATTGAGTTGATGGCAATATAGAGCTAATTGGGCGTCATAAATTCTCCAAAAAATAGCTTATTTTTAATCATTCAGTCATTTAAGGTGATTTTTTATATGTCTCTCTTTCTTTCTCAATGTCATTACTAGTAAAGAATAACTATACTTATGCCTTTGTGTTGTTAAAACTGTTTTAAAACAATTATTACCCATCAACCCATGACCTCATCTCACCATACAAAATATACTCCTATGTTTACCATATCCCTTCATTAATTATTTAAGCATTAATAACCATAATTTAGGCCTTAATATTTCATACATAAACATTTACCTCATTATGATCTGAAAATTTATATATTTTTAATATCTTATAATATACGATCTCTTCTTCTCTATCAGTTTACATTTATCATATATTATTTTACAAATTATTATTTTCTCTGGGGACTAACCTTACTTCACCTATCTAGATTGAACATAAATACCTATATATATATATATATATATATATAGATGACCATCTAAAATTTACTATGAAATATTCTCAACGAATAATTCAAAAGATGCAGTTCAAAAAATTATGTAAATATATCTTTAAAATATATATATATTGATGATCACATATTATTAAAATTTTCATCACAATCGAATAGGATATTATAAATGAAAATTCAGATCTATGCCACTGGTTTCTGCCATAACATTGCCAACCACTAGCCAATGTATGCACTTCTTCCTTTATTTAATATGACCACCATGAATACTAAATGTTAATGCTTCTTAGCCATTAAATTTAAATTTTTTTATTTAATAAAATATTTTATAATAATCTATTCATTCCCTCTTAGGCAATATACTGGTTTCAAAATATAGTGCCCTGTGGACACTACTTCTAACTACCACATACTAAGCGAATAAAATAATATCTTATTTCACTGACTTATTTTCTCAAAAAAACCTATTTGTACAATGGATTTATTCTGAAAACTATTTTATGATATCAATATTTAATAATTCAGAATTCTGAAAAATATATAATTAAACTTTAATAAAAGGTTAGACTTTATTTTACATATGCAAAACACTTTGTTTGATTTGGTATAGTGATGATGATGTGAATGGATAATGCTTTGAATTGGAGGAAGTGAATGACATGAAACTTTAACAATCCCATTTGAAAAGGAATGGAAGGATAACTATTATAAATTCAAAATTTTATCATTGTAGCTCTATTTTATAACAATCCCATTTTTATTTAGTTCTGATAATGCAGATTAATAACTTTTGAAGTGGAGGAAGGAAATCCCACAAAATTTGACTAATCCCAGGACCATTGGAATGGAAGGGAAAATCATGTAAATTTAAACTTGAACGAGATACAGTGACCTACATTTCAACAAATACCATATTCTTAAAAAAATCATCAATCATATGAAATTTTAACCAACCATACATATTCAAAGATACCAAAGATGAAAAAGATGATGGCGCAGCTAACAAGAATGATACAACATCATATCCAACATCAGTTTCAATGGGAAGACAAAGAAATCCAAGACAAGGGATGCACAAATTCATAAACAGTGAGTGAACCAGAACCCGTTTCTGAAGGACAAAATGAAAGTAAAAAAGAGTAGTTCAAATAAAACCAAGGTCTAATTCCACCCCAGCCTTTTATTAACTCCAAAAATATTTATCATACAAACCAGATTGTATGATCATCTTTATTAATGCATTCATGCAATATCAGGGTTGAGAATTGGAAAATAATGATATGATATTTTCTTGTAAAAATTTACTCACTATTTACATTCAAATAATTATGTTAAAAATAAAATAATATCAATTACTAAAAATATTTAAAAACTTAAATCCATAAATACAATAAATTTATATACATGTAAAAAATAAAGGTAAAACTTCTTCAAATAAGTTTTTTTTAATAAATGAAATACATAAAATATTAGTTATACTAATATTTCTCATATGATACACATCACTTTGGAAATCCTTCTCAAAGGCTGAAAATTTTGTAATAAGATCACTTTAGGAAAAGGGAACCATTATATTGAAACTATCAAAAATAAAATAAATAAGAATTATAATTTTATGAATTAAAATTACTAAAATAATTATTTTAATTGAAGTGTAAAAATAGTTAAATGATGCAAATTATTGAAAATTTAATAATCTATTATATACATCCATAATGTATGTCCCTTGAAGAAATACATAGATATATGGATAGGTTTTGTCGATAAGAGAATATGTTTATGCATAGGATGTTATTTAATTACTTAGATAAACACACAAACACAAAAACATATGTAGATAGCTATGCAGGTAGATATGACGGTACATAACTCAACAGATATTTCGCCTTATAACACCCCACCTAGAAATATGTAAAAAGTAGAAGGATAGCTCCATGGGAAAAAATAAAGATGCCAATAAATATTAACACTCGGATAATTAGGAAACAGACTATTAAACAGGACAAAAGAATGAAAAGAATAAGGTAGAAGCAGAGAATCTGAAAAGAAAAAAATCACCAAGATAATAAATTAAAATTTACGGAACAGGTCTTCCTTCCCAGTCCATAAACTGCAATGATTAAAAATAAAATTCAAAGTGCAACTTCATCTTCAGTGTTTCACCACATATTTTCAGCCTGAGAGATTGCCCTTCGCACCAGCTAGGAATGGAGGATGGATAACGAATGATGGAAGGGTAATAAACAGACATCCGTTCTGTCATCCGTTCATCATTCATCCATCCACATCACGTCTCGACCGTCATCCTTCAGCGTTTCGTTTATGTCACCATTCCGTCGTTAGTACTGTTAAGTCGTTTGTCTGTGATGAAGAACGAAACGGATGACGTAAATAAGGGGAATGACTCCTTCCTCTCAAGCTCTATCCATCTTAATCCCGTTCAGTCATTTAGTTGTTGATGTTGTCACCAAGCTGCCGCCTCAAGTGCCCACCTGACCTCCTCTATATCTTTCCCTCTCCTCTCCAACTTTCTCCAACTTTGGTTTAGACAACGAAGATCAAGTAGAACCCAGGTGACAATTAAAAGTGTGAATCAAATAACATCGAATTAGACAAGGCGGAGTTCCTCTAGTCTATGACACTCCGACTGCCATTCAGATGGTAAAGAATGTGGTATGTCATGTATGTTCAAAGCACACTGATGTGTGAGACTGCATGGTCCGTGAGTTGTTAGATTTTGAAGAGATTATTTACAGAAAGTTCAAGCAAAGTAGAATGGGACAAAGATGCCGACAAAAGTCATCACGTGGAAATGTGATATATTATTCTTAGCATTCACATTACAGGTACCAGACTAGTACACCTACATGAAACTGACTAGTACAACTATTGGTGGTGGGATGTCAACCAAGATGAAAATTGTTGAAAGGTGTCAGGCCCACAGCTGATGACATCGATAGTTTGGGGCTGACACTGCATGCAAGGGGCCAAATTTCCCTTGTCCTTAAGGGTTCAAATGATTATTCTAGAGAGAGGATGGTAATTTTCATTTTTACATCCGTCCCAAGTGAAAGAACCCACTGAGGTGTGATTATCCACTCTTTCTCTCTCTTCATTCTCTCTCCTTTCTATCCTTTGTCAATATCTCGTATCACTACTACTTCCTAATCCCATATTAGACCGTTATTCGATCTTAATGGCATCCTCTTATCACTTCTGCTATATCTAATCCTAGAACCCGAGCTTTAAATCAGAGCTCATTTGTTCCCTTACTCACAGAAACTATCATCCAGTGAGGATGAATTTATTTTGTGAGAGTTGAACAATAATAATTTAAAAGGATTGATGAATATTACGACCTTTAATTTCCATAAAATCGCCCAGTTATCCTGTTTATCAAATTATCGTATTCCCTCGGGGCGACAAGAATCTCTGTCTCTCTTCGTCGTCGTGTCTCGCACCCGTGAACCAGCTTTGGTGGTTTCAAGCTTCACCCGCCTTATTATTTATTCCTCGTCGTCAATGGAAAAGAAAGAGAACAATTCAGGAGGAAGAATGGACGTCAGTTGATCTGGACCCAAGCCCCAACGCTGGGGACTTTGTCGCAGACGACAAAGAGCATGTAAAACCCAGGCGGCGCGAGGTTCGGCGACGGCGGCGCCACGGCGCGCACCCCGTACCGGCCGGCGGCTCCGCCGCCGGGCGCCGCTGTCTCGAGCACAAGAAGCCGCTGGTTCATGGCCAAGGAGTGGGTCGTGAACGACGGCGCCGCCAGGGTGACCCTCACCCCGCCGGCTATCCTCCCCGCGGCGGCGAAGTAGACGACGAATCGTTGGCCGTAGCCGAGCTTCGCCGGGAAGGGGGGAAGGATCTCCGGCCTGACAGCGGCCATGTACTCGGGCGAGAAGGCTTCCAGACTGGTGTCCGTGGGGAACAGCACGCCGGTGAAGTTATAAAACTTGTGCGGGTTGCTGCCGCCGACCATGACTCGGCCGTCGCGGAGCAGCACCGCGGTGGAGTGGTACATCCGCGGCGTAGCGGCGGCGGATTGGGTTTTAAACCGCGCCCCCGGTGGCGCCGCCGGGTCGTAAACAACCGGCGCGAGAACCGGCTCCCGCCCAAGCTCCCACCCCGCCGACCCGCGCCCCCCGCCGTTGATAATAAGCACCTCTCCGTTGGGCAGCAGTATCATATCCCCCATGACACGACCCGCCGGCATCTCCTCCATAGCCCAGGCGGGCCTCTCCTCGGCTATCCTCAGCCTCCCGCACGAGCCGACCGCCTCCATGAACTGCCCCCGCTGGGCCATCGCGTAGGCGCCGCGCGGCGCGCCGCCGCAGACCATCACTTCGGCGGCGGCGCCGCCGAGCGGCAGCAGCACCGAGGAGCCCGTCCCCGGGTAGGTCCTGGCGGCGCCGCCGGGCATGGCTGGGTACTCCCTCAGCACCTGCCCGTTGCGGTGGTTGAGCAGGATGGAGGCGCCGTTGGCGAAGACGAAGAGGTTGCCGTCGACGTTGAGGTGGACGAAGGGGTAGAGGTTGTTCTCTTCGGAGTCGCGGGTCTGGCGCAGGAAGGGAAGGGGGAAGAGTTTGCGGGAGGGGAAGAGCTCGTAGCTGAACTGACCGCGGCCGCCGACGACGGCGGCGCCGCCGTCGGGTAGGGACTGGGTGGTGGCGTACCAGCGCCGGACGAGGAGGCCGGTGGGGTCTTCTTCCCAGTCGCAGGCGGCGCAGGGGCGGAGGCGGCGGACAGCGCGGTCGCCGTCGTTGTAGCCGCCGGTCTGGACGAGGGAGCCGTCGGGGGAGAGGGCGCCGGAGGAGCACCACGAGTCGGTGCGGAGGGTGAGCGCGCGGAGCTCGCCGGAGGGGAGGTGGAGCTCGGCGGCGTGGGCAGTGCAGTCGTGGGGGAGGGCGGTGTCGGCGGGGTCGTCGCGGCAGCGGCCGGCGGGGAGGAGAAGGCCGGACGGGCCGAAGTCGGTGCGGTCGAAGAAGACGAGCCGGTCGCCGGGGAGGAGTTGCATATGCATGGCGGAGACTCCGGTGTTGGTCGTTATCGATTCCCACTTTCCTCCGCCGGCTGCGGCGGCGCCGCCGAGGAGGAAGAGAGTTGCGAGCAGGACTACGGGCGTTGCCATCGGGGGGTTCAGTTCGCCATGCAGCGTCTTTGAGCCGCTTTATTGCGTCGTTTGCGTAGATTTTGAGCCACACGAGAGGATGGGATAGAGAAGATTTAGAGAGAGAGACAATGGCGGCATCAGCGGGGGGGAGAAGCCGCACGGGGGATTAAAGAGTACTTGGGGCATGGGGCTTTTTTGTGTTCTTGTTCGGTACTCGACTGGTTGATTAAATGCATTGTTGGGCGCGTGTGTGTTCTCCTGTTATCGCCAAAAGCGCCACCTTTTCACCCATCCGAACGTGTTTTACGGGGGAGGGGGGGGGCAAGTGGACAACACCGGAAAGGCAGAAAGGGCCTTGGTTTCTCTCTCTCACCAGACTCTCTCTGTCTCTCCCTCTTCCTCTCCCTCTCCCTTTCTTTCTCTCTCTCTCTCTCTATCTCTGTCTCTCTCTCTATCTCTGTCTCTCTCTCTCTCTTCCTCTCTATCTCTGACTCTCTCTCTTTCTCTCTCTCTCTCTCTCTCTCTCTCTCTCTCTCTCTCTCTCTCTCTCTCTCTCTCTCTCTCTCTCTCTCTCTCTCTCTCTCTCTCTCTCTCTCTCTCTCTCTCTCTCTCTCTTCCTCTCTGTCTTTCTTTCTCTCTCTTTTTTTCTCTTTCTCTCTGTTTTTCTTTCTTTTTTTCTCTCTCTTTCTCTGTCTTTCTCTCTGTCTCTTTTTTTGTCTTTCTCTCTTTCTCTCTGTCTCTCTCTTTCTCACTGTCTCTATTTCTCTCTTTCTCTCTGTCTTTCTCTCTTTTTTCTCTGTCTCTCTTTCTCTCTGTCCTTCTTTCTCTTTTTTTTCTGTCTCTCTTTCCCTCTGTCCTTCTTTCTCTCTTTTTTCTCTGTCTCTCTTTCTCTGTTTTTTCTCTTTCTCTCTGTTTTTCTCTGTCTCTCTTCCTCTCTTTTATCTCTTTCTCTGTCTCTCTGTCTCTCTGTCTCTCTGTCTCTCTGTCTCTCTGTCTCTCTGTCTCTCTGTCTCTCTGTCTCTCTGTCTCTCTGTCTATCTTCCTCTCTCTATCTCTATATCTATCTCTATCTCTCTTTTTCTTCACGTGTATGGCGTTCACCGGCTGGGTTTGCAGGAGGAGGAGGAGGAGACCTGGACGCGCAGCCACGATCGGGCAATGTTATACACAGATGAAAGTTTGGCCCCACGAAAGAGATAGATAAGTGAGTGAGAAAGAAAGAGAGAGGGAGAGAGAGGGAAGGGAAGGGAGGGAGAGAGAGAGAGAGTGATGCACAAGGGTCGTCCCTTCTCTAAACCTGGATTTGGACGGCCACCTTCGAGAGGGACATGGGCTCTAGACCCCTGAATTTACTCTTTCTGGATAGGTAGACTGGCCGAGGCCAATTTTCCAATTCAAAAGCCCACTTCTCTAGTGAGCTCAGAGAGAGTGGGGTCTGGATGGGTGGTTGTTTGTACAGTCAACATATGTAGCGAAAAAATAATTTATTTCTTGAAAATTTTGAAAAAGGATTCAGCCCACTAATCACTAGGAGTTTATTGTACCTTTTTCCAATAATCAGCTCAGATAATCATTGATGAAGCTTTAGTTGGTCTCCGTTTGATCGAATTGAATACCGACCCGTGGCGAGCTAATTTTAAGGTGGATATATATTTATAAACCATTATAAAATGAAAAATAGGTAATAAAAATATAATAGATATATATTTTTTGACTTAGAAAGTCAATATCTCTGTGAATGTACTCTAAGAATATTCTAAAATATTCTTAAAAAAATAATTCCTTTGAGAATATGATATCAGAAATTGATGTAACACGATGAGTGCCAGGATTGGATGGCTCGTGTTACAACACAGGACAGACGGTAATTGAATGAGATGAATGTATTGATGTAACGTGTCGAGAAAAACCAATGAGAAATGGGGCGGCAATAGCTGACTAGTATGACAATCAACCAAAGATTTGGCAGTGGAACGTCACGGCCAGACTCCTAATAACCCGATAGGATCAACTAGACGTCAACAAAGTGGGGGACATGACGTGTCCAGAGGCGTCCAACACCTCTACTGATTGGTGACCTAACGGTTATCACAAGAAAATCCTATCTCTCGACAAAGTGACTAATCCTATACAAATAATATCTATGACGGAGGAGCACATAGCGGAATACGCCACTAGAAGAAGTAATAATATTGAAATTAAATGAGGGGGGAACGATGGTACCTGATAGGGTCAAAATCTGGAAAGTCGTGCGGAGGAGTAGTATCACAGAAGTGGACGGGGGTCATGGACGGGTTGTAGACATGGGCAGACGGTAGGCGTGGGCGTGGTCCCCCATGCGCGGAGTGCGTGGAGGGTGCGAAACGCGCCTGGAGTGCACTCGGGTAGATTGTAAGACGACAACAGCAACGATCACGGCTGATGGTGGATGGCGGCAGCACTGAGCGTAGGCACGTTGGGACACAGAAGCGGGCGAGCATGCACAGGCAAGTAGGCGCAAGTAGGCTGGTGCATGAGCTTGATCACACATGCGGGCACAGGCCACAGGCGCACAGCGCTGGCACGCGGATGTGAGGGTGCACAGGGGCGGACAGTAGGAGGCTCGCACGGGAGAGGTCTGGGTGATGGCATGGAGGGCGGAGGCACCAGGGCTTCTAGCCACCAGAAAATCTTCAAGAATTATCCAAGAAGATTCCAAGGGAGTTTTTCTTGGAGAATCGCCCACTAATAAAATGATTCTTTGTGGAGGCGAGGCAATACCGGGGCTAATCGAGATGACGGCGAGGCTTGGGCATGCAAAGAGATGGTTGGAGAGATTTTCTTGCAGGGTAAAAAATTCTTAAATGGAGACTTCTTTAAATGCTCCAAGAAAACGAGATGATGACGGGAGAGAGATCAAAGACCTGTGGTTCTTCCACGGAGTATTCTCCATGCAGTGAAGCTGGCGACATGCTGACAAATCCTCCCATGATCTCCTATCTTTAAAACTGTAAAGGGTAGACTGACAAAGGGAGGAGGCGGAAGCCCAATTGAAGAAGACTTTTCAAATTCCAACTAAACTCCAAGGGCTTTCCTTGGGCATGCCTCCCTTACATAGAGTACGGAAGATGCCCAATTGGGCCGAACGAAGGGAAATCGTCTTGTGATGAGATATTTCCCCTTAAACGTACATAAAAATAAATTACGAAAAGGAACAATGAACAAGGCCCAAACACGAAGGCCCATCCGACAACTCAGAAAATCAAAGTGCATAGAAATAAAAATGAACGCTCACGACCCATCGCTAGGCCGTGTACTTTAAGTCGGGGTCACGGAGGCCAATTCAAACTCCACGGCGAGGTTGTTGGCGTCCTGTGGCATG
Organism: Wolffia australiana; assembly: GCF_029677425.1. NCBI lineage: Eukaryota > Viridiplantae > Streptophyta > Magnoliopsida > Alismatales > Araceae > Wolffia > Wolffia australiana. The sequence continues at coordinate 10,883,863 of NC_135848.1, read as the reverse complement.
GCTGGTGTGATGGTCCCCATCATAAATTCCTTAAAAATACCATTAAATCCAAAAAAACCATAATATCATTAAAAATAGATTTAATCATTTAAATATATCATTTTTTCAATGCATAAAAGTATGTAAATATAGCAGAAGTAACTCAATAATTGCATGTTATGAGTGACTACATTGAATTATGACTGCATTGCCACATTCCCATTTGGTCTTAAGTTAGGGTATGTATATCCTTTATTAATTGATTGTGTCTAACCCTTGGGATTCTAAGGCATTTATCAGAGTTTGCCCTTTGGCATGGTTGAGCCTTCAGGAACATGATATTTATAATTATTATTGTGTAGTTTAAAGTCAACGTTTGATTAAGTTGAGGATTCGAACATAGAGAATGGTTTTGGTGTAGATTCTTTCAAGTCATCAGATGTTGAACAAATTATAGATGGAGGAAAATTATTAGTTTAAGCCCTGGGGTTGGTTTGAGCTGAAACTTTTGAAATTAGTAGGAAAATTATTAGTTTAAGCCATGGGGATGGTTTGAGCTGAACCTTTTGAAATTATTAGTTTAAGGAAAATGTGTTCATTAAAAATGATATCTTAAGAAATAAGATTATGTTTCAACTCTGATTTCATGCATTATAGACATTACGAATTAAGATATATCGTAATAAATTTGTTGATCATATATTGATGTCAGGGTGTGTTGCATATGACGTTGTCACCCCATTTTATATATATATATATATCAAAGAGGGGCATGACAAAAAATGAAGCACTTTCCATTATCTAAATGGTTTTCAAACATCTTGTCACAACAAGCATGAGTGTCATAAAAATCACATTGGTCTAGAGAGAAGGGACAGAAGAATAAGATTTAGATAATGTAGAGTGAATTATGGACATAAAAAGAGTGAAAGAGGCAGTATCGTGGTGACACCGTGGAAAGGGAGATAGACGTACTTGGGAGATAGGCATATCCTCGGTAGTGGAAGTAATGGTGATGATTGCTAGAATGCGAAATATATAGAAATGAGGTGGTGGAATCAAGTTGTGATAGATTTGGCGTGAAGTGTGTGGAACAATGAAGTGGATGGAGATGATGTGTTCTGTGCATAGGACTTGGAGAATGACTGCCCACAATTTTGAAATTAAAGTAGGCTAATGGTGGGACAAAATACATAAGTGTGATCGGCTGTTTTGAGCTGATGGAATTGGGGATCTCAATTCACTCATCACTCCCCTTTGAAGCATAGAGCTTCTACCCTTGACTTTCCATCATCTAATCACCTACTAGACACCCTCCCCAATTTGAAATTGAACCCACATTGGGCAAAATCACGTGTGTTGCACCTCAACATGTTCTTGATTCGCTCTAGGAGCTTAACTTCTCTCCACATGTTCCCAACCCCATGGATGTTAATTATGGTTATAAGCAGGTTCAATTCATGTAGTATTCATCAAAACTAAATGCATAAGTCATAGTGGACCAGTTTAAATGAACTAGCTCCCCCCCTAATAAAACATTCATGGTCCTCAATGCATAAGTAAAAAAATGATGAAGATAAAAATTGAGGGAGAGAATAGCAAACAGTGAGGATGGACATGTGGCTCGTCGTTGAGATGATAGATATAAAATCTTGAATAAGTCATTGTGCATTTGATAATCTTATCCGTGAGAGCTGTGGGTACAAGGCCCCATTCCTGAAAAAAAAAAAACAAAGCGAGCAAAATGCACACACACTAAAACTAAAAATAAAATAAAATAAGGATAAAAATAAAATTTCAAGGGATTCAAACAAACGGTTCTAATATGGATTTAGGGATCCATAACGCCTTACATGATAATTTCTTAAAGGTTTCTAAGATGGATTTAGGAATCCATGCTTGGTGCCGTAGCTTTGGTGTCGGCATGACTCTCGGCCTCGTAAAGGTTGATCGCCTAGGAGTCCATTTCATTTGCTCATGTATTTGATTGCTCCCTTGATGATTCCTCTTGTCTACATTCATCCTCTTCATGCCAGCATTTTTCCTTATTCTATTATTTGTTGTTCTTTTGTTCTTCCTCTTTGGCATGGACGTTGAGGAAATATCAGCAACATCTTTATGCAAAGTTTCATTATCCAAACTACATTTCTCTATGATCCTTCTCATTTCGCACTTTTCCTCTTGTAATACCTTGATACTGTTCTGTAAGTACTGATTAATTATTGTCACGGCAATGAGATGTATTTGGGAATGCAAACATGAGGGTTCACAATAAGTTTGGATTACTGAAGTAGTAGGTGATGACGTGGAAACTTTGTTTTCAAGGATGGAAGTAGTTGTTGAAACATGATTATCCTCGTCAATCTTTTTTTTAGAGATTAAATACTGCAGGGAGCTCTGGAGATCTCAGGTGAGGAACAAGTCTTCCCTTACTATTTGATACTAAAGTTTGTAACAGTCTGATCAATCAAGAAGATACTGAACATAAATCCTTGGGGAAATCCCTTCACAACATATTAAGATAATAATGGAAACTATAGTAAGTATATAAGTATATAATAATAGACTCTAAAGATGTAATGTAATGATAATGAGGATAATAACAGCTGATAATAAGATAATATAATTTTAGCAAGAGAAGGAAACGATTTGTAAAACATTTTAAGAATGGAACTCTATCTTTTAGATGTAGAAAATATAAGAGAGAACGCAGAATGAGGACATCCCTCTCCATCTCCCAATCTCTCTCTCTCTCTCTCTCTCTCTCTCTCTCTCTCTCTCTCTCTCTCTCTCTCTCTCTCTCTCTCTCTCTCTCTCTCTCTCTCTCTCTCTCTCTCTCTCTCTCTCTCTCTCTCTCTCTCTCTCTCTCTCTCTCTCTCTCTCTCTCTCTCTCTCTCTCTCTCTCTCTCTCTCTCTCTCTCTCTCTCTACTTCTCCCTCTCTCTCGAGTCTCGATCGCTCTCTCTCTAACGAAAAAATGACGAATGCGGACGGATGACGAAACTTACGAACTGAAATGTTTTTTCACCGTCAAAACTGAGAACGGGATTCGAACTCTTCTTGTACCGTTGCACGTACGAAAATAGAAATTCTTGACCACGGGTTAACCACGGTTGACCACAATTTCGGAACGGCTATTTTTTTGAACCACAGTTACACCCCCATTATGACTAGGGAGTGTTAAGCTCCCTAGTCTACTCTAGATTTTGAAGATAATATGAAGATATATTAAGATAATAATGGAAAATATAGTAAGCATATAAGAAATTTAGATGAGAAATTTAGAAAGGGGGGTAGAAGAGATGGGATGAATAGAAGAAATAGGGAGCTCTAAATTGGCTTCTTTGATCCAAAGAAAAGGGTCCAAGGGGCCAATTAGAGAGTTGAGAGGGAAATTTTGATTTGAGTTGGTTGGTTTTGTAGGTCTTATAATTCAGAAATAATTACACAATTAGATAATACAAACGGAAATTTACTCTCCTAGAAATTGAAGTTCTTTTATAGTTTTTTAATGTGCACTTGGAATAGCTAGGTAAATCTCTCATTCTCTCCTCTCAATCTCAGTAAGGGCTTGTACCTTCCGCTCAAGCCTAGCGATTTAGAAGTTCAGACCAAGATCAAGAAGAATGAAGAAGAAATTTCACTAAAACATCATCCAAAATACACTAAAAGTTCAAATACAAACAAGAAAAAGGTACCAGATAGGTTGATCCAAGCTAGAGCTCCTCTCTGTCTTGCAGCTTTGATAGAGTACCATCAAGAATGAGCTCCCCCTCTCGAAATTTAGCTTTTATACTTAGGTTATATGGTAAAAATCACCATTTTACCCCCGTTTAGTAATTAATATTTATCTATCAATGTAGGCTGGATCTGAATGATCCAACCTACATTGATAGAAAGAGGGGATCAAGATGAATAGATCCATAAAAAAATCACCTCAATCGGACTTCAGGATCAAAAGTTATTAATAAATCCATTTTAAACCAATTTAATCCATTGGATTTAAAATTGATTTATTTATTCATTTCGTTTTTAAACACGCCATGACGTGTTGCTCTCTCATTGGCTGGCGCATTTTGAATCCTTCTTTTTGCAGAAAAATCCTTAAAAAACCTGGAATTGCTGTTGGACACCGCCCAAAAGTAATTGTGTATATGCCCCTGCCGTACTCTCTCTCCTCTGGTTTCTCCTAAAAACATTAAAAATATATATTAAATAATTGCAATAAAACCCTGGAAGATTTTAAATTCCATCTTTACGCTTGCAGTAGCGACCGACGGCTGTTTTCAGGGTCTTTTTGCAACGAAACTTTGCAAAAAGGCCCTTCAAAGTTTGAAAATGATATAAATACTTTTTTCTCTTATAAATATACCTTTTTTCCTTGGAATAAATACATTTTCTCTTCAAATAAATCTCAGAAAAATCCTAAAAATTCGTAAAAAATTCTTGAAAATTCTAGAAAATTAATTGATTCATCCCCATGCTGATAAATGTCGAAATTAAATATTAAACTTGCCATTTTCATTCAAAAATAGTTATTTCGAGCTTCAATAAATCCTTTAAAATTCATAGAATTAACAGGAAATTAGGGAAAAATCAGAAATCACTTGAAAACACTATTTTCATGTAAATATATGATAACAACCCCATTTTAAGCTCTTTAAATGCATAAAATTGTGCTAATAACATGAAATAAAGATAGAATTTAGGTTGTTATCAATAGCCATCCAAAAGTCTTAAGTGGAGAGTAGTCATGTACTGTTTTAAACAGAATCTAATATGGTGGTCTATTGAATGAATGAAGGCATGACATTTACAAGAAAAATGTATCCAATGATTGCTTCATCCCAATAAGTTTAGGGCATATTGTCACTATGAAGCATAGAGAAACAATTCTCAATAATTTGTGGATGCTTTCTTTCTGCTGTCCCATTCTGCTTTCGAGTAAGAGGGCAGAAAAAATATACAGAATTTCTTGATTTTTTTATGAAATATGTGATTATTTAGACTTCCCCCTCCCAAGTCAGGTTTTAATTCAATGATATTACTCATAAATGTCTCTCTACTTGAGTTTAAAGTAAGATAGAGGGGTTTCAAAGATCAATTTTTATTTAACCATTTAAATTTATATATTTAATTAAAAAATCTCTAAATATCGTCTTAAAAAATATATTTGGAAAATAATTTTGAGGTAACCCATATATCCTAATTGATAAACTCAAGAGACATCATATTTTCAGTAATATTTTTATAAGGGAAATATGTGATATTTTGAGTAGCAACAATAACAACAAAGATATGACATAGCAATATGTGTAGATGCTAAGGAAAAGTTTAATGATATGTAATCTAATTTAAAACGAGTATGGCACAAATTATTCTTCTAAGTTGATGCAGATGCCTTTTATCTACTAAGAATGGTTTATGTCTATTGATGTGACTGCAGTAGGTACAACCCATCCATAGTCGTTACTATAAGAGATCCATTTTCATCCTTGTCCATCACAAGATCAAAGTCACAATGAAATTCAACATGCCCATAATAATCAGACATTTATGAAGTAAAAAAAGAGATAAAGATACTTTAAATTATATGAGCCATGTGAATGAATTGTTGAACCTTCACCATTACCTATTTGGAGTTTATTGATTCCATGATATTGAATGGTCTTATGTATGAGGATTTGGTCGGGAGTCATGCCATAAGTAGATCCACTACCAGGATATCATGATCCATATTTAGAGGGTTTAGAGTCTGATCCTGTGATAGCAACATTCCAAATAGGTATCCATGATTTTGAGATGACGTTTGTATATTCTGGAAGCTGCTAACGGTTGGATAACTGTTGTTGCTGTATTCACAACATTCCTTCCCATGTGACCAAAGAGACAACAAATTTGAAATCTTAAAGTAAACATTTTTATCTTATTGATATATGTGTTTTAATATTTGTCATTAATTACTTTTAGTTTTTACACATAATAATAATCATTTGTGATTAAATTAGAAAACTATAAAATATTCATTGTCCTCATTTAAATTGTTTATGCAATTATTAATGAATGTTGAGAAACCCCCTTTGAGTAAGGTGAATAAATTTAATTTTTTATTATGATTTTTAATACAGGACTTAGTAAAATTAGATTTTAATTTTGGATTCAAATTGGAGAATAGGGAAAACCGAGCTGTGACCTGGATCTGAATATAAGGCCCAATACTCAAGGAAGACAAAATTCCCAACTTAAACCTCTAGAGAGACCATATCAAAAGGAAGTATAATTTGTGGAATTAACATCATGATTTAAATTGGGAGGTGATGTTTTATTGAAGGATAAATGAAAACAAGAATCAAGGCTGTATTTTAGTATATATCAGCCTGCTACTCCAAGGAATAAGATTGATGGCGCAGCCCCGGCGACACCCCCGGACCCGCCTTCGGAGTCGTCGCCGTCGTCCCCGACAGCACCAGCTCCAGCCCCGGATACGTCTTCGGAGACGTCACCGCCGCCCTCGACAGCGCCGGCCGTCCGTGTTCAGCCCGCTCGGCAAGCCAAGGCGACGGTACGCACGCCCGGATTCAAGTATTCCGGGTAACGGACACCTTATCGTTTCCATGTTTTATTTTGTTCGCCTTTTGGTTTTGATCTTCGTCTTTCGTGTTTTCTTACGCGTCGTCATCGCATGTATTTTATTGAAGGGAGGATTTGACCCTTTAAGGATCTCCCCTCCTCTCCTTCGTTTCATCCTCGTTTTTGTCGTCTTACAGTCAACCCTATGTCCTTGGTCTAAGGGTTATTTTGAGTTAGAGTGTAGGCTATTTTGGTCAAAGGGCCCCCACACCCCCCTTCTATATAAAGGGAGGTTGGGTGCCAAAGAAACTCACGTTGTCTTTTGAAGAATTTGAAATATTGTGCTTTGGAAAGAGCTGGCTATCTTCCCGTCGAGCTAGGGTTACGCCCGGTGAAGTTGCAGAAAGAAGAAGCAGGAGACAAAGGAGGAAGAAGGCGGGAGGAAGAAACTCGAGGACGGAGAAGAGCCAGGAGAGTCGAGGAGACGATCCGCCGGCCGCCCTCTTCGCCCTCGCGCGCGCCCGCGCGCTACCGCGCAGAGCGCGCGCAGCGTACGCGCGGTTGCACGAACCCTGTGCCGCGGCGCGCTGTTGCAACGACTGTGAGCCGCCCCCCCCTTCTCCCTCTCTGGACGCTGTTCCCCTTCACTCTGGGCAACGACGACGATCTGCCACCTTCCCTACGTGGCTGAGTCCCGCTCCTCGCCAGTTACGCCCGCCGAGATCCTGCCCGCCGCCGGGCACTGATCCGACGTCGCCTGACGTGCTCTACCGCGGAGGTCTCCCCCCTACCGCGAGCTGGGTGTGTCGCGCGCGCCCGTGTCCACGAACCCTGCCAATACGGTTGCCCACCTTCAAGTGGTCTGGGTTGTCTACAACTGCTGCGACGCCCACGACCCTCTCACCCCCCGCTTCGTGGAAGGATCGATTTTGGACCCTGCAGGTCGCTTGTGTCTTCAGCACTTCGCCAGTTTCCTGTCGGCCCCGCAGCGCAACCCTGCACCGCCGCTCGCCGGCTCCTGCTCGCCGCCGACGTCCCACGGTCCGGGCTGCACTCGACCGTCCGTTGGCGCGCCAGCCTCGCCTCCGCAGGGCGGGCCTGGCAACCACGACGCGCACCTGCCTGCGTCTATTCAGCCAAGGACGAGTGCAACTCTACACTCGGCCCCGCCGCCTTGCACCTGGTGCGCGTAGGACGCCCCTCGCGTCTCCGGCCCCTTCCCCGCGCCGCGCGTGTCCGCGCACCCCTTCGCCCCGCCCGGCGTGGGCCGCGCCGTCCACGCCGCAGTCGAGCCCAGTGTAGCACCTGCCATCGTTGCGCCTGCCGTGGTACCCGTCCCAGCCTCCGGGACGCCTGCCAGCCTGCGGCTGCCCCTGAACTCCTTGTGAACCGCCTAGACGTGGCCCACGACGACGACAAGTTACGCCGCCCCTCTCTCGCCTCTTATTTCTTGCAGTGCACTTTCTTTTGCCTCCACCGCGCTCGGGTTAGGCGTAGGTGAGCGAGACAGGACGAGTGAAAACGCCGACTATTTGAGCTTCTCTCCTGGTTTAGTGCGAGTCGGGTTCGCCCGTCACGTGCTAGCACTATCCGGCGGGGTAATTCCCGTTCGGCGCCGTAGCGACCTCGTCCCTCCGGACGAGGGTCAGGAGGTCCCCTTACCTTCCCCGGGCGACCCCGTCGACTCCCGGACGTTGGCCCTCTACCTGCTCGTCGGCATCTGCACGTACAACACCCCCTCCCCGGAACATATCATCGTAGCTCGTCCATAGGATTCACATGCCCGACGAGACCCCGATCCTTCGTCGCGCACCGACACGCCTTCGACACTGAGTACGAACCCTCGGTGACGGCAGGACTTCGTCTCGGACGTGGTCCTGCATCAAAGATCCAAGGGCTGAGGACTTTTGGACTTGTCTTTTAAACTTCTCTTCCCACTCTTTGTATTCCATCTTTACATTTGTACCCCAAACGTTTTCGGCCCAAACAGAATTTTCTTATGATCCATTATTGTTTCTCAATGGTGTGGATTCAAAAATGACAGGCAGAAGGAGTCAGAGGACAAGTCAGACAAAAGATCTATCTATAGCTGGTTCTTTCATCTCTATAAATTGGACATCTATATCTAGATTTTATAAAATATATTTCAGGAATCATGATCAGGATGTTGGAGTAGAGACACCAAATCAGCTTCTATTAGAAACGTCAAGAAGATTAGTCACATTTTCCATTGTCAATAACCTATTTTTTCTGCCTTTTTTTCAAGCACAGTCCTGTAGTATAGCCAAGGTCTGGAGATTTATAGCTCTTCAAAATCAACCTAAATAATTCTTCATGTCCTGTAAGTTATAGCTGGTTTAGTGCACTGCATGTCATTGCCTGTAAATTCTGTGCATGTGTGCAAAGCCTTTTTTTAGATGCCTCAAGTGATGTAACACACACGACTGCCGGGATCGAGTGGCTCGTGTTACAGCATAGGGGAAAGACAGTATGATGAATGCAACAGATAGATATGAATGCGGAAGCATTCAAAATTCAATGAGATATAAGTGACAACCACTGACTAATTTGACGATCGGTTAACTAAATGGAGAGGCTAGGCAGTGATCAAGCTCCCAATAACCGAATCATCCAATTCAATGACCCACAAGGAGGGGGACAACAAAGTCTCCAAGGGCATCCACTACCGTTTCTGACAGTGATCCTAATTGATATCTCAACGATATATCTTTGTTGAGACAGTGGTTAATCCTATAAGATGTCAATATCCTAGGCAGAGGAGCAATTCAAAATCCTTGCTGAAAGAAGTAATGATACTGCAAAATATGAGGGGAAAGTGCTAGAACCTGATGAAACAAAATCCAGAAGTCTGTGGCGACAGTTCGAGATGATGACATTAAGACTGAGTTGTCGTTGTCGTAGTTCCTCGATGGTACGCGGCTTATTGATACTGCCTGATTGAGGGTGAAGCAGAGAGATAGGAAGAAAGAGAGAGAGAGAGAGAGAGAGAGAGAGATACAGAGAAAAAGAGAGACAGAGATAGAGAGAAAAGGAGAGATATAGACATAGAGAGAAAGGGAGACAGAAAGATACAGAGAAAAGAGAGGCAGAGAGAAAAGGAGAGATAGAGAAAAAGAGAGACAGAGAGCTAGACAGAAAGAGAGAGACAGAGAGACAGAGAGACAGAGAGATAGAAAGGGAAAGGGAAAGAGAAAGAGAGAGATGGAGAGACGGAGAGATAGGGAGAAAAAGAGAGACAGAGAGTTAGAGAAAGAGAAAGAGAGAGAGAGATAGGGAGAAAAAGAGAGACAAAGAGATAGGGAGAAAAAGAGAGACAGAGATAGAGAGAAAAAGAGCGATAGAGAGATAGAGAGCAAAAGAGAAGCAAAGAGATTGAGAGAGAGAGAGAGAGAGAGAAAGAGACAGAGAGATATAGAGAAAAAGAGAGAGAGGGAGAGAGAGACAGAGAGATAGAGAGAAAAAGAAACGAAGATAGAGAGATAGAGATAAAAAGAGAGACAGATAGATGGAGAGAAAAAACAAGAGAGAGAGAGAGAGAGATAGAAAGATAAAAATAAAAAGAGAGAAAGAAATAGATATAGAGATCGATAGACAGAGAGATAGAGAGAAGTTGAGATAAAAAGAAAAGGAGAGAGAGAGAGAGAGATATGGAGAGATAGAGATAAAAAGAGAAACAGAGAGATAGAGAGAAAAAACAAGAGAGATAAAAAGAAAGAGAGAGAGAGAGAGAGAAATAGATATAGAGATAGATAGACAGAGAGATAGAGAAAAGTTGAGATAAAGAGAAAAGGAGAGAGAGAGAGAGAGAGAGAGAGAGATATTGAGAGAGAGAGAGAAATTGAAAGAGAGAGAGAGAGAGAGAGAGATAAAGAGAGAGAGAGAGAATGATTGAAAGAGATAGAGAAAAGGAGAGAGAGAGAGAGAGAGAGAGATAGAGATAGAGAAAAAAGGATAAAGAAAGAGATATAGAGACAGAAAGATAGACAGGGGTAGAGGGAAAAGGAGAGAGTTGGAGAGAAAGAGAGATAGAGAGAGAATGATAGACAGCAATAGTGATCGCCCATCCCTATACCGACATCAGATTATGATATTGGGACGGATGCTGTACCAGATATCGGAAATCAATTTTCCGGTATCCGTTTTTACCAATATCCGGATATAGGATAACAATATCTGATATCGGTTGCTATAGTACCAATATCCGACACGTGATCCGTCTTGATGTCGTTATCCGCCTCCGTCTCTCGGGAAGGATGACGTTATCGGATATTGAAGTTGGGTATCGGATTTCGATATCCAATATAGGATGGTTGTAAAAATAAATTTAATTCATCATAGCTGCCATCATGGCATGGTTTGGAGAGGAAATCTGTGGACCAGCAGGTAAGGGAGAGTTTTCCGAATAAATTAGTAGCTCGTTTTACATTTACAGCTCAAAATTTTTATTTTCATCCATATGGGATAATAGGATTCAGAGTTTAACATTAAAATATTATCCGAATCCTATTATCCCATACAGAAGAAACAAAAATTCTGAGGTATATATATTATACGAGTGAATAATATACTAAATATATATTAAATATAAATTAAATGTTTATTAATTTGTTAAATATATATCCTACCTAGTTTAATATATACAACTAGAAATTTTGTTTTCTTCAATATGGGACAATAGGATTCAGAGTTTAACTTTAAACTCCAAATCCTATTGTCCCATATGTAAGAAAACAAAAATTCTGAGGTATATATATTATACGAGCGAATATAATATTAAAAATATATATATGTATTAAATATAAATAAAATATATTATTAATTAGTTAAATATATATACTACCTCATTTAATATATACGACTCGAAATTTTTGTTTTCTTCCGTATGGAACAATAAGATTAGGAGTTTAATATTAATCTCTGAATCCTTATCCCATATGGAAGAGAACAAAAATTTTGAGGTGTATATATTAAACTAGATATTAATATAGTGGAAACATTTGGCGTTGTTAATGTAAATCATCTTAAATCATGATAATTATTGATTTTTCCTCTTCATACTGGATATCGATATCCGAATACCGGTTCTGATGTCAGGTATATGATATCCGCCTCATCCTTACCAATCCGATATCCGCCCCCAATATCCATTTTCACATGCCAGACAAAATCCATCCGATATCTGATTTCCGACACTGTCCAATTTCAACCTGAACATTTAAAAACAACATCTGAATATTATAAGTATCACCAAAAAGGCACAAAATATCTTCATCAAAATTTTATTTTGTTGAACATACATCCTTTTATAAGTTTTATCCATAGAAGGAACATCTGAAAGTACAATTTGAACGTTCAAAGTTTCAACAAAAGGATATGAAAATAGTTCCATCTTTATGTTCAAAAACTTTTCTTTCTTCATTTGAGATTATATCACTTGGAATAGAAATTTCATTATCAACCACATGATTAGAAATCTCAACACATTTTCTTGTATTACATTCAACCAAATCTTCTTGAAAGTAGTCCTCATCTGATTCTTCATAATTATATGAATATGGTTTAGCAAAAAAAATATACATTTTTATCTTGTTCATTTTTCTTATGAAATAAAATTTCTCAATGTCACTACATTCTTTGAACAATCTTGGCAATAAAGAATTGACATCTTGTAAATAGTTCATAATTTTTTGATAATACTGTCCTTTATCATAAATATCAATTTCAGGAAATATATTTCGAACCATATTATGAAGTACTCTCATTCTGAAAATACATTTATATTTAATTTCTTCGTTATACTTCTTAAAATACTCTATTAAATATTGATGACTTTCATATGAATCATCAAGTTGTGAAATTTTATTTTGAATCAATGCATAATCATTATACTTATTTTTAGAATATTCATACATTTAACTATTATGAAAAGATTGAAGATGATGACTTAAGAACTCTCATGATTTTTAAAATAACTAGGGGCATCAATACAATATTTTTTAGAGGATTTCAAATCAAAATGGAAAGGCTCACGTAAATGTGGATTAAAATTTCTTTCATATCTCCTCTCATAAAATTCATAATTTTGTTTAGGAATATTTGAAATCATAATATGCTATGTAACACAAAATTATAAAAATACATCTAAGAGTTATCATCAGTATTAAGGAAAAAAGTCATAACTGAGAATGATGATTTTCCCGTCCTTGGTATACTTAATTACCCTTAGAAGATATAAGTATATGGAAATAAAATGAAAAAAATCACTAGAAAGAAAATAAATCACTAATGGCCACCGTTCCCCGGCAAGGGCGCCATTGACAATCTCAAATTTAGGGGTTTAATTCGTCGTTGGTAATTAAGATTATTCAATAAAATATATTTAACCATACTTAAGAATACTTAGTGATGAGTATGGATTGTCTCCACAGGAAACGATGATTAAGGATTTAATTTCTTATGATAGTGATGATCAATGAGAGGATAGATGAAGACAAGATTTGAGGATATGAGCTAGTGATATCAATTAAAAATACGTAAGTTATATGTTAATTTAACTAAAAGAAAAGAGTAAGTGAATGTAACGGACACAATGATGGGCGATGGTATGAACGAGGATAGTGGTTGGATGTGGAGTGGTACGATGGAGAGGATAGGGAGACAAGATAAGAGAGTATAAATGAGTAAAATGTGAGTGAAGATACGATGAAAAACACTAATCAGGTGAATTATGATATCGGAAAAGAAACAACGTAAGGCAAATATGCTTACCATAGGTCCTTATGTTCTGCCAGGATCACGCCTACTTACCAGTTCTGGTAAGCTCCCTCTCTTCTACAATGCCTTACCCCACACACCTAGGACACCAAGAAAACACTTGATGGATCTCAAAACTCAAAATCTTTCAATCAGCCTACACAAGTAGAAAGCATGTTCAAGATGAATTTCACAATAATCCAAGCCTCTATTTATAGATCAGATGGTAAAGACGGAAAGATGAGGGGAAGATGAAGCAATGCTGAAATTTTCAGCTCAATCGGAGTTGTACATTAAAAGTTATGGCCGATTGAAGTTGGAGCAATCCTAGCCCTTGATTTCATTCTCTCTCCTTGTCAGCATTCTCGTTTTCTGTGCCCGTTGAGAAGTCAAAGCACTCTGTATTTCGTGCTTTTTTATTCCATGTGGAGCTCTTCGTATTCGGTGCCACGTGTACCTAGGAAAAAGAAAAGGACAAAAGAGGGAAAAAAAACAAAATAAAAAAGAAAGATTTGTTGCTGATGTGGCCGCGGATCAGCATGCGCCACGTCAGTGCGGACTTTCTTCTTTATTCCCTTTTTTGTTTTTTTTGTTTTAGTTTTAAATGTGAGGACTTGGACAGGCCATGTCACCCTACGCCAATAGAATGAAAAAAGAAAACATGTGAGTTAATATAGCAATCATCGCTTCACGATTCGCGAAGCGATGACTGTCCAGTTAATGATTGGCTGACGCCAATCATTAAAGAATGCTATGATTCGTCGCCATTCGACGAATCGAACGACATCACGTGGTGGCGCTAAATATAAAAAACTAAAAATGCTTTATAAATTCATATTAAATAAAATAAAATCCCACAAAATATACATAAATATATATTTCTACTTAGAAAAATCATATCTTTCAAATTTTAATGTCCAAAATCCAAAAAAGATATTTTCTTTCCCATAAATTGTATTCTTTTAGAATCTATTGTCTGAAAATTCCAAACAAATACAAAACAAATATAGAAAATTCAGAAATTCATTCTAAAAATAAATTTAATCATTTTAAGCTTGATAATATGCAAATATGAATAATTTAATGAGAAAACATGTAAATATCATCATATAAGGTACTAAAAATGCATGTTATCAATATCGAATGTCCGGATATCGGACGGACATTCCCTGGACAGAGATAGGGAGTAAAAGAGATAGATAGAGGAAGATAGAGAATGAGATGTAGAGAGAGAAAGACAGTGAAATATAACTATAAAAGGATAGAGACGTACAGAGAGAGAGAGAGCAAGAGAGAGACAGAGAAAGCGAGATCGAGAGAGAAAAGGAGAGATAGAGAGAGTGAAAGATCGATAGAGCAAGGGAAAGGGAGAGAAAGAGAGATGGAGAAAAATGGAGAGAGATAGACAGAGAGATAGAGAGAGAGAGATAGGGAGAGAGGGAAAGATAGACAGAAAAAGAGATATAGAGAGAGAGAGAGATAGGGAGAGAGGGAAAGATAGACAGAAAAAGAGATACATAAAGAGAGAGAGAGATAGGGAGAGAGGGAAAGATAGACAGAAAAAGAGATAGAGAGAGAGAGATAGGGAGAGAGGGAAAGATAGACAGAAAAAGAGATATATAGAGAGAGAGAGATAGGGAGACAGGGAAAGATAAGCAGAAAAAGAGATATAGAGGGACAGAGAGATAGAGAGATAGAGACAAAAGAGAGAGAGAGAGAGAGAGAGAGAGAGAGAGAGATAAAGACAAAAGAGAGAGAGAGACAAAAAAGAGAGACAGAAAAAGAGGGAGATAAGGAGACAGGGAAAGATAAGCAGAAAAAGAGATATAGAGGGACAGAGAGATAGAGAGATAGAGACAAAAGAGAGAGAGAGAGAGAGAGAGAGAGATAGAGAGATAGAGACAAAAGAGAGAGAGAGACAGAAAAAGAGAGAGATAGAGAGAGACAGACAGAAAAGAGAGAGATATAGAGAGAAAGAGACAGACAGAAAAAGAGAGAGATATTGAGGGAAAGAGACAGACAGAAAAAGAGAGAGATAGAGAGAGACAGACAGACAGAAAAGGAGAGAAAGAGATAGAGAGAGAAAAAGAGACAGAAAGAAAAAGAGAGAGATAGAGAGAGACACACACAGAAAAGGAGAGAAAGAGACAGAAAAAGAGAAAGATAGAGAGAGAAAGAAGGGAAATAGAGAGAAATAGAGAGGAAGAGATAGAGGGAGAGAGGAAAAGAGAGAGATAAAGAGAGGGAGAGAGAGGGAAAGAGAGAGGAAGAAATAGAGGGAGAGAGGGAAAGAGAGAGATAGAGAAAGAGAGAGGAATAGATAGAGGGAGAGAGAGGGAGAGAGGAAAAGAGAGAGATAGAGAAAGAGAGAGGAATAGATAGAGGGAGATAGAGGGAGAGAGGAAAAAAGAGAGATAGAGAAAGAGAGAGGAATAGATAGAGGGAGAGAGAGAGAGAGAGAGAGAGGAAAAGAGAGAGAGAGAGAAAGAGAGAGGAATAGATAGAGGGAGAGAGGGAGAGAGGAAAAGGGAGAGATAGAGAAAGAGAGAGGAATAGATTGAGGGAGAGAGAGGGAGAGAGGAAAAGAGAGAGATAGAGAAAGAGAGAGGAAGGGAGAGGGAGGAAGAGATAGGGAGAGAGAGGGAAAGAGGGAGAGATAAAGAGGGACCGAGAGAGAGAGAGAGAGAGAGGGAAAGAGGGAGAGAGATAAAGAGAGACCGAGAGAGAAAGAGAGAGAGAGAGAGAGAAAGGGAAAAAGGGAGAGAGATAAAGAGAGAGAAAGAGGGAAAGAGGGAGAGAGATAAAGAGAGACCTAGAGAGAGAGAGAGAGGGAAAGAGGGAGAGAGATAGAGAGAGAGACCGAGAGAGAAAGAGAGAGAGAGAGAGAGGGAAAGAGAGAGAAAGGGAGAGGGAGGAAGAGATAGAGGGAGATAGGGAGAGAAAGAGGGAAAGAGATAGAGAGAGACCGAGAGAAAGAGCATATGAAGATATCGTTGAGAAGTGATGTCTGTTATGTTGCTCTTCTGCTCATAGTTCAAAGGATATATGCTGCAGGAGATGGTGACCAAATACTTTGTGGTGTCACCACTCAAGATGACAAGTGAACTGAAAACGATGGATACAAATTCATTCTTCCCACTTCCAATGTATTTTACTCTAAATTTATCGTCCATCTTTAAACTAATGGATTCCCCAAAACTACTGAGGAAAATATGACATTTTCGAGTGAAGGTGTGTCCTATGAATCTTTTTATTTTACAGTCCTCAAGTTTCTCTCAGAGACGGGGATGAACAGTGAGTGTTTCGTTGGCGTTTTTAAGGGAAAGGGCAGGATTAGCCTGAGAAGAAAGGTATGAAAGGGATTGCACCCATGAAACCAGGGTGGGTTTTCTTGTCACGTCATCGGATCCTGCGACCAGTGCATGAAGCTCGCCAAGTATCAGGTTCTGTCCTTCTCTGGGGAGCTGCCCAGTGAACCAAGCAAGTTGCTTTAGCAGATATGGCAGCACCTGCTCCTCAGGAACAAAAAATATTTATAAAAAAAAAGAACAAGGTATATGGCTGTAAAATGAATTGTTCCATGCGTAAACGGGTCCAATGATGCAGGAACTCTCTTTGATCTATTGTTCTTGTGGAGTGTGACTTCGGAACTGATGTCTAGATTGAATTAGAGTGTTCCTGGCTATCTCAGGATTGGATCAGATGGAAATATCTGATTGATCGATCCGCCTGGATAATCGTCAAATTGTCAGTGATCAAATTGGCCGGATCGGCCTGATCATTTGAGAAATGGGCCCTGATCATGTTTGGATCAATCTGATTGATCCAAATGATTTTATAAATCGGGCTGATCCGTCTGATCCAATTGGTGATATGACTGATCCAATTGGTGTCTCCTATCAGAGGTTGGGATCAGTGATCAGATCAGATTGGATCAGATCGAAAGATCTGTTCATTATCCACAATCATGGTTGGATAGATCTGATCTGAACGATCAGATCTATCCAATCAAAAGACTGAGTTCTTGCAAACTCCCTTTAGGAACAGGGGTTGGTGATCGGATCAGAGTAGATCAGATTTGGACCCTATTTCGACATTATTTCTTTTATTTGAGAAATAAAGCAACAATAAATATCTGGTACCTGAATATCCACGAGGTTGATCAGGCGGAGGAGCAAATCAGAGAGATTCCTGCAAGGCTGAGCATCATCTTGCCAGTTCTTCCACAGGTCATCCTCCTCGGCCATGGCCTTCGCACAGAGTGCAGCTGCTTTCTCCACCAGAGAACGAATGCAGTAGAACATGGCCGGGCTGCCGGCTGGAAGATGCCGAGCAAGAGCTACAACTCCTGAGGCCATCCCTTCAAATGGTGTTCTCCCTGGATATGCCTTGGGTTTTAAGCAAAAGAAAGTTAGTCTAAGAAAATTACAGAAATTCAAAATCCAAATCGGAGACAGAGAGTTTCATTTTTTTGAAGAAGAGAGACAGAGAGTATCATATACGCCTCTGAGATTTAACTCTTGATTAAATAATAAATCGGATCCAAATCTGAGAACAGACGACCTTCTAAGGCTTCTAAATTTGAAGTTTTGCATCCTCAAAAGAAAAAATAGTGAAAACCACAATCGTTTCAGCACCTCAAATGATCTCTCCACGTAGTAGAAGACTAGCTTTTCCTTCAAACTCAGGGGGTCATTCTCATCAGAGTCCATCCCAGAGGTGATGAAAGCTGCAAATACAGAGTGCGCTGAGCCAGCTACTTTCTCCTGATAATGGTGCAAATATCTGCCGCTCATGTTAAAGTCAACCAAAAAAAAAGGCATACATGCAAAAGGAAATACTTCAACTCGCAAGGATACAAGAAAATTGTGGGGGCCAGTATTTTCCCAAACATGGCTCCAGGAATCCGGCCAATGCAGGTTGGGATGACCCTGAGATAGAACAAGATGCGGGCTGTCTGCACCTCATCCTCAGCCCACTTGTAACTCGTCCCCTCCGGAAAATCAACTTCAGGAACCCACAAGCCATAAAAAGTCAATGGAGTGACAATGAGCAGAAAAAGAAAATGGCTGAGCAAAGAATCCACGGCATTACAGTGCGAAGGATATAAGTATAGAAAGGAAGTCCAAGAAATAAAGAATCTTCCTTCTGAGATTGAATCGACCTCACTGCGCACCAGAGTAGTTCTCAAACTGTTTCTTTTGTATGAAGGATTGTCAAAATAAAAGAATACTATTTCTTCCTAAATTACCTTTATGGATGAGTTCCCAAAAAAAATCAAAATGGGACATGAGTTCTTTATCATGTTCTTGCATAGTAGAATGATGAATAACTCGCGGAAAAAAATCAGGCATGAGTTTACGAGCAGCGCCACTTGAGGGCCGAGAGCAAAGCTCATGAAATAAAATATAATTCAAGAAGAATCAGCACAAGTTCTTGCAGAACCAATGACCATTGGATATGCTTCGGCCAGATTATGAAATCAAGAGTTCCCTCCCCCTTTTCTACCAGCAAAAACACAAACCAAACTATTGATAACCATAGATAAATCAGCTCAACAAGTAGAAAGAGAAGGCAGCTCACCAGGCGGCCGAGTGAGCTCAGCGTAGCCAGGCATCGAGTCGACAAACGAGGCGCAGGCGACAGAATCCTCCTGAACAGCGAGAACCGCCCTCCTGACGGCATCAGTATACTCAGTCAACCTGATCCGACGGAGATACTCCACGCAGGAGAATGAAGTCAAAACGTTGACCGCCGTTGACCCCAAAGTCAACGTCTTCTTCGTGGCCTCGGCGGCGAAGAGCACCACCAAGAGGAAGAAAGCCTCAGCCACCTCCTCCAGAGATCCACCCAATTGCCCACCTTTGAACCTCCAAACAGCAGAACCAAGCATACAGTAAAATCTATGACAGTAAGACCAGATTTTCTCTTCAACAGCTAGCTGGGTAGCCGGGTCGGCGGCACCGTACAAGCGGCAGAGGATGCCGGAGACGGCGCCGCCTTCCTTGAAGAGCACGCCGCCGACATGGGCACTCGCCTCCTGCAAAGGAAGCTCGCCGGCTATGGCAATTCTACCCAGGAAGGAGAGAATTGGGAAGACTTCATGGAGAGCAGCCAGGCAAAGGCAGTTGACGACGACGGGCCGGGGCCTAATTGGGCCGCAGCGGGCCAGGCCCACTGCCATACACTGTAGAACAATCCTTGCTTCTTCTTCTTCTTCTTCTTCCTGGCCGGCGATGGCCAAAGCTCCGATCTTGGGGAGAGCCCATTGGCCGGCGGCGGCGATGGAGTCCTCCGCCGCGGCCTGGAGTTTCTGGGTCAGCGGCAGCTTCGTCGACCGCCGGAAAGCTCTGAGAATTCCGGCGGCGGCCATGGCGGCGGCGAAGGAAGGGACCTCCTCCCCGGAGGTAATTCCGCCTGGGAGAGACTCTATCTTCTCGACAGAGCCATTGGCGATGAACCCAGAAGCCAGCCACTCGAACAAGCCCAGGATCATCAATCCATGGCGGAGGCTGGGCTTGGGGACGGCGGCGGAGGACCAGATACCGAACAACGCCGCCGTGAGATCGGACAGATCGGCGGGGGCGGAGGCGACGGCGGAGTACCCGACTCCGGCGATGACGTCGGGAAGGAGAGGGTCGGAGAGCCCGGCGGAGAGAGGGAGGCCTTCGCGGAGGAGTTGGCGGAGGAGAAGAAGGCAGCGGCGGCGGGAGTCGTCGGGCATGGCGGAGGAGGAAGAGAGGGCGCCGAGGAGGAGGACGCCATTAGAGGGGAAAGGAAGGTCCGGGGAGCAGACGAGGAGAGGAGAGAGGGAAGAGAGGGCGGATTGGAGGAGGGAGGGAGATGGGCGGGTGGATTTCCTCGCCCAGATGGAGAGCAGATGGAAGATGAAGGGGAGAGAGGGAGGTGGGGAGGAAGAAAGGAGGGAGAGGAGGAGCTTGGCTTGTGGGTCGGCGACGTGGAGAGTGGGGTGGGAGTCGGCCAGGGTTTGGAGGGCGGCGAGGCGGCGGTCGTCGGAGGGGGAGATTGATGGGTCTCTGAGAGTGGCCCAGGATTGGAGAATGGTCGTGCGAGCTGAGGAAGCGCCGCCGGTTCTCGGCGGCGGGGCGGCGGCGGGGGCGCCGCTGTAGCGGCGGAGCCAGTCCTCGAGGAAAACGGTCTGGGTTTGCATGGTGGGGAGACGGCGCCGGTGGAATTCAATCCCACGACGCCATCTCTTTCTCTCTGATTCTCTATCTCCCTCTTTCGCTCTCTATCTCTCTCTCTCTCTGTTTCTCACTCCCTCTTTCTCATTCTCTTTCTCTCTCCTCTCTATCTCACTCTCCCTCTCTCTCTGTCTCTCTTTCTCTTTCTCCCTCTCTCTGTCTGTCTCTCTTTCTCTTTCTCCCTCTCTCTGTCTGTCTCTCTTTCTCTTTCTCCCTCTCTCTGTCTGTCTCTCTTTCTCTTTCTCCCTCTCTCTGTCTGTCTCTCTTTCTCTTTCTCCCTCTCTCTCCGTTCTCTCTCTCTCTCTTTCTTTCTCTATTGGCTCTCTCTTTCACTCGCCCTCTCTCTCTTTCTTTCTCTAATGGCTCTCTCTTTCACTCTCCCTCTCTCTCTTTCTCTCTCCCTCTCTCCCTCTCTCTTTCTCTCTCCCTCTCTCTCTTTCTCTCTCTCTTTCTCTCTCCCTCTCTCTTTCTCTCTCCCTCTCTCTTTCACTCTCCCTCTCTCTCTTTCTCTCTCCCCCTCTCTCTTTCTCTCTCCCTCTCTCTTTCACTCTCCCTCTCTCTCTTTCTCTCTCCCCCTCTCTCTTTCACTTTCCCTCTCTCTCTTTCTTTCTCTATTGGCTCTCTTTCACTCTCCCTCTCACTTTCTCTCTCTATCGGCCCTCTCTTTCACTCTCCCTCTTTCTTTTCTCTCTCTTCGTCTCTCTTTCTCCATCCCTCTCTCTTTCTCTCTCCCTCTTTATCACTCTTTCTTTTTCTCTCTCTTTTCCTCTCTCCCTCTTTCTCACTCTCGCTCTTTCTCTCTCTATCGGCTCTCTCTATCTCTCTCCCTCTTTCTTCTCTCCCTCTTTCTTCTCTCTCTCTTTTTCTCTCTTTCTCTCTCCCTCTTTATCACTCTTTCTTTTTCTCTCTCGTTTCCTCTCTCCCTCTTTCTCTCTCTCTTCGTCTCTCTCTCTCTCCATCCCTCTCTCTTTCTCTCTCCCTCTTTATCACTCTTTCTTTTTCTCTCTCTTTCCTCTCTCCCTCTTTCTCTCTCTCTCTTCGTCTCTCTTTCTCCATCCCTCTCTCTTTCTCTCTCCCTCTTTATCACTCTTTCTTTTTCTCTCTATTTTTCTCTCTCTTTTCCTCTCTCCCTCTTCGTCTCTCTTTCACCCTCCCTCTCTCTTTCTCTCTCCCTCTTTATCACTCTTTCTTTTTCTCTCTTTTCCACTATTTACCTAGAGGAAAGGAGAGATGGTCTCATGCTTCTCAGGCAGCAAGCACAAATGGCTTGGGGCTTATTGTTGGGTTCTGTGGCCTTCATTAATAGGTGAAAAAACTTATTTCATGTAGTGAAAGCTATGAATTATTTAAAAAATATTTTATAAAAGTCAACTAATCACATTACCTTGCCAGAAATAAATCCCACCCTTAACTTTCTCCTTGGGAGTGACTCTTAAAGTTATTCATGTGTCTACCTTCTAGATGTATCCACATGATCAATGCAATGACAGACCTTCTCTTATTCTTCTCATACACTTCTTGAAGATATGGTTGATCTCCTCTTCATCAAGTCTTAATAATAGAGTAAGTGGAGAGAATAGAAGGGAACAAAAAGGGGAACCCAAGTCTGGATATCCTGGACACCTAAAATGGTTGCACCCCTTTAGGTGCTTTTCATAAAATTCCTTATAACTTAAAAGTATATCAACTATTTTCATTGCTCATATCCATATGATCCTCTAGGCCAATGTATTAGGCTATTTAAGAACCTTAATAGCCCAATAATATTTATTTCCAAATTTTATTAATTAACCATACCAACATATAGATTAATTAATCTAGGATCATTTTAACCCAATCAGCAGGTTCAATTTCCAGCCCATGGGGTTTCAAGCTACATTTCATGCTGCGATTTAACTCTGTCATGAAACATTTGCCATCATCCCTTACCTTACATGTATAATCCTTCGGCCACATGAAAATCTTGGATGACTTAGGGTATGATTAACTACAAATCCTAATCTGGCTTTCAATTTTTAAGGATGGTTAACTACTCTGGACACGTATTTATTCATCTTCTTCCTCGAGTCACTCACTTTATATGTCAAGTGCAGAAAATCTCATCTTGACAACTCAATAACCTTCCTGAATTTCTTTCCATATCTGAGCTACAACATTTTTGAATCCTGTGATTAGTGACAGGTATGTCTTAGTCAAGACATAATCGTCCCTTCACAATATGGCATTATCGTCCAAGGTCAACAGACCACATATACGAAAGTGATATGAGTCAACCTAATTAATGTTTAGATATACTTCCATTTTGGGATTCAAATGGAGAAAATCAGTAAACTCGTTCCATATAGACTACCCACTATCATCATTAGTGTCTCCTGGTTAATTGTCATAGGATTAGTCATTAGTTTAAAATAATTTTATTATTTCAGATAGTTCAATGTCCTTCTCGACTATCCTTCAAATAGTTGTATTTAAAAAACTTGTTTCAATACTAGCGCTCATAGTATTATGATTTCATCATAGTTCATCAAGTCATTGAATGAATTGATTGACTTTGTTATAAACATCATATGTGAATAATAATGAACAGACAATTATTTCATGGATCTAAAAAAATATGAAATGGAAGTGTGATTAGCTTGACTGCAATATAATATCCATCACTTCCCCAAATAATGAGGGAGTTCAATGAGATCCACCGGGTCAAACCAGGTGGGCCCCTCATTTGTCTTTAAACCCGAGTAATGCAAGGTGCCAACGCCAAGGTTAGTGAGCAAGGTCCACTACTTTGTCCTTGTTGGCCAAGGTAGGCTAACACACACCATATGGTGACAGTCTTTTATGGTTTGTGATTATTTTACAAAGGAGGGGGAAGGAGTATCATTAAATGAGTGGCAGTTGTGGGAGCGATGGCAAGAGGTGCTCCTGGGTATCTTCCACCACTTCATGGTGCTTGTGCCATTGTGGTGGTAGGAGACCATGCCAAAACGATGCATGGGATATATCTGCTATTGTAGGAGGGAGAGCATCAGGCCACAGTTGCTCACCAAGAGGGTCAAACTTCTACTCCCTAATGTCTTGGAATGTCATGGTGGTCAACATCTCATATCTGAATAGCATGATAATTATCTCGTTAATATCTCAATTTAATATCTCAATTATCTCAATTTAACTCATGATAATTATCATGAGTTAGAAAGATTAAATTTTATACTTTGAGTGACCTTACTTTTCTAGATTTTTTTAATTTTATCAAATTTTTATGACACCAGATTTTTAAGAAACTAATTTAATAATTCATATAATAATTTTATTTAATTTTAAAAGTTTTTCATTGTTTTTTATATTAATTTTTTTTGATAAGTTAGAATGACAATACAATTTAAGACTGACTCATGAGACAGGTGGCCGCAGTTAAAGAATGTATGATTTGAATATCAATAACTGTGTCTCGCAACCACTACATGCTTGCATATGAGTTGAATGATTATTGGCTAAAGAATCAAATATTTTGATCTGGATCCCCGGTTTGTAGTGCCATGTTTTACACATTACGATAAAATATCAAATGATCTCTTTTTTATTCTCTATGCAAGGAACCATGTCATATCTTGACTCAATTACCAAAAATAGTGAAAATTTAGCTTTTGTGCGTCCAATCAATGCCCACCTTTTGGATCTATCTTGGACACATAAATCTAAGAGCATTTGATGGCGCTGATGCGGAGAGACAAAAGGAAATGAATTGTTCCAAAATTTCTAATTTCTAAGCATAATTTATTATGATATAAGAGGTGTTCTGAGCTCAAAATTGAAGGATAGATCATCTTTCTCTCCTCTGTACATTCATACTTAGTATCAATAAGAGAGTGTCCAAAATCCATGATAATCATCTTTTCGACGCACACCCAACATAGTTTGCCAGTAGGAAAGACAGACTCCAGTGATCAATCAACTGGATTTAAAACTTCAATTTTGGTAATTTTCTTATTAATTATATCCTTCTTGTTTATTGAAAATACCTATCCTGTGAAAAATGCACAGGCTCGTGAATGAATGAGTTATTTAGGAGCATTGATAACATGCATTTTTAGTGCTTTATATTATTATATTTATGCGTCTTTATGCATTAAATTACTCATATTTGCATGTTATCAAGCTTAAAATGATTAAATCTACTTTTAGAACAAATTTCTCAATTTTCTATATTTTTAGGATTTTTCTAATAGTATATTCTAAAATAACATAATTTTTTGAGAAAGAATATGATTTTTTTGGAATTTTTGGATATTTAATTTGGAAAGATATGATTTTTCTGATTCAAAATATATATTTATACGTATTTTTTGGGCTTTTATTTGATTTAATATGAAATTTTAAGTATTTTGGTTTTTTTATGGCATAGTGTGACGTGGCGTGCGGATGCGCCGCCACGTCAGCATCAAGAAAGATATTTTTTTCTTTGTTTTTTGTCTTTTTTTCATGTACATGTGGCATGGAATGCAAAAAACCATGGAATACGAAAAGCCACGGAATGCGAAAAGCCACGGAATACGAAAAGCCATGGAATGTGAAAAGCCACGGAATACAAAAAGCCATGGAATACGAAAAGCCACAGAATACAAAAAGCCACGGAATATGAAAAGCCACAGAACACCAAGTGCTTTGACTTCTTAACTTCCAACAGCCATAACTTTTGATCTTCCCCTCCTCTTTCTATCCATACCCTCTCATCTATAAATAGAGGCATGGATCGTTGTAAAAATCATCTTGAACTTGCTTCCCACTTTTGTGGGCTCATTGAAAGAGAGTGAGTTTTGAGATCCATCAAGAGTGTTCTTGGTGTCTTGGGTGTGTGAGAAGAGACAAAAGAGAAGATGGGGAGCTTACCGGCACTCACAAATCGCCGTGATCCTGGCGGAACGTAAGGATCAAAGGTAAGTGTCTTCGCCTTACGTTGTTTCTCTCCCAACATCATCGTTATCATAGTTCTAGTTTTTATTATCACCATTTCATTTATCACTTCATACGTTCCCATTCTCTCATCTCTCCATCCTTGTCATCGTGCCATTCCATATCCAACCACTATCCTCATTCATACAATCGTTCATTATCGTGTCTGTCAAAATCACTTACTCTTTTATTTTAGTTAACTTTACATATAAATTAAGTACTTAATCGATATTACTCGCTCATATCCTTGAATTGTGTTTTTGTCGATCGCTCATTGATCATCACTAGTTTAAGTAATTCCTTAATTATCGTTCCCTGTGGAGACGATCCGTACTCATCACTAACTAAGTATTTTTAAGTACGGTTAAATATATTTTATTGAATAATCTCAATCACCAACAACAAATTTTAACCCTAAAATTGAGATTATCAAGCATCACTATATTTATTTTGATCACTTTAAAAATACCAAAGTAATGTTATGCTATGAACTTCTAATATTTTTAATATGATTCATACATCATCACTATCTTATGTATTATTTTATTATTTGATCTTAAATACCTTGATCTGTTAAAAGAGAAAAAAATGTTATGATTTATCTAGCTTCTATATACTCGTCTCATCTAGTTCAGTACCTTATTCAACCTAAACTCCTCCATTCTTTTGCTGACATTATAGATCAGAGTAATATTTCACCCTCTCAATGGTTTGAGACCTTATTCACTCTATTCTTCATAATTAGGGTTTAAAGTAATTTTCAAGATTTAATTCCATAACATGTTTTCTAAATTACAATAAATTTATCCTAAAATGGATTTATCAGTGGACAAATGTTTTTATTTGGCATCCATGGAATTTGTGGCTGTGGTGGTAAGCTCCGATACCAAATGGTATAACCCTGACAGAATAATCTCTCAAATTTAAGGATTGCCAAAAATTTTTCAATATAATCAATATGAATACCACTATGATTGAAGGATAATTACACTTTCAGAATATAGAGAGATTGAGGGAGAGGATAATGAGAGGCATTGGCATGGAACAAAATAAGGGTGAGAATGTGAGATCATGATAAATGATCACTAACAAAAGGGTTTCTGCTCTTGAGAGGAATGACACTGGGCCCGTAGAGCGAGGAGGAAGAGAAGTCAAAACCAATAGAAAGAGAATGAGGGCTAGGGTTGCTTACTTTGTCTAAATTCTTACTGACCCCAAATTTGGGTAAGGATCATCAGTTGGGCTTTGGTATGGATCATCAGTTGGGATCTCCTTCACTCCTAAATCTGACTCCAAATCACATCACAAAAAGGTGTCTTATGATATGATCTTTCAAATATTTCTCAGAAATGTGTAAAAAATCTATCTTTCATATTCGTATTTTCTTAATTGTTTCACAATTTTTTTATTTCAAATTTTTTTCATATATGGTATCAAGATCTATTAACCTTGCATGTTTTTTAAACCTCCCAATACATGTTTTAAACTCCAAACTAAGTCTCAGTATCAAAGTATGAACACAAAATAAAATAATAATAATTTTAACTTAAGAGTTTGTAAAGATGAAAAATAAATTTATTTCTAGATTCTAGTCCCCATTCTGAGCCAAAACCTTTATACCACACATCAATAGATTAAGCTTCTTTGGTTTCCTATATCTATCTGATTGGGGCCTTTTTCACATTTAACATGATTTTGATCCCTGGTAATGTTGAGCTATCAATCAACTTGGAATTAAGACTTATTTCATAGTATCAAATTCAACTTCAATACAAGGAACCAATTTTTATATTAATACAAGAACTTCATTTTACTTAATATATACTGACGATTATGATATTCATATATTAATCAATACACTTTTCAGTTATATATGACTATAAGTGTTTATTATTTTGATATTGATCTATGGATCCACCATTTAGAGCACTTTTTATTATAAATTCATGTTTGTAACTTTCAAATATTATGGAACAACCTCGACATAAGCTATCTTACATCCATCCTTCGATATATATATTATTGCAATCATTTTAGAATTTCTAAACTAGAAATTGCATCAAAATTATCTCTGTAACAGAAGTAGTCAAAGCTTTATATTAGGTTTCTTTACTGAAACTTGGGACATCAGGTTGTTTCTTTGAGCACCAGGATAATAGATTATTCCCAAAGTAGACCAGGAATCCTTCAGTTAATGTTTTATGGAGGGTTTGATCCCACTACTCCATTATTATATTCAGAAATGTTCAAATCAGAATTTTTTATTTACAAAAAAACCATGGGGAGAATTCCCTTTGAGATATCTCAAAAGATGTTTGAGTGTTTTCTAGTCTGCTTCTGTTGATCTGTTTACCTCCATGTTACATTTTTAACTGGATATGTGCATATATAGGCAAGTGGTTGTAGCTTATTAAAAGGCAAGACTAAGCTACGAAAGAGATCCTGATGAACTTCATACTAAAACAGCACTTGGAGTACTCTGTGCAGTGAAAAAATCCATGTTTTCCCTCTAAATTAAGAAAGCTTGTCGGTAAATATATTAATGTTGGTTACTTTTGGACGTATCCACTTGATTGGAAAATTGAGAAAAAATTATTTCAATTACATTGTTCAATATTATTATAAAATTTATATATGTGTGTGTGATTGAAATTCCCTATTAAAGGGATATTGAGTGACAAGATTGTTGGGTTCTAGTGGCCTTGAGATGGATGAACAAATCATTCCACAGCGGAAGACTTAAAACGGAATCAAACGATGTCATTAAAACATGAAACGAGGAACATGTGCACGAATCACTTCAGTGATTTCTTGGATCTCAGAGCGAGATGAGTCAAGTTGCTCAAGTGTTCAGCCTCTAGACATATCCTCACGATCCTCGGCAAGTCGAATCTCCTCCTTATCATTGACGAGGCCTGTTCTACCTCCACTGTCATTGTTACGTCATTACGTTCGCATCGGGCATGGAGAGGGGGTGTGGAGAGAAGGGAGAAGAAGGGGAAAGGCCCCTGAACAATTATGGCCTGGGTAAGTTTCGTTTAGGGCCCTTCCCTATTTATATTAAGTGGGCATTATTCATAAAAACCCCCAAACTTAAGTATATCTTCTGATGTCCAAAAGACCATTTGCGTGTGACCCTCTAGGCCCATGTATCAGTCTATTTAACGACTCCAGTGGCCCAGTAACATTTATTGGCCTTCCAAATTAATTAACTATATCATCATATAGATTAATTAATATCTGATTGATGTAACCACAATCGATAGGTCAAGTATCCAACACGTGGGGTGCCAAGCTATACCTCATGTTCTAGAAGATACAAAGGATTGTGTATCGACTCACTTCATGGAACTTGTTCGTTATCAGTTACCATGTATGTATAGTCCCTCATCCACCTGACGCTCCTTGGACGACTTAGGGTATGGTCAACTGTCAAACCCTAATCGATCATCCGATTGAGTACTAAAGCATTTAGAAATCATCGGACAACTCTTCTCTGATATTTCACTACCTTGGCCAAGGACTTTACCGCATCATCTTCCTTGAGCTGTCACCTTTTATACCGAGGGTGGACAATCCCATCTTGACCACTCAATCATCTTTGTGAACTTCTTGATGTATCCAAACTAAGACTATTTAGAATCCCATGATTAGGGACGCGTAGGTCAGAATCAAAGTACAATTGTCGGTCCACAAGACATCCTTGGTGTCTCAAGTCTAAGGACCACTTACACAACCGTGATGTCAATCAACCTGATTGACAGTTCAGTATAATAACATTTAGGGATTTGAACGGATCAATTTAGTGAACTCTTTCCACTAAAGAGCACCCACCATCTATCCATAGAGTATCCACACTAATGGATTCGGAGACAGCCATATTCATTATACGAGTGAGGCTAGATAGTGTTAGTCTATCTAGATACTTTAATTTCCTTCTTGTGTATCCTTCGAATAGGAATATTTAGAACACATGCTTAAAGAGTAGTGATCTTTGTATTAAATATGATCGCTCATACTTCACTAAGTCAGATCATGTATTCATGGACTTCATTATAAGCATCACACGTGCACTAATGAATTTTTTGTATTAATGAACATGGAATGAGATATGGAATGTCTGATTGGCTTGCCTGCCACATATATTTCCATCAAAGATTTGAGGTGAACATATAGTAACCTGGGAGTTATTCTAGTCTGGTTGCCCTACCTAGCAACCCTGACAGGCTAATGTGGCCAGTCACCTTATACTTGTATATTTTATATTCCTGACACAAAAAATCATATCTTTAGGAGACTAAAACCCATGAGGTGACGGATATCAATAGAGGACATGTTTAACCCATTAGTTTTGTTGAACAGCCCTCCATATAGTGGCATCTAGATGGAGATGACAAAGGAGGAGACGGAATGATTAATTTACATGACCAAAAAATCCAAGAATAATTATCGACAACAAGAAATTCATATAATGTTCTCGTTATTATGTTCCACAAAAAATGCACATAAGATTTGGATTGTTTTGATGAGTTTGAGATCCCGCAAAGGTACGACAGCATCAAATCCTTGCTTCATGTAATGTTTGCACAAGTTAGAGACATTAATAGGACTTCGCATACTGTTCCACTTCATATCCATACCTTTACATGAACACCTATATTGAAGGCTCGATATACGAAAAACATTCCTTCCTCTGTACCTTTCCTTTCTCTCTTGTTCCTATCTTTGTTGCTTCTGAATCCATGACGCTCTTTTGTCTTCCTCTACTCCAGTGTGTTAGTTCGACAGCACTTGACTCACTTGTTTCTTCCAAGTTTGTGAGCTCATGACTGAAAAAAGTTGGAATACTAAAAAAAATTATCATATAATATCTCCTTGAATTAAGCAAATGTAAGATGCCATAAGGTTTTAAAGAATTCAAGTTCACGTATGTGGTGAAATTTAGGAACCATGATAAGACCCAAAATATTTTAATTTACATTTAACTTAATATATGTAAACATAAGATGCTAAATATATTTAAATATTCAGCATCATACCTTTTTCGTACATTTTTAAAACAAATGAGTCACTAGAGGCCGAGCACATGAATAGCTTCAAAACAATCTCAGAGTGAGCAAGTCAAAGGTGGAACAAGGGCTTGGCAACTGTACCATGGATTATGGATCCATGTTTCAGAATACCCTTTAACCCATTGCATTTTAAGGGCTTGGCAACTGTACCAATCTGGTAGCATATAGCTTATATTCAATAATCTTCTTTCTGCTCCATGAAGTTGGTGAATAATGATGATTTCATTTCAGTCAAATATATTGACCTTCATGAGTTTAGTGTTAGCATATTGGTAAGAATCATTTATCTAACCATGTACTTTGGTGAGGCCAATAAAAACATAGGGGGAAAGGTGCACTCATCCTCAGACATGATTAGTGAATATCCCAAACTAATATCAAAATTACTGAGTAAGTACCCTGTTATTATGAATTAATACATAAATAGATCCAAGTGCCTAGTATATTGGACATAGATATAGTAGATGAGGTTAAAATTATTAAATATCAACATACAGTGTTGTATTTAAAAAAATATAAATAGAGTAACATTCTTGGTAATTTTTATATAAAAAACTGTTTAGAAATAATTCATAAAAATAAAATGGATAATAAAACAATCACTCAACACTTATGTAAGCCCCTTCTTGGAGTATGAGGTAATATCTTTATTTATTACAAGGACTTTTTATTTTATTTTATGTCTTAAATGCTTTTGATAATAAAACAATTTTTTATTCAATATTAATCATTTAAAATAACTTGGATGAGTATTTTTAAAAAATACCATCTTGTTCTGATTTTTAATCTCATTCACTTTCCACTTAAGTTCCACTAATAAGAAATCTGATTCATGAGAGTTTTTCAGAAACATAGATCAACCTAGAGAATCATGATTCTGTCATTGATTCTGGCTCCTAAAAAATAAGTGATGTTAAATGAAAAGAAAAAGTAAGCAAACTTTTTCAGAATCTAGTATTTAACCCATCTCACAAGAGAAAATTACATTATAACAAAATTATTCCTTGTGATCAACCTAGAGAACCATAATTCTTTCATTTATTCCAAGATTCTTACCACACCAAAACCTTGTGTTTGCCTATTTAGGTGAAAAAACTAATAAATCATAAAAAAAATTCATTTGATATTTGTAGTAAGATCATTTTTATTTTCATTTTGAGGCATTCAATATAAATTTTCATTATATTCTTCAAAAAAAGGTCAAGTTGAAGGTCATAACTGTATCACATGTGGAATGATTTCAAGACTATTAATGTTCATACTTCATCTAGTGGTTTGACTAGAAATGTTATGCCTACACATAAGAATTCCCTCTTTTGGAATGATTCATGAAGACCATTTGACTTTACAACAATAGAGGACCACCTGCTTGGAATCTTCTGTACAAGTTCGTACAAAGAAATTGAATTTATCAAAGAGAATAGAAGATGTTGATCGCTGCACAACATAGCGATTGACATAATTTTGAGAAGACAATAAAACAGCTGAAGATCAAACATGCAGGGCATGGAGATTATTGCAAATTCACGAGCTATAAATGTTCTAATTTAATGTTTCCTGTAACTTCCCATAATAGACTAACCCTATAAGATGCAAATAGGGATAAAAAAGAAATGTTGTCAATCTCACCAAGAACAATGAAAAATTCTCGACACACAAAAACAAATGGGCGTCTTCACAAGGAAGCCATTGAAAGCTTTCACAAAGTACCATTTGGCAACAGAAGGATCACACTGTATATGAGGAACAGGAGGAAATAGAATTATTAAAGTTTAAATAAAATAAAAAGAGAGATGTAAAGCCCAACTGATTATAATGCTCGAGTTCTTAAATTTAGAGTGAAAAGAGGAGTAATGTTTTCACCACAAGACACAGAATACGAAGACTTGTACCAAAATATCATTCACATAAATGTTCTAAATTAGAACAGAATCAAGTATTCAAGAGATTACTTAACTAAGTTCAAAATATGGACACCAAATTATGATTAATTAGGGTTCTATCGATGCCAGAAGCTGGATTAATGCACATTTCAGCCAGTGGGAAGTCATGAGTCCAGTCCCCTCGAATAAATCACTATTTGACCCCCTCACGAGCTGGAAACTCAACCTCTTTATTGTGTTAAATCAATCCTTGATTCGGTAATGCTGATATATATAACTGATAAAATCTAAATGCATCATTAAATTTTTTTACATTCTAATGTCAATTTTGGGATCATTTTATCTTTCTTATCTTCAATTTCATACGGATTTGAATCTCATGCATTAAATATAGTAATTGGTTACATCAATACATTTTAAGGTAATTTTTCACAAATCAAAAGCTCAATTACTTTCATGAAAATGAGTTTTTAAAAGTATCAACGGGATGATTGCTTTCTATTATGTTGGATTCTATTTTTCAGGAAAATAAATAAAACATATATATACATAATTTTTTTTGATTTTATGAGCTCAGACCGCTCGAATAAATCACTATTTCATCCTTATCACGAGCTGTAAACTCAACCTCTTTATTGTGTTGAATCAATCCTTGATTATGTAATGCTGATATATATAACTGATAAAATCTAAATGTATCATGAAATTATGCACATTATAATGCCAATTTTGGGATCATTTTATCTATCTTATCTTCATTTTCATATGGATTTGAATCTCATGCATTAAATATAATAATTGGTTACATCAATAAATTTTAAGGTAATTTTTCAATAAATCACAAGTTCAATTAATTTCTTGCAAAAAGAGTTTTTAAGGCATTAATGGGCTGATTGCTTTCTATTATGTTGGCTTATATTTTCAGGAAAATAAATAAAAGATATATGTAAAAAATTTTGTGATTTTATGAGCCAAGCACCAGCAGCACTTAAGACGGCCACATGCAGGCTAGTGCACAAGCACTCAAGCCTGCCTACAGTAAGTGAGCACCGCTGCGCCTAAGGAGCTGCAACATGGCCCTCAAAGAGACCCATGTAAGGCCCACATAGAGGCCCGTGCATGTGCATGAAACGGAAGTGTTTATTTATTTCATACCATAACATCGGACAAAACTTACTTAGCGTTACTTATTTTACAATATTACGATATGGGATTAATGATGGACTTTTTAGTTTAATCACACAGGCCGAGCCAAGAATTTTAGTGTTTATTTATGACGTCAAATAGAAAAAAAACATGACCACGTTTTGAGCCGACCTGGCCCGAAGCCTGTATCATAGTGGGTTGTTTCATGTGAAAGGACAGGATCTCAATCACCTGATCTTATTAAGTAAAATCGTACGGTGAGATCCATCTCATAATATTGAACTTCACTTCTTTTTATTTTCATCCTTTTGATTGGATAGGGATGATGATGCAGATACCTAGGCTAAGCAACGGGCGAATTAGTGTACAAGGTGCTGACGGGGCGCTAACGATGTTCATGACATGGCAGCTGACATGGACATAGGGTGCACCGAGTTAAGAGGGGTGCACGAATGTCATTCAATCACAGCCGTAAAACCCTCATATACAAGAATCCAACTGCCAAGGGGCAGATACATAATCTACCTCCTTGGTCATCGTCGTCCTCCGCTGGATGGCGGTTGGGGGCCGAGGGGGCGACCATGGCCATTTGATGGTTTTTAAGAGCCCTTCCATGGCCACTCGAGGCGATCGAAAGCCACCGGAGCCCGCCCCCCCCCCCCTTCTAGAGGCTTTAAAACCTCTCAGAAGACCTAATTTGGGGATCTATCGTCACAGGAAAGGAGAGCACTCGTGGAGGTCCCTTTTGGAGCTTGATGTGTTTGGCGGGGTCGTGACAGCTCTGTCATTATGCATACCACTCAGGGAGGCTTGAGAGAAGAGCTCGGAAGTGAGAAATATGTGCCTGAAAGGAAGAGAGGAAAGGGGGAAATGGTATACCAAAGTTAGGGGATGGCGATCGGCATCCCCAACCCCATTCCTCAATTCAAGGTAGATCTGGTAACTTCCTTCACTCAATCTGAATGAGAATCCATCATAAAACATAATACATTTGTTCAATTTCAGTTTGATTCGATGAAAGTTTTGTTTTCATCTTATTTATGTCTTGTGGCCTCATTGAGGCATTATGTTGAATAAAATGCAAGGTGTTGATAGAAACACCAGTTTTCTTGCGATTATCTTCTATTCAAAAATACTAAAAAATGTTTCCTAATATATTTACTTATAAAGATCATATTACTGTCTGTCTAAGGTACTCATACATATAAAAAACCTAAAATACCAACTAAACTTCATCTACTAATCCTCTGAATTCTTCTACTTCTTCTTAATTTCTCCCTCTCTATCTATCTAGTCAACTGGACTATCTTGCTATCTTTCTGCTTACTTATCCTACTAATTAAATAATCCCTATACTTCTGCTTACCTTTATTATTCTTTAAATATAAGCATAAATATACATCTTCTCTTCTGATCCAATCCATAACTCAACTTATAATACCCTCTTTCGCCTATCATAAGTAATACTTTCTCTTTTCACTCTTCTTCTTACCTCTTACTAAACTAAATACTTCTATCAATTAACTTCTTCCATATTATTTTCATAAAATATTATTTCCTATCTGACTATGGTATTAACATCTATCATTATTATATTCATCTCCTATTTCACGTATAACTAACTATTAACTAAATAAATAACCTCTTATCTCCTATTAATAGTACATCATTGTTCTATCTCACTGATCTCCTACACTTCTTCCACTACCTATATTAATATCACCCATAAACTATAATACAACTAATCCATTTCAAATATATTAATTCTTTACTACCTCTAGTATCTATGAAAATATATAAATAATATCTTTTTTCTCTCTCTCATCTCCAGTTCTCTCTAACATCATTTCCCCTTCTTTATTATTACACCGTATCTTAGTTCTCTCATCCATTTAATATTTCATCCACCTACTAACTAGTTATCACTTACTATATTCACTATATTTATTTCTATTATTACTTCTCCTTAACTATAACTCAAGTATTAAATTCGCATCTAAACGCCAGTCCCTGTGGAGATGACCTCGCTCCTACTACTTTCATTTGAGTGAGTTATCTATTTTTATCAAATTTATTTGATTTAGGTAGATTTAAATTATAATGACACTAAAATTAAATATACAACTTGCCTTCATCAATAACTAATTGGCCACATAAGTTTGTTGGGTCCTTGGATATGTTAACAAGAATGATACATGGGTCTACTGGGTCACACGCAAATGGTATTTTGGACATCTAAAGGTATACCTAATGTTTAGGGATTTTATAAAAAATCTCCACCAGGTATAAATAGGGGAAGTCGGTGAAATTTTTTTTCTCCCTACCACAATTGTTCAGGTGTCCAACCTTCTTCTCTATTATTTCCTTAGCTCCCTTCCACTTTCAATGTAATTGAAGCGACGTAATGATGATGGATCTATAACAGGGATTATCGAGATGAAAGAGGAGATTCTATGTGCTAAAGATCACATGCATAAGTTGAGAGGCAGTACAGTTGAGTAGCTTAACATTTCTTGCTCGAGGAATAGAGAAATTGTGGATCCGATCCTCACACATGTGATTTGATCATCCGATTTTAAGATCTACTATGATTGTATTTTCTCTTCCAATGCATGTCGTCAAGGTTTCATGTCTATCATGGCCCTAGAAACCATTGATATGGACATTTAGGAGGGTATTATACAGATTCTATATTAATAAAAAATTCTAATCCTAAGAAGGTCAATTCTTACTTTATGAAGCTTGAATATATAAGCTTCATAACATAGTGGTAAAATTTTAAATTAAGAAAATTTAAGTGTTAATTTCGTATTGTGAAGGTAATGAGGTTATTTTTTCATAATAGCATCGACGACATGAAAGGGTCAAGGTTACTATGAAAATAATTTTGTCAAATTATTTTCTTGTATTGCATATTCGACCAAAAAAAATTGGAAGGATCGCTTTAACTATTTTACTGTATACCCCAGCAATATTCGAATCATTACTAATGTTTGCATAATAGTTGTTTGAAAACCATTACCTTAAAATTTCAACATTACTTAATAACTTTATCTTGACGATAAAACTATACCTAATTCCCATGTACTTTTGAAACATTGAAAAACAAGGCTTACAAGATTTGTCTCTCCAATGCCTTGTAATGGAGGCTCTAATTTAATAAATGAATAAGATAAACTATAAAAATTGATAAATTTCCCTTAATAGCCATTGAAATATAGAAAATAATCTTACCCAAACAAGCAGACACCCTCAGCAAAAAAAGTATCATAATTTGTTAGCAGCTTCAGTTCAGAACAGTAAGCATATGCATATATAATTCAAAAAGATATCAAATAATATCATAAACCAAGTAGTGCAAAATTCCCTTGTTACCAAACAAAACATTAAAAGTTTTTCCTGACCCCCCCCCCCCCCCCCAAAAAAAAAAATTTATACAGTTGATGAAATAAGAGGCAGTATTTTCATATATCTCTAACACTCATGTAAACTGCAGGTTCAGGTGAGCTAGTCAATTCAATACTACCACATGAGTTCAAGCAACTAGTATAATTGAGTGCGACTTAACTGGAATTAAGCAGTCAATCTTATATCATCTGTCACCAGACATTTACTTGGGAAATTAAAATTCCAATTTACCATAATATATTTCTCACCAGAAAAAAAAATTAGCTCTTAAAAGTATCATTTTTACAATGAACTCTTTGAACCAATAAGTTCAAGCAACTAATATAGCATGTACTATGGATTGACTGGAGTCAAGCAGTCAGTCCTATATCATCTGTCAGCAGACATTTTCCTTGGGAAATGACAAATCAAATTCACCATAAACTTTAGCTCTAAAGATATCATTTTTACTATGAATATTTTGAACCATTAAGTTCTAATGTTACCACCGGAAGAAGGTCACTCAAGAAATCAAGTTTGTATTGCAGGCATGGGTAATCTGCCATTTTGATTATTTCTTCGCCGCGTAGAATCATTTTTCTCTTTACAGCTGCTCTCCTTATCTTTTCTGACGCATTTAATCTTCTTTATTGTTGAGCTTTTAGCCTTGGAAGAAGCCTCAGATCTTCACTCCGGCCGCGTAATCCTCTCGCCGATCCAAGAGAAGTGGATTAGCGCGTCTTAATTTATTTATGAGGAAATATATTACAAATTAGATTTTCTGGTTCCTCTTTCCGGGTTTGAGTGTCCTTGTGATTAGCGATTAATGTACCGATTTTCAGAATCATCTGATTTGGGGTTTGGGACGAGAAAGCAAAGTTGGAATTATAAATTAGATAATTTTCTCGTGCCATGAGTGGAGCGAATTCCAAGCTGGATTTGGGTTTGGGACAGAAAAGGAAAATATGACATGTTTCATGCGCTTATCTTAAATCTAACGATTGAACCGAATGATTTCCCGATTCCTTCTGTGGTTTTAACGTGAACTTACTATCCGGCTTATCAACCGATATTAAAAATCATCTGATTTGGGGATTAGGACTAGAAAGCAAAACCGGTCCCGTTTGTATTCACTAGTAAGAATTAGATTTGAGTATTAAATGATTTTCTTGTACCTCTTATTGAGCAAAGTTTGAGCTGTTTCATTCGTTTTCATAAATTTAACAATGATGCTGAAAGATTTCATGGGTCCTCTGATGGGGTTATCGTGTATTTACAAACTCAAATTGGGTTTGGGACAGACAAATATGTCATGTTTCTTATGTTGGTCAGGAATCTAATGATTGACTTGAATGATTTCCTGGTTCCTTTTATGGGGTTAACGTGAACTTACATTCCAAGTTATCAACCGGTATTCAAAACCATCTGATTTGGAGATTCGGACAAGAAAACAAAAGCGGTTCTGTTTTTATTCACTTATGAGAGTTAAATTTTAGCATTAAATGATTTTCTTGTTCCTCTTATCAAGCATAGTACGACCTGTTTTATTCTTTTCATAAATTGAACGATGATGCTGAAAGATTTCCTGGATCATCCAATGGGGTTAACGTGTATTCACAAACTCGATTTGGGTTTGGGTCAGGAAAGGAAAGTATGACCTGTTTTATAGGTTTGTCGTAAATCTAGTGATTGAATTGAATCATTTCCTGGTTCTTTTTAAGGGTTAACGTGAAGTTACTGTCTGAATTATCAACCGATTTTCAAAGTCATCTGATTTGGGGATTGAGACTAGAACGCAAGACTGGACCTCCTTTATTCACTTATAAGAGTTAAATTTGAGTATTTAATGATTTTCTTGTACCTCTTGTCAAGAAAAGTGTGGCATGTTTCATTTGTTTTCATAAATTTAACGATGATGCTGAAAGATGATTTTAACTTATGTTTCCTGCTTTCCTGGTTCTTACAAACTGGATGTATGAGAATTAAATTTAATATTAAACCTATTATCAACCAAAGTTTGATCTATTTCATTCGTTTATCATAAACTTAACGATGAAACTGAATGATTTTCTGGTTCCTCTGATGGGTTTAACCTGTAATCGACAAAACAGAAGGGAAATTAATGGAGAAGGAGCTTATTCAAGCGCCTTCACCAGGTGCTAAGCTGCAGTGGATCCAATGGCAGCTTGTAGACTCTGTTCTTCCCACAGGTGGATTTGCCCATTCGTTGGGCCTGGAGGCCGCCATGCAGGCCCATTTAGTCGTGGACCTCGTCTCCCTGAAGGCCCACATTGTTCACGTCATGGACAACATGGGCAGCCTCATCCTTCCCTTCATCTACGCCATGAACAGCAGCCCAGAATTGGATACATGGCTGAAATTGGACTCAGTTTTGGAGGGGACATTGACAAATATAGTTCCGGATTGTCCCGGACGTGGACGATGGACAAGACGGAACAAATTTCGTCCCGTCCGACATCCAGAGTAAGTTCAGGGACGAAGGACAGGACGGTTTTTTGGGACGGTTTTTCGTCCAATGATAAAAAAACCATCCCGTTCAGTCACATACCGGGACAATTTTTTCATCCCGTCCAGTACTCCCAGGACGAATTTTCGTCCTGAAATTCGTCCCAGACAAAAATTACCCATTTTATATTTTTAATATATTAATATGGATTTTTTCAAGGTTTTTAGGGCATTACTGAGGAGATAGATTACAAAGGGACATATGTACAATTATTTCTGAGTGGCGTCCATTTGCACGCACGTAAAAATACAGGGACTTTGATGCGAATTGTCATTGCGAGGCCACGTGGCAACATCCCAACTGTCGGATGTGAATCCGGCGGTTTTCCGTCCAGATTCGTCCGTCCATTGTCTGAGACCTCCGGACAGACGGTTTTTTCGTCCCACGGGATGAAAACCGTCCCGTCCGGTGGTCACCGGGACAAATTGTTTTCCTGAAATTCGTCCGTATCCTCGCGTCCCTGCACTATATTGACGAACGACATCAGCAGAAAGGCGTCCTCGTCTCAGGGTTCAGCCCTTTTGAGAGTGGCGGCTTCGGTCTTCCCAGAGTGCCCAATTTTTAATAGAATTAGGGGAATTGGAGGTCAGTTTTGTCGCCATGCTGCTGTGTTTGGGCTTGTTTCAGGGGTCTTAGAGTTTGATGGGGAGACTGCGCAGAGGGCTTATCTGTTCATGATGATGAGAGATGTCGTGTCAGCTGCCACACAGCTGAATTTGGTTGGTCCACTTGGCGCCCCGTCGTTGCAGCATGAGATGGCGGGGATGCGCAAGGAGGTGCTTAGGAAGTGGATGAACTGGACTTTGGATGAAGGTTGCCAGACTTATCCTCTTTTGGATGTTGTTCAGGGTTGTCATTGCTACCTCTTTTCTCGTATGTTTTGTTCCTGAGATTAGATCTTATTTGATCTCTTTCATTCATTTGGAGAAAAATGTGGTAAAATTAAAGGGCATTTTATTGTTCCTCTTATAAACCAATTTTCAAAAGCATCTGATTTGGGTAGATACGAACCTTGATCTAGGTTCGTATCGGAAGGAGGTCGGAGGACGAGGTAAGGTAGAAGTTCCCGGGGCAGAGAGGTGAAACGGGAATGGTAGAGGGCGGGCCGAGCAGCGGAGGTATGGATCAGCCGGGGACAAGCCGCCTGGAGATGCGGTGAGGAAGAGACGATCTCGGGGGACGGGGATCGTGAAGGGAGAGGGGAGGCCAGACCTGGACTTGGAGAGGGGGAGACAAGGCACTACTTCATTCTTCTTCTTCTTTATTGGCTGCTCTCCTAAAGGGAGGGCATCCCTATTTAAAGGGAAATACATAATAGCAAATGACTACAACGCCCCTGTGGGCTAACATGACTAAACTACCCCTAGGATCCTATCAGGTTCTGGGACAAGAAAGCAAAGTTGACCTTTTTCATTCGATTGAAGGGATGTTAAATGATTGAATAAAATGATTTCATGTTTCTTCTTATGGGTTCAGGTGTATTAGTCAACCGATAATCAAAATAATTTGGTTTGGGGTTTGGGGTTTGGGAGAAGGAAGCAAAAGTTGACATACTTCATTGATATGTGAGAAATTTAAATGATTTTCTTGAGCTTTTTAAGGTTTAACGCATATTCATTAATTGACTGTCAAAATCATCTGATGCGGGGTTTGGAGCAATAATCAAAATTCTACCTGGTTCATTCATTTGTGAGAATTTTAATGATTTTATTTTACCTCTTTAAGGGTTAAACGCGTACTCATAAACAAATTTTCAAAATCATCCGATTTGGGGTTTGGAGCGATAAATCAAAATCTTACCTGTTTCATTCATTTGTGAGTAATTTATCGGTCAAATTAATGAATTCCTAGTTCCTCTTTCAGGATTTTCATAGATTTATGAAATGATTGTCAAAATAACATGATGGGCTTGTTATTATGAACTGATTGTCAAAATCTCCGCATCTCACCTGGCTCCGCTCATCCCGCCAAAGCCCTTTCAAAGTGGCAGGAAAACCAGTTTGCTATTTATATATGCTCTACTCAATCTTCTCTGCACGGACTGAATTATGGTGGTTTTTAATGAAAGAGAAGTGAAGAATATTTATTATAATGTAAAGTGTGATTCAGTTTGCTTGAAATGTTGTGGATGCTAAATATATAATAATATTGTTTACATCAGATGCAAAAAATAATACGAATACATATTCATTTAACTTGTGTCGACATGTACAAAAGAATCATATGGTTGAAATAAGATAAGATAATATTATTTTCAATCATTATTTTAATGTCGATCATCTAATTTAAGATTACGTAAATAAGATAATACATGAATATGGTGTATCCTTCATAATTTCTGTTGTATACTTTTGGTTAACTTAGCAGAATTTTTTTGTGACTCATATAAGTGACTTTGATTTGCTATTTATAATTTATTTTTAATTTTAACTGATTTGAATAAGATAAGATATACGTATTTGATTCATTCATTATAGTTTCAATCATAATTTCAAATTATTTTATGAAAATATACGTGAATATTTTTAACAACTGTTGAAAAACATGAACAGTTTATTTCGACTTAAATAAGTATGCTGAAGAGGAATTCTTTAAAAATGTTACTTAACTTTTACTTATTATTTATGATGTCAACCTCATAATCCAATTTTGTTTAAATAAGATACTATATGATTCTACTAATTATTCATAATTACAATCGCTTGCTTATTGATAGTACAACAATTTTTCGACAAAAATATATGACAAGTTTACTATTTATTTTTCCAACTCAGGTTTACTACAGTAATATAATGTGCAAGTCCGTTTTATGATTTCTAATTTCACCTATATAATTTCGACTCAAATATGTGGCTTTGATTAACTTGATTTTATTTTTTAATTGAATTGGACTACCTTCACTCATTTCTTATAAAATATATGACTTAGTGTCACGCGGTCAAATCCCACGCTATGTCAATCGCTCAAATTTTGGGTGTGCCGGCCTCAGTGCTTGGAGCAGAACACTGAGCAGCCTTGATCCCTTGCAGCGGAAGTCTTTGCAACTGCTTAAGATCGCATAGAAGGGGTTAGAGGAAAGGGAGAGGACGCAGCCCCATCAAGGAATAGGGTCATTGCATTAATATCATAAGAGGTTACTTCGTGGTAGGGACAATTACATGTGGGAAGACGAGGGTTGATGCAAACGAACGAGACGAGGCGCATCGCGCCAGGGTAGTGTCGCCTCCCCGCCTCCAGGCCCGCCGCTCCGCGTGCGCGCGCTCGCCAACTCTGCCACTATACAGGTGCCCCCGGGCTGGGCGCCGTGCGCCCACGAGCATGGTGATCACACACGCCACCCCTGCCTTGACGATCACAAACGCCACTAGCACCATGCTGATATCTATCGCACACAAACTGCAAGGCACAACCGCATTCGGCACCTCAAGCCGAACGCTGTGCGCTCGACACTACCCGCGGGGACGCTGCACGCCCCCATGCCGCATCGGTGCTTTCAGTGCGCCACTGGCCTTAGTCTCTTGACAGGATATCTCCCAGCCCCG
The DNA here is from genome assembly GCF_029677425.1 of Wolffia australiana. Classification (NCBI taxonomy): domain Eukaryota; kingdom Viridiplantae; phylum Streptophyta; class Magnoliopsida; order Alismatales; family Araceae; genus Wolffia; species Wolffia australiana. The sequence goes on along the minus strand of NC_135848.1, from coordinate 10,840,829 downwards.
CGCCCCGCACACAGTATGCGCACGCTATTTGCGCGACCGTTGCGCGACAACCCGCACAACTTCGCGCGCTACACACGTGGCATGCCGCCCGGCCTGCGCGTCCTGCGCCCGCGCGTGGCGCTTCGCGCACCCGCGCGGCGCTTGGCACTCGCACAAAGCGTTGGCGCCCGCGCGTGGCGTTTGGCGGTAGCGCGCGGCACTTGGCGCGCGCACGCTCACCTGTTGGCCTGCGCACCCAGCACGCGCAAACTTCACCTGATTCGTTCCGCCTAGGTGCGAACGGACACACGCACCGTCCGTAGTGTATCACCACATGCGGGGCGATGGCCTGAAAGATCAGGTTGGGCATCGCTTCCCTTAGTGCATGTAGCACTAAATATGAATCAATCATTAAAGGTCGTGAGTCTCACACGAACACGCCCTCCCAATAAACACACAGGCCTCTGGACAGGGTATGCTGCCTAGTTAGGGCCTAACACTTAGGCTTACTGTATTTTAAAAATAGAAGATTATTAATTTAACTGAATTCATTAATTCGTGCCTCACTCTTTTTGGTGACTAGAATTTACAGTGATGAACGATTATGTTTCACAAATACAGAATTAGTTTTGCCAGAGTTTCAGGGATAATGTGAGATCATGAGTTTTGAATTGGACCAGATCAGCCCTGATGGACGATCCAAATTGATCTGATCGATCATTGAACATGATTCGCAAAATGATCATGATCACAATTGTAGTGCAGGGACGCGGACAGGACAGTTTTTTTGTCCTAGGACAAAAAAATCGTCCCATCCGCGATGTTGGACGAAACCGGGACGGAAATTAGTCCCGAGACCAACGGACAGGATGGTTTTTGTCCACTCAGACAAAAAAACTGTCCCATCCGCAGGACTCAGATGAAAAAACCTTCTCGTCTGCGTTCCTGGACTGATTCCCGACGTCGGATGGGACAATCTTTATCCCGTCCTGTCCATCATCCACATCCCGGACGCTCCAGATCTATAATAGTGCAGGGACGCAGACGGGACGGTTTTCTCATCCCAGGATGAGAAAATCGTCCCGTCGGTGAGGTTGGACGAAAACAGGGACAGAAATTCGTCCCCAGACGAACAGACGGAACAGTTTCCATCCACTTGGACTAAAAAACCATCCCGTCCACGTCCCTGGACTGATTCCAGACGTCAGACAGGATGATCTCCGTCCCGTCCCGGACCCTCGAGCACTCCATCAATCAGTTCAAAGATATAACCGATGAGGGCAATCAAACGTGATCATGCATGTGAAATTATGATTGAAACCTACAATCAGGGAATGTGGGCTCAGAAATTCCTTCAATCAATCTGATCGCTCCAACCCCACCATCAGCCAGTGAAAAGTATCTAAATGATGTAACTTAAGGCTAATTTTTCTAACAAATTAATTAATATTATTAACCCAAAGCATAAATGATCACATAGGCTCTGACAAAATTTTCATACATTCCCCTACAAAGGGCTCTGGGCTTGCATGGATTTGAATTTTAGCCCGTTGAATTCTCTTTAAAACCAGAACTCGAATGGAGTGATTAATCCATAGAAATATAAGATATTTCCATGTCGGCAAAATTAAGACCACCGGTTCTGACTAATTAAACTAAAAATCAATCACAGGGTACATGTCTAGGAGTGTCTTAAAGAGGATTTAAACTTGGGTTTATCAGATTATAATCATCCGAAGACCATTTATTGATAAATCTGATACCAATAAACTTATCAACTTAGTTAAATGAATACGAGCAAGTGTATTTTCTGACATGAACTAAGATATTTCCATGTCGGCAAAATTGTGGTTGTGATGTATCTACCGTCGGTTGAATCTACCGCCGCCGCCGCCACCACCACCACCTCTCCTGCCATAACCGCCACCGCCGCCGCCAGAGAACCTGTTGCCCCCGAAGCGGCCGCGGCCACCAAAGCCACCGCCTCTCGGCTGCTCCTTCTCTTGCAGGGGAGGCAACTCCTTGATTGCCTCAATCTCCACCATGCTTGCATTGTCTTGACCTGCACGAAGAAAAATAAGGAAAAGAGAACTTCAAGAAAAGCAAATTAAGAGAAAATGAGTAATGAGGCAAGCCTGATAAATGTTTGAGAGCTATAAACAGAAAAAATAAAGAAAGGACGAAGGGAGAAAAAGACCAGAAGAGAGGTTAGTAAGAAAAGAGCAAGGGATAGAGGTTAATGGAAGAGAGAGGAATAGAGAACTCAGAAAGTGAGAAGATTCACATAAAACAGAAGCAAGCCGGAAACGGAGAGAAAGAAAGAGACGTATCAGAAATAAAAATAGAAAATTCAGAAAGAAAGAGGGAAGATTCACATAAAACAGAAGCAAGCCGGAAACGGAGAGAAAGAAAGAGACGTATCAGAAATAAAAATAGAAAATTCAGAAAGAAAGAGGGAAGATTCACAGAGAACACAAGCAAGCAGGGAGAGGAGAGAGAGATACATAGAGGCGCAGGAGAAATGATAGGATTAAGGAACTAGGAAAGAAAGAGGGATGATTCACAGAAAACACAAGCAAGCCGGGGGAAAAAGAGAAAGAAAGGGATTAATGGAAGTAAGCGAGAGAGGATTAGAGTACCCAAGAAGAACGAGGTGGTGGAGATATGAGAGGATTAGAGAACTCAGAAAGAAAGAGGGGCGATTCACAGAAAACATAAGCAAGTAGGAAGAGAGAGGGAGAAAGGTTAGAAGAAGATGGCGGTGTAGGATTTAAAAAAAAAAAAAGGATGGCGGTGAAGGAGAAATGAAGGAGAAATGAACCCAGAAAGCTAAGGGAATGATGAGGATATAAGAGGGTGCGATGAAGATCGAATAAGAGAGAGAGAGAGAGAAATGAATAAGAAAGATGAGATACCCGCAAGGAACAACTCAGCATCTTCCTCAGGCACATCAAAGACAGCGGCCATTCCGTCGGCTGTCAGAGATAGATCACGAACACCCGCCATCTTCTCATCCGGGATGAATCTCCTCAAAGACGCATAAGCGAATCTGAACCACCACCATCGCGTAAAAACAAATTTAAAATTAAAATCCAACAGTGCAATCAGCGTTTAAACACTGAAATCAGCTGCAAAAAAATGCAAATCCTTTTTACTTACGATGGCGAATACATAGCCTTTCCCAGGCGGACGAGTAAAGTCACGTAGTCCTCTTTTGATGAAAGAATTGATCGCCTCTTGACTTCGGTGTATCCCTGATAAAACCCACATTGCGTTTGTTAGAAATGAAATTATTTCATAGTTTTTTTTTTCATTAAATCTATGGAAGAAACTCACAGACGCCTTGGCAAGAGCTTTTGCCAGGATATCCACTGCTGATAGGCCTGAAGAATTCAGGAGCTCTTCCGCATGAAACTTGAAGATTGGAATTACACTGCACAGAACAAAATTTATCATCCCGGTAAAACAAAAATAAATTAAAAGAGACATAGAATTCAGTAAACTAACCTGTCTGATATCTTCAATACAGCCTCAACAGCTTCAGAACCTACTGTATCAGCAACATCAGCAGGTTGGGGGGCTGAGATCCGCTCAAATTTGACACCAGATTCTCTTTCAATCCTCGAAATACCATGAGAGTATCTCGGTTCATATAACAGAATAGCAACTCCAGAGTTGCCTGAGCATCAAGAAGTTTTGATTCTCCAGTTAGAGCTTATGAAAATACAAACTTGATTTAACGTTGGGTAGTTTAAAAAAGGAAAATTGGTTATACCAGCCCTCCCCGTGCGGCCCGAACGATGAATGTAAGCTTCAACATCTCTAGGAGGCTCAATCTACAGAAAAAAAAGCACAATTAGTTCATTATATCGAAGTGAAATAAGCTCAGACTTGCGATAATAAAAATTTAGACAAAGAATATCGGTGGGAAAATGAGAAAAAGCATCAACCTGAATGATCAGTTGAACGTCATTGATATCCAGACCACGAGCAGCAACATTTGTAGCAACAAGCACCAAGAAGCTACCTGACCTGAAAGCGGCTAGTATGACCTATGAAGAGAAAGAAGAACATTTGTTTCAATGAGTCACTTGACAGTGAAGAATTCATGATAATTAGTAGAACTTTTATCGCATTTAACCTCTCGTTGAGCCTGCACCACGTCTCCGTGCAAAGCCCGAGCACCCGGCAAAACCCCAGCGAGTTCAGAGGCAGAACCTTTTGTCTCAGTGAATATGATCGTCCGTCCGCCACTATAAAAACATGATACTTGTTATGTGTGTTTCGGTCAACGATGATGTTAATAACGAGATGAAAGGGCCAATGACCAGATACGGCGAAGACAATGACGAGATTAGAGGATGGAGATGACAATCATGACCCTTATGATGACAATGACGACATTTAGGAATATAAATGATGATGACGAGATTAACGGATGATGATGATGATGATGAAGAAATTTGTGAATGCCAATTATTTGTGGATGATGATGACACCCAGGGATGACAACGATGAGATTTGGGAACGATAATGATCAGGATGGAGCATTTGGGGATGATGATGACGAACTTTGGGCATGGGAATGGTGACACAAAGACATGGAGACGATGATACCAGAGGATTACAGTTGAACATGTGGGTAGCGTTGATGATGAGAAGATTTGGGGATGGCGATGATGATGACGAGATTTGAGAATGATGATTATGACAACTGTGGATGACGATGACAATGATAAGATTAGGGGATGGTGATACTCGTGGACAACGAAAACTAGATTGGAGAAGACAATGACAATGACAAAATTTAAGATGATAATGACAAGATTTGGGCATGACGATTATGATGATGAAATTAGATGATACACTTGATGATGAAGAAACTTATGGTGACAATGACCATATTAGGGATGACAACAAGGAAACTCGGGTGACGATGATGACACTCGGGATGACACTGACAAGATTTGGGGATTATAACGATAATAAAATTTCCATCCCCCACCAAACCTACTCAATATATTGCAAATCGGAAGAAGAACATTAGAATTACCGGCTGTAGCAACGAATGACATCAGGGATGATCTGGTTTCGAGCAGCGCGCGTGCATGGGAGAACAAGATGCCTAACGTTCGCACTGGCCTTCAATTTCTCATTGCCGACAAGATCAGCAGTTCTTTTCGTAGGTTTTAGGAATCTAGACGATATCTGTGGACATCAATAAAAAATAAATTACAAAATAATGGGTAGAACTTAGAAAGAAATTAAAAATGATGCATAAGAAAGACGAGCGAGATCAGACATTTTTGACCCATTCAGGTAGGGTGGCGCTGAAGAGAAGCGTCTGGACTTTGTTCACGTCAGCTACTTTGCCTGAAGAATAGCAACATTCCAAATCCTAAGCAATTAAAATAAAAAAAGTAAAAGAAAACTGAAGGAAATTACTAACCCAGAATTAGTTCAACATCATCAACGAAACCCATGTTCAACATCTCGTCTGCCTCGTCCAGGACACGAAATTTCAGAGAAGTCAGGTCAAGATTTCTCCTCTCTATATGATCCTACGAGATTCAAGCCAATAGCAAAAATAAACATTAAATTCGCAGAAAAAACTGGAGCTGTATAAGAAACATGAATTTAATTGTTATTTGAATCTACTTTGATACGGCCAGGAGTCCCAACGACAATATCCACTCCTCGTCTAAGTGACATCTCCTGGGCACGGAAAGGGGCTCCGCCATACACGCAGCAAGAAGATAATCCAACAGCCTTGCCGTAAAACTCAAAGTCCGCAAACACCTAAATTAAATAAACACGCCGGGCTTATTAAGAGAAGATTAAAAAGCAAAGTTACTGATTAGTTAACGAGTTATTACCTGATTTGCTAGTTCTCTAGTCGGCAGAAGCACAATCACGCTGGGTGTTCTTCCGTACATCTTCTTACCCAACTCTTTGTTCTGGACATTTATGAGAGACTCCAAAATGGGTAGTACAAAGGCCAGAGTTTTGCCCTAGTTCCAAATCAAAACGAACAATCAAAACGAAGAACAAATTAACTGTAATTTTTCGCGTTTTTTAAATGAACAAAGTCGAAACTCACCTGCCCGGTACGCGCTCTGCCAACAAGATCTGAACCATCAAGAATCAAATCAAAGGTCATGGCCTGAATGGGGAAAAGCGCCTGGATTCCCTTGGATTTCAACGCCATCCGGAGAGGCTCTGAAATTCTAAAATTAGACACCGCGTTCGGATCGCTGGCCGCTTGTTCATCTGCATCTTCAGACAAACCCATCTCTTCGTCGTCTTTCAGAGCAACCTTCGCCCTCTTCGCTTGAACGCCGTTTGATTCCTTGGTCGACCCATCACCGCAATTCTCATCATCAGAAGATTTCCTCTTCTTCTCCTTCTCTTCACCGTTTCCATCCGAACCCACTTTTTTTTTCTTCTTTCTCTTCTCGGACGAGGCAGCAACATCACGGTCGCCATCATCAACCTCGATCTTCTTGCTCTTCTTCTTTTTCTTCTCTTCTACGACGATTCCGGCAGAACCCACTTCCTCGGCTTCGACCTTCTTCGTCTTCTTGATCTTGATCTTCTCGAGGGGGGATTCTGGGGAGACGCTGACCGCCATGGCGAGAGAAGGCATGACGGGTAGCGATGAAAGGGGAAGTAAGAGCCGATAGAAGCCCGCCGCGAACGCCTACCCGAGAAAATTGGGCTTCCTTCCTCGACGGGAGGCAGCGGGGGAAAGAGGAAGAACAAAGTTAGGGTTTTTGGTGCTTAAATACCCGCGAGGGGTCTTCCCTGGAACGTTGTTTAGTTCAACTGCGCAGCGTTTCTTCGCGCCAAAGAGGGTATCTGATCCGATAAGGGTATCGGATCTATTGGAGATGCTGTTTGATACAAGCCCAGTATACTCAGAATCAGTGCACTCTGATGCATGCAGTCTTGAACCATCATCTGTTGGAGATGAAATGGAATGATTTGATTCTTTGTTTGGATGAAAATGATGGGCGATTTGTTTCTGTTCCTTGAGTTTGGAATGAATGTTCTTGATGTTAAGTCATATTTCAAGATTTAAAAAAGGAAAAAAAAAAAGTCATATTTCAAGATTCCCCTTGTGGGTTTGTATAATCCTTTGCCAGGCCTCAAGTCTCCAGGAGTGATCTGCTCTTGTGTTTAGATGAAAATGACGGGTTATTTGTTTCTGTTCCTTGAGTTTTGAATGAATGTTTTCAATCGGCGAAGCCTCGCAGCCAATCTTTGCTCTCTCGTTTATAATTTAAACTTTTCTAATATAATATATTTAAACTTATTACAAGTAACTCTAACTCCTATACACCATTTTAGAGAAATGGCTAATTTCTTATGAATTTCTTCGTAAAGAGGCTGATTTTAGACAGTCGTTATCACTATGTCTAAAATCCTGGTTCTAAGGTATTTAAACTTATTACCACTAACTCTAACTCCTATACACCATTTTAGAAAAATGGCTAATTTCTTACAAATTTCTTCGTAAAAAGGCTAATTTTAGACTGTCGTTATCTCTATGTCTAAAATCCTGGTTCTAAGGGATGTTTTGTTCTTAAATAATTGTTCTTAGCTACCTATGATGCGAGGGGGCCCTAAGGCTGAGAACACACTTGTTTTCTGTTCTCATAATTTTTAATAAGTTTAAGATTCCTCTTGTGGGTATGTAAAATCCTTTTCCAGGCCTCCAGTTTCCAAGAGTGGTTTGCTTTTGTGTTTAGATGAAAATGATGGGTTATTTGTTTCTGTTCCGCGAGTTTTGAATATTGTTCTTAATGTGAAGTTATATTTCAAGATTCCCCTTGTGGGTATGTAAAATCCTTTGCCTAGTCTCCAGTCTCCAGTAGTGATCTGCTTTTGTGTTTAGATGAAAATAGCGGGTTATTTGTTTTTGTTCCTTAAGTTTTGAAAGATTTCTCTTAATACTAAGTTATATTTCAAGATTCCCCTCGTGGGTATGTAAAATCCGTTTCCAAGGCTCAAGTATCTTGGGCTGATATGCCTCAAAGTTTAGATGAAAATGATGGGCGATTTGTTTATGTTTTGTGAGTTTTGAATGAATGTTCCTAATGTTAAGTCATATTTCAAGATTCCGAATGTGGTTATGTAAAGTCCTTTACTACGCCTCAAGTGTCTGGGAGTGATGTGCTTCTGTGTTTGGTTGGAAATGATGGGTGATTTGTTTATATTCCTTGAGTTGTGAATGAATGTTCTTAATATTAAGTTTTTTCCCCATATTCCCCTTATTGGTCTTAAAATCCTTTTATAGGTGTCAAGTCTCGGGTTGAAAATAAGTGAATAAAATATAGTGCAAGAGAAATGAAACTCGGAAAATATTGTGTGGTATTATGTTTGTGTAATTCGACATCTATCGTGGCAGAATTATGGCATTTCCTCTGTTGATCTCACAATAGTAAATATATTTATTGGGAAAATGTGATTAAGAAGATAGGATGGGGGCAATGGACCATGGAGCTAGAGCTCGGGGACCAAGTCAAACTGAATTGATGTATCATTGGTTGGGCAAGTTGGATGATTAAATGTGCACTTCAATTTGATAGGTCTAGATAATCAATTTGTATCTATGCATTTTCACGATAGAATTATAATATGAAAGTGAGACTTTTGCACATCTAACACAGGGATAGAATTTTTTTGGAAGTTACATTGATACATATATGCAAGTGCACAACCTAGTGCACAACAACATGCAATGCTCACCCTATTTCTTCGATATAGAACACCAGAGATGTAGTAGTGGAACTCTATGTGGCTTGAAATCAAATCCCACATTCCACGTCACATTCAATTATCATTTATACGATAAATTTATTATAATGGACATGTGATTCTCATAATTGAAGTCCATGAATGCATACAATAAATATGTGAATTACAATGAGCCATCACTAGTCTTTTAATAAGTGTTCTAAATATTCATGCTCCAATGATACTCAAGGAGTCAAAATATGCAGGTGGAATAACATTGTCGACTCCCACTCGTACAATGAAACTAGTTGATCCCATTTCCATTAGTGTGGAGATACTGAGGATAAATGGTGGGTTATATTTAGGGGTTAGAGTTCGTTGAATTGATCTATATCAATCCATGAATGTTATTGTACCAAATTCTCAATCGTATTGATTTACGTTATGGTTGAGTAAGTGGTCGGATCTCAAACACTATAGAAACCTTCTGGATAGACGTTTGTGTTTTGACTATAACCTATGATTCTATATTCATGGAATTAATAAGTATCCTAATTTAGATGCAGCAACAAGTCCACAAAAGGTGGATGTGTGGTCAAGGTGGGATCATCCTTCCTTGATATTAGAGGAGATAAACTCAAGGAATAAGATGCAATCAAATTTCAGGTAAGATAGTAGGAATATTGAGAAGGTGTTCTTTGATGACTTTGGTGTGCATTAATAATAACTAGAATGGTCAATAAGGGTTTGACAATAGACCATATCCCAAGTCATTCAAAATGCTCACATGGATAAAGAATTATATGTGTAACGTAACCAATGAAAATAAAGGGTTCATGAAAATGTTCATTTACCAATGTGTCTTCTAGAGTACAAACTGCAACTGGACACCCCACATGGTACAAATTGAACCTATCGATTAATCTATATGTCGATATAGTTAATTAATAATGATAACCCAATAAATATTATTTTAATACTAAAGTTTTTAAACAGTCTGATACAAGACCTAGAGGACACATGTAAGGTTTTTTGACTTTGGTAGATGCACTCCAAGTTGAACAACTTTTGTGAAATGTTCCTCTGGATGTAGACTTTCTGAATTTTTTTTCTAAAGAATTTGATAAAAATGTAGAAGAGGGTATAAATCAAGAGCGGCACCAACCAGGTCAAACTTGGTTGGTGGGCCATACTTCAAGACACGTGAGCCTCCGAACCAAAGTACAATCAATAATTATAAGAAGTTGCCAAGTCCATAAGATGGATTTCCATTGATTCCTTATGATTGGTGGAACCTACTCCAAATATAATATAATTATTGAGATCTATATCCTACTAGGAATTAGTAAATACTTAGCTTCTCCACTTCAATACACTCGAGCTTTGTTCAGAAAAATAAAATTTAGTGGGAGAATTTGCTATAGTTTATTAGGTCTTAGAAGACCTAATCCCCTACAAACAAACATGGCAAGAAACCCACTATATGACGTATTTGATGCAGTTTATTTGACATGTCCATACTTAATGATGTGTTCAAAAGTTGATGGTAGTCGTCAAATATGAGCTATTACTTTATGTCCTTAGGAATCAAGCTCGTGGTAAGCCGGCATTAGATGTCAATGAAGGGATATGAATGAAGAGTTAGAAATGAAGAATTCACTCTGACATGGTTAATTGTTACACACCCCGAACGAGTCACAAACAGTAGCTGTAGTACAAGACATAGAACCTAAGACCACGAGACACTATAAAATATAGTTTGTTGAATAATGTTGTATTACATATAGATATGAAACACCTAAAAGTCTATTCAATAGTCACATTATGGAGGGAAAATTTTCACATGATGATGTGATGAAAATGATTGAATGGAATAGGATGCAAGATCTGATTCGAGAATGGCCCTCCTTGGAAATTAGTATTGACCATCATTTGATTCCCATCATGACACGTATTCATAGTTATTCCTTAATATTAATATGAAAAAAGGCTCATATCAGCTTGGTTAAACTACACAACTTTCTCAACAATGCAAAGGGTGAACATTTAGATGAAAATTACCTTGACCATTTTGCTCAGAATTTTGGGCCTTGATCAACATAATTTAAACTTGATTGTGCAACATAATATAAAATCAAAGAAGGATCTGAAAACCAAAAGTATAGAAAAATTAAAAATAACATCTTTATATGGAATATCTGATTTCTTAGTTCCTTGAGTGAGCATTTTCTAGCCATTCAGATGCCTGGCCTCCAGAGGTATCTTGATTTACGAGCCTCTAATCATGGGATTCAAACAAGTCATAGCTCATATGTAGCGAGAAGCTTACCGAGGTCATTGAGTGGTCAAGATGTGATCATCCGTCCTCGATATTTAAGGAGATTCACTCAAGGAAGACGATGCAGTAAATCCCTAGCTAGGGTGATGAGGATATGGGAGAAGGTGATGGCGCACACCATCTGGACCCGTCGAAGCCGTCATCTGAGCCGCCATCACCGTCGTCGACTGCCCACCATCGCGTCCAGCCGACCGGCACACCAAGGCACCAACGAAGACACCCGACACCGACAGCCCAGGTGAATTATGCTCATGTATCGTGTTTTGATTTCTTTCACCCATTCGTCTAGTCACCGTCGTCGTATTCGTGTCCGTCGTTTTATTTGTGTTTTGTGTCTACGTCGTCATGTGAGAGGGGTCCTTAGTCATTTGGACCCCCTCCCCTTTCCCCTTTTTATGTTTTATTTTCTTCTATTTTGTTGTAATGGGGGCCCATTATATAAGGGCCCCTCTTGTTGGACTACCCTTCCCCCCTTGTTGGACTCATTGTAAGGGGCCCATCATAGCCCTATATAAGGCCATGATGGGCACCACGTTCATCAGATCTGGAAGTTTTATTTTGCATTTAAAGTCTTTTGCTTTCAGATCTCACCGTGAGAAGGAGAAAGGGAAGGAGAAGGAGAAATAGGAAGAAGAAGGAGAGGGAGAAAGGAGAAGGGAGAAAAGGAGGAAAGGGGTTAGGGAGAGGGAAATTTTGAGCACCGTTCAGGATCAGTTGTCACTCCCTTACCTCCGGCGTGCATCGAGCACCCCCGCCATCCACTCATAGGCCGCTCCAGCATCGGCTAACCGGCAGTCCGTCCTGCGTACGCGTGAGGAGCCTACATCGTGCAGCGTAGTACAAGCACGATCCGTTCCCGTGGAAGTTCAGGGCAGTGGATCATTCCTTGAGCGTTTCCGCTAAGTCAAGAAGCAACAAACCATCCTCCCCATCTAGGCGCCTCCGTTCTCCAATCCGAGACCATCGTCTACAGTCGGACAACGAGAGTGCGAACCCGCCTACCCGCTGAACTGGCCACATGATGCAGTGAGTCCACGACTGGTCAGGGTCGGTGTTTACACCCCTGTCCACGTGTTTGACTCTTGCATCTATATGGATGTGGGTGTCAATCAGGGAACCGTTTGCACTGTCTAGGCCTATTGGGAACGCACGCTCAACATTGATCTGACTGATCCCGGGCTGGTGTCAGCTCCATCCCGACCCATCTGTGGAGTCGATCCCGACCTGGTAACTCCGCGCTCAGTGCCAAATACCACATTGCACGCTGAAATCCATGGTACCGTCTCGGACGGACTCAATCTTCATGCGTCCTATCTGTTCGATCAAGGGTAGCTGCATTGAAAGTATCGATGCCCCGCGCGCGCCTTGGCGCTAACCCATCGCCGAGCCTCATCACGCCTGTGTTCTGCTTGTGACGCCATTGTTGGGATTGTCAACATCACCCGTGGTCGACGTTGCTGGTGCCATAGTTCTCCACCGCCTCCACGTACTTGTGCACCGTCTGTCGCGCCATCTTGAACTCCTCATCCGACCCCCATCCCATCGCTCCTGTGCCATTATGCCAGTCGAGCCGCCGAACCTCTCCGGCTCCTCTCCACTCGCCATCCGCGTCGATTGCCTCCCTTGATGACGAATTTGCACGACCAGCCACGCGCTGACGAGGTATGTCGTCCTCCCACTTGCTTGTTATATTATCCTTAGGAGTAAAATGTTGATCCTTTCTACCACGCTCGGGCTAGATAAATGAGAGAGAGAGAGAGAGGAAAATTGAGAGAACTACGAGAATAATTGAGCGTCTTTACTGGTACGGAAGAGCCCGTTTGTGATGGTCCCTACGGTTTGACTATGTTTGGCGCTGTAGTCACCTTCATCCCCTCTGACGAGGATCGAGAGGCCACCGTCGCCATCACCCAGTGACCCCTTCAGAGCTCAGAGCTTGGCATCTCCATCGAGTCGGGGCCTGCAAGTACGTCACGCAGATTGCATTCATTTGCATCGTAGTTACATATACCCCAATTAGGGTTTTACCCATCAGATGATGACACCGTCGACGTCCGACAACCATATCTCTGTATCCAAGCATCATCCTCGTTACCAAGCAGATGACATCATCTATAAAGTCCGACCTCAGAAGGCATTCTCCAATGATCCCCGTTACGCATCAGTAGTAATCAAATGATGGATTAGGGTTTGACGATCAACCATACATTAAGTCATTTGAGAGTCCCACGTAGATGATGGATTATACATAAATGTAAAGGTTCCATGAGAGATTTAGAACACTACTCGGTATCTTCTCTCGCACGAAGTATATCTTAGCAACCCACGGGATGGGAAATTAACCTATCGATCAACTAATACATGTGTTAATATATTAAATTAATAAGGTTGGCTAATAATTGTTTTTGGGCCACTAATGTTATTAATTAGAATAATACATGGGCCTAGAGGGTCACACACATAAGATCATAAGGGCATTGGTGAATATAATTTATTTTATGGGTTTTCGAGAAAAATCTTAAGTAAAATATAAATAGGAGGAGTGCAACAATTTGGAGATCTAAGAGCAACGTGCGCGCATGGATACTTCTAGAGGTCAGACACATGAATGAATTAAGAACGATCTCAAAGTGGAAAAGCCAAGGGCGGAACAAGTTCCCCATAAGGTACATATGATATATGATTTTAAAGATCGATTGAGAAATGATTAATGCTTACGCATCCATGGAAAGACCTGTTTTTCATGGTTGAACCACAACACAGATCCCAACAATCCATAGGAGCCCAAAACTATTTATTTCATAATAAAAATCAATAATACGCACCCCACTGTGGACCCCACAACGTGCAGGACATATCATTTCCCATGATGCCACATGTCATCATCTCAATTATCCAAATTTATTAAAATTAAATGGATTAGAGATTTCTCATGTTTATATGGGTTTATTTAAGCTTTTTTCCTCTCTTCACAATAAGGACACCTAAAAAGTCCTTGATCGATCAAGCATGTAGTTATGTTTTTTGGTAAAAAATAGAAGGATTTGCATTTTCACTTGGCGATACTTGTCTTGATGTAAAAATCTAGTCAATCCATGAAAAGAGGAGGGATAATAGTCACCAACATTCCAAAATACTCCAAAATCAAGGAATGAGGAAATTAACAAGCTTTGAACATGATTTAAGGCCTAATTTTGGGGATTTTGGGTTTGAAGTACATACTCTTCATTTATCCTGAGTTAGAATGAGCTAAAATTGCAATTATGTTTTAAAAAATAGATATTTTGATTGAATCCTCATGTTTTTTCCTCAAATTTTCTGTATCACTTTTGTGTTATTGATGGAATGAGTTATTGATGGAAAGAAAAAATATTCAAATATTTTTTTCTAACCTGTTCCTCAACCAAAATCTCTTGATATCAGCATGTTAGATGCAACTCTTAATCTGTGTTCCATCCATATACGATAATTGTAATTATTCTGATTTTTTACCCCCGAATCTTCATTTGAACTAAACATTCTCATGTGAATAAATCTTTAGGGAATTGAATTATTAGATGCATATCTTGGTATCTGAATCTCCAAAAAGTATCATTTTAATACCTTTGGAATCCTATGTTCATCATCTTTCCATCAATAACTCATGCATCCAATTCTGACATCAATTTCTTGACTTTGACCTGATTTCAGTATTCACATAATCTTCAAAGCATTGAAGTTGAAACACTGATAATAATTTTATCTCTTCTAAAAAATTCCCAAACGAATATGATAATTATCCTTTTTCATTCTAATTTATGAAAATATATTTTTCTTAAAATTATATTATCATTTTTACCCTCGGTTGAGATTAAGCCAATGGGTCAGCCACATTTCATTGAATTTCTTATTATTTCAAATTAAAAAGTATATTCCTAATAAACCTTACATTGTCCGCTTCCAAAAAAGATCCTTAAAAATGAATGAGTTGACTTTGTCAATGCACTCTTATGATTTGAGCTGATCATTGATTTTAAATCATATTTAATTAGATTATAGTAAATTTAATTGGATAAATATTATTAAATTATTTAGATTTAGTTAGATTTAATTCAAGTTGGAATATGAATTTTGATAAAGTGATCAAATGTCATGTAATCATTGAGAATGAAGACGAGACGTGTATGTATGTATAGACAAGTAAGGTATACTTACTATTGTAATTCTTTATGTAGTGGAGATTATACTTCTTAAGAACAATGATGGAGTATTATCCTCAATAAAGTAATGATTATCAAATATCTTCTCCATGAAGGGATTTGGGAAAAGAAACTTTCATGTTGGGAATACGGATCTATAGAGATAGGTCATGAATTTTTCAACATTATCCAAATTCATAACATAGAAACAAGGCCCAAGTTAGCCTATGTGATGGAGAGCTCAATTAGAGATCCAATGTCTAATGCCAATTGGATTCATCATGTACACCTTTCTAGGTACAAGGCCCAAGGTAGCCTATGTTGTAATAGTTATGAGTACTGCAATGATATGAGATGCGTTGTTTAGGTTTTGAAATGACCAGTGACATATTTCTAGTTTATATTGAATAATAACTGAAACTCAAGGACAACACATATTAGCGTTTTAAATCATATGCAAATGACAAAAAATCTACATTTGCGTTCATGCTCATACAACATAGAGGTATAGCCTATCGCAGAGGTTCTTAGTAGGCAAACTTGAAACTTGACCATGAAATCTTAGTTCCTAATTTCAGCTATTATGTATGTCTGACGCAAAATGATGATTCAAGATATTCAAGATTAACCTTCCGGTCATCCTTTGATCACATACCATATTCCATTATCGTACAACACCTGTTGTGCAATTGCAAAAGTAAAATAATCAAGGTATCATTATAAGTAACAACCTTTGTAAGATAATTGACTTGATTATATAGATCATTTATAAAGGATATGACATAGCGTAAGATTTCAATCCATTGATGAAGCTATTAAAGTAAAATATTTTGAGAATTTTTAGGAAACAACGGGTTTGTTCTTTGAGAGTGATTGGATTTTTTCCAAGAGGGAGATTAATGGAAATATATGTGACAAGCAAGCCAAGCACACATTTTAAAATATTCCCCGTGCTCTAGAAGACACAAAGGATTATAGTTACTCTATAATGAACCAAAAATTAGGGCTAAATATGTCGTTTAAGGTTTCTGGTTTGTATAACAATATTTATAATTTACTCATGAGCATAGAGCAAGGGTCAGATCCACACGGATAAAGTATTATATAAGCAGATTTTATCTTTAATTTCTGCTTTTAGGATTTTTATATTTATTTCAATAATTTAATTTAATTTAAAGAAAGCAAAAAAGGGAAGAGTAATTAAAAATAATTATAGGATGGTCAGAAAAATATGAATATTATTTAGCCTAATTTATGCAGATTTTACAGAATAATTTTGAGAATTGTAATATCATTTTATAGTTGAAGATTAATAATTAATTTAAAATACCATTATGGGTGCTTTGGGAGACTCGGGCAACAATAGATGAAGATGGATGTGAGTGGAATGAATTGAATGAAAGAGATACTGTGCTGATTGCAATAGAGATGATGGTGATACTCGCTAACGAGTTGTGGACTGGCTGTGAGAGATGATGATTTTGCTGTCATTGATGCGACGAAGATGGAGGCCAATATGTGCCCATGAGCGGCGGAGTTGAAGATGGCATGCGTGATCATGGCTATGGGTGATGATAACCTAGGAAAAAGGATGAAGATACGAGTTCAAAAAAGACAAGGAGCATACTAACCTCATTGTCACATGCCCAGCAAGCCAAGTTGTACAAGAACTGACCCAAACGATATTTTGAATGAGCAAATCACTTCGCTAATCATAGTTAGAAAACAAAATCCAAAGGTTTATTTTACACAAAGATGTATATCCAAGATGGTGGATGTATAGAGGAGGGAAAGGTCAAAACTACCCTCAATATTTCAGCCCAAAACTCCTTTTGGATCATTAGGTATAATTGTTTCAAATTGGAGCAAACTACACCATCCGGTTTTCTCTCTCCTATGAATTGTATGACAGATTGCCAGCCTGGCACAAACTTCTAGGAGTAGAAAAAGTCAATTGATTTATTAATAATATTTTATTAGTGAATTTAACTTCAAAAAATTCCATAAAATACTAGAAAATTCATAAAAAATCAGAGTATTGTTTTAAAAATAAAATAAATCCCCCAAAATATTTGACTAAATCTAAGTAAATATTTTATGACTTCTAAAATTAGTTTATTAATGTCAGAAAATTATGTTAAAATACCATAAAATTAAGAAAAATCAGAAATTCATTTTAAAAGAGTAATAAATGGATTTAACCATTAATAACATGGATTTATGATCATTTCAACGAAAATAAGCACATAAAATGTATGAAACTATGATTAACAATAGCATAAAATTAAGATTATCAGCCACCATGAAGATCCACGCCAACAAGCATTACCGCAATTTGAAATTCACCGTTGGTGATCTCTTCTACCTTAAGCTGCACCCCTATCATCTGCAGTCGCTTGCCACATGACCATTCAAGAAGCTTGGGTCTCACTACTTTGAACCCTATTCCATCAACCAATGGCTCAATCTCCTCACTGACAATCTATCTCTTATGGCGGATACCGATATTCACCTAGTCATTCACACCTACAAGCTTTTGTGTCTTGTGGTAGAGACCAAAGACTGAGTGTGGCAGGTGGCACCAGAAAAAATTTCCATTTTCTGCCCTCCACAGTGGTTTGCCAAGTCCTTACCCAGTGACAAGGCCTCCCTGCGTTTGAAGCTTCGTGGGAACTCATAGCTACATTCTGTGACCAATTTCCTGACTTCCAGCTTGAGGAAAAGCTGTCAAAATAGGGGGAGTATTTATATGATCTGTCAATGTGTCTATGCTCAGAAGAAGACCCGACGACAGCCTGACGCAGAAGTGCAGGCCCAGCCCCTATCATCCCCTATTTAAGCCTTCCTTCCCTGGAGGAAGGCCAAGAAAAAGGTCACTTATGAGTCCCTCTAGTACCCCTCCTCTGCTCCATTCCTGTTGTGATTCTACTTCTTCAATCGAGTAGACCTGATGTCCTCCCCTTGCGAAGCAACTACGATTCGTCGATGATCCTTCGAGATTCCTCTTGACCATTCCCATTCTCTCCTCTCTGCCCTAGGAACCTCTCTCTCTCTCGTCTCTATGTGAATGCTTTTAAATGCTTTGAGATCATTTGGAATCTCATTTTGGTTTTGGAAATCTAGTTACAAGCTTGAATCGACCATGCTCCCAAATCAGGATTGCATCAAAGAATAAAATCCTGCTTAAAGATGAAAAGTAGCGCCCATGCCATTAGCTATAGCTTTTGGGCACAATAGGTGAGTGTCGAAATCCAACAGCCACTAACAAAAAAAGTACTTGAAAACAGTAAAAAAAAAATTATGTATTTCATTGGGCAGATGAGAGGATATAAATTTACTTCTTTGGATAACTTTATGGAATCTTAAGAAAATCATATTTAGGTTTGGATGAAAGTTTACCATCATTAACAAAGGAATATATTTACCATGAAGAGACAAAACCTCGGATCTGGTCAAACATCAAGGCTGGGGTTGAATACAGTTTTATCAAGAGGCCAACGAATTAAAAGTTTAATTTTTCTTTGTTCCTTCTTTGCAACTTATACTCCATTTCCCCTCTGATTTTCTTATCCTGGGCCAAAAAACCCATCAAATTTTGATGAGACCATGGCAACTGTAAATATGACGGGATAAGCTTGAGAAAAATTGGAACATAAATGGGATTTTTTGGCTACTGGGCAGTTTACGCCTCCCAAACTGAACAGGCCCATTCCGTTACTCCTCTTACTGGGAATTAATTGGGCTCGTTTTCTGAAATGGGCTTTGGGTTGGGCTATTGGCCCGAACAAAAATTGTATTTTTTATATAAGAATTAATACTCTCAGTTTCTTTCCCTGAATAAATAAAGTGGGTTCGGTCATTCTCATCCCTAGGAACCCAGATGTCCGTATCAATCAAAATTTCGATTCTTTCTGGCCCATTTTGAATGGCATTCACAAGGTTCGGAAATATTCTTTCTTGATCTTCTTTTCAATTTCGTTAATCCACAACAATTATTTTCTGACGTGGGCTTTGGGATTGTTTTTCATAACAATTTTATCATAATTTTACCAGATAAATTTAATAAGCATTTGCGTGATATTTACTAGAAATCTTGGTGAATTATGAAAGAATATGTTTAAACTATCATCCGAATCTCCTGGCATGAGTAAAACATCGAGAATGCATTGAATTTCAATCGTTGGATTAATCGGTTCTGGCGATTTGTGCAATCCTTCCGCTCGATGTTATTCCATGTAATCCGACCAACTGAAAAAGCGTTAATATGCCATGGATTCCCCGTTTCAGTCTAAGATCATTTTTCTCAAGGAAAATTCAAAACGTCGACTAGGATTCCCCTTTTTCTTTATCATTTTTCCTCTATGATGTGATCTTCACTCCTTCCAGATAATTTTAAAAACTGATCAGGTCCTCAGTGTTTTCGTAATATTTATTTTTAATATAAGCCTCATTTTTTTCAGTTTGAGAAAAAAACTGAAAATTTCTTGTCCACACTCGTTTTTGAAGCCAAAGTGGCTGGATACAGGTTTTCTTCTCTTGGCTATTTTATTCACAATGCAAATGACTGGACGAAAATATTAAATACTTATTTTTGAAAATTTAAGCACATGCGTTAGAATCCCTCTCAGAAACCATTTTTCTCAGAAAAATCTTTTAAATTTGATCGAAAGCATCTGAATGACTCATTGTGCGAACAAGGGTCAAAATCCACAGAGAGACTGTTTTGGCCGACAGGTTTAATGTCTGGGCCTCAATTATAAAAAATAAAAGGATTAGAAACATTATCACAGATATTTGATTGCCATTCAT
Source organism: Wolffia australiana (assembly GCF_029677425.1). Lineage (NCBI taxonomy): Eukaryota > Viridiplantae > Streptophyta > Magnoliopsida > Alismatales > Araceae > Wolffia > Wolffia australiana. Next base: position 10,820,786 of record NC_135848.1, on the reverse strand, counting down.
CCATTATTGAACGCACCGACTGAATTCTCTGAATTTTTTTGTCATCAGCTTTGCCGTGGCCATCCCCATCACTCTTTCTGCTCTTGAATCGTCACAACATCCCACTGGATCGTCCTACAAAAGGAATTGACTGATGTTGACTTCTTTAATAGCCCAGACGTTGACTTTGAGCCGACGAGATATCAGTCAACTTATTTGTTCTTGATAATCAAAGAGTCAACCATCCGGTGCTGATGTGACGAGAAAGTGGTAATTTTTGTCGGTTGACGACGATATCAACACATTCATCCCAAAATTAAGTCTACTTGGGAATCTGATCCTCAAAAGAGAAGGTGAATTGGCTCAACTCATCTCAATTTCCTGTTGCCCTCAGAAAAAAAATCCTATCCTTTTTCCGACCCAGAGATCAACAATTTCACCCCAAAAATTGCAGCTAAATATAAATTTGATCCTCCTGGAAGAAGAAGAAGAAGAATTGGATGAAGTCATCTCAATTTCCTGTGCCCATCAGAGAAAAGACCTCATCTTTTTTCTGACCCAGGTATTAAAATATCCATCCCAAATTTTTTGGGTCAAAATATAAATCTGATCCTGGCGGAGGAAGGTGAACTAGTTCAAATCATCTCAATTTTCTGTGCCCATCAGAGAAAAAATCTCATCTTTTTTCTGACCCAGTGATCAAATAATTCATCCCAAAATTTTTGGGTCAAAATATAAATCTGATCCTCGCGGAGGAAGGTGAACTAGTTCAAATCATCTCAATTTTCTTATATTTTTACCGACCCAGAGATTAGCAAACCCATCCCCAAATTGCCGTTTGGAAGAGGAGAACGGGTTCAAATCATCTCAATTCTCTGTGGCCATCAGAAGACAATCCCCATTTTCTTTTCTAACCCAGAATTCAACAAATCCCTCCCAAAATTACCGTCAAAAATCCTTCCTAGACCTCTGAGAAAAAAAAAAAAAACAGAAAACCCATCTCCAAATTGGCACAACGAAGAAGCTCGTTCAAGGCAAACCCATTCCAAAATTTTTAATTTCCTTCAACGGCAGGCCAAGCTACAACGGACCACCACGTCAGCGCCATCTGTACACAAGGGGAGGCTACGTGGAGAAGCTCCAGAGCGACACGTCGGAGACGACCTCCATGTCATCCCAGAGCTGGTCGTCTCCCCAGTGGTACATCTCCGCGCTGTGGGGAGGGGAGAGCATCCGCACGTTGAGGAGATAGTCGAAGTCGCCGTAACCCGGCGTCATCCCGGCGGCGCCGGCGTCATCCACGGCGGCGTCGTCCTCGTCCCGGAAGTCCTTCACGGCCTGCTGCGCGGCGAGCTGAATCTCCTTGGCGGTGGCGCCGCGCGGCAGCGCCGGCAGGCGCCAGGCGGAGTCGGCGAAGTTGAGGCAGGCCGCGCGGCCGCGCAGCGCCATGGCGGCCACGTCGTGGGCGCGCGCGGCCATCTCCGCCGTGGCGAAGGTGCCCAGCCAGATGCGCGTCTTCTTGTTGGGCTCTCGCACTTCGCACACCCACTTCTCTCCGTTCCTTCTCCTCACTCCTCTGTAGACCGGGTGCCTCGTCTCTCTGAACTTGGTCCTCCCCGCCCTCCTCTTCGCCGGCTCCGACGACACCGTCCTGTAGTTCTCCTCGTCCGACCCTTGCGGACTCCCCATGTTGCTACTCGTCTCGCTCTCCATCTACAACTTCTTCTTCTTCTTCTTCTTCTGCAGCTTCTTGTTGTTGTTGTTGGTGTTGTGGGAGAGAGTGATGGTGTGTGAGTGAGGGGGGGAGAAGGGGAGTTATAAAGGGGGGAAAGACCACGTTTGAGACGCGGAGGAAGAAGGGCCCGCAGAGAACAGCGGAGCAGAGGACTTGATGGGTTGTGATCGGAGGGAGCTTGATGGTGGGTGAATCTAAGGCGTTGGTTGAGTGGGGAGAAGACAAAAATGGCTTTTTGTGGGTGACGTTGAGTGACGTGGGAAGGGGGGGAGAACCCAGTTTGGATAAGGGGGATGGAAGACGCGTTCTTCGCGCGTATTGGGAGTGTTGTTTGTTTAGAGTTATCCTTTTGAGAGGAGGCGGGGGTGAGAGGTTGACTGGTCAGTCGATGTTATCGGCGCCGTGGGTCTGGGAAAATCTCTGGGATGGGTTTCGATATTGCCTTTTTGGTGCGTCAGATGACGTCCGGGGGGGGGGGGACAAAGAGACCTCGCAGAAGGGGAACTCTGAGCCACGCAGAAGTTGCGAGTCGCAACTTGCACAAAGGCGTCTCCATTTTTTGTTTTCTGGGTTCCATCCCTCTATCTCTCTATCTCTCTCCCTCTTTCTCTATCTCTATCTCTCTATCTCTCTATCTCTCTCCCTCTTTCTCTGTCTCTCTCCCTCTTTCTCTGTCTCTATCTCTCTTCCTCTTTCTCTGTCTCTATCTCTCTTCCTCTTTCTCTGTCTCGCTCCCTCTTTATCTATCTCTCTCCCTCTTTCTCTGTCTCTATCTCTCAATCTCTCTCCCTCTTTCTCTGTCACTATCTCTCTATCTCTCTCCTCTTTCTCTGTCTCTATCCCTCTATCTCTCTCCCTCTTTCTCTATCTCTATCTCTCTATCTCTCTCCCTCTTTCTCTATCTCTATCTCTATCTCTCTCCCTCTTTCTCTATCTCTATCTCTCTCCCTCTTTCTCTATCTCTATCTCTCTCCCTCTTTCTCTATCTCTATCTCTCTATCTCTCTATCTCTCTCCCTCTTTCTCTGTCTCTCTCCCTCTTTCTCTGTCTCTATCTCTCTTCCTCTTTCTCTGTCTCTATCTCTCTTCCTCTTTCTCTGTCTCGCTCCCTCTTTATCTATCTCTCTCCCTCTTTCTCTGTCTCTATCTCTTAATCTCTCTCCCTCTTTCTCTATCTCTCTCCTCTTTCTCTGTCTCTATCCCTCTATCTCTCTCCCTCTTTCTCTATCTCTATCTCTCTATCTCTCTCCCTCTTTCTCTATCTCTATCTCTATCTCTATCTCTCTCCCTCTTTCTCTATCTCTATCTCTATCTCTCTCCCTCTCCCTCTTTCTCTATCTCTATCTCTATCTCTCTCCCTCTCCCTCTTTCTCTATCTCTATCTCTCTTCCTCTTTCTCTGTCTCTCTCCCTCTTTCTCTATCTCTATCTCTCTCCCTCTTCTCTGTCTCTATCTCTCTATCTCTCCCTCTTTCTCTGTCTCTATCTCTATCCATATTTCTGTATCTCTCTATCTCTCTATCACTATCTATTTCTCATTCACCAATTTATCTCTCTATCTATCGCTCATTCGCTAATGTCTCTATTAATAACTATCTCTCTCTCGTTATCTCCCAATCCCTCTAGCTATCTATCATTATCTCTCTCACTCTAAGTCTGTATGTATGTATGCATACATAAATCTAAATCTCTCTATGTATTTATCTATAAATCTATCACTCTATCTTTATATCTGTCTATCTATTTATATTTATCTCCATTTCTCTTCCCTTCTCTCTCTGTTCCCCTCTCTCCTTTCCTCTCTATATATCTCTCTCTATTCTCTTTCAGTCTCTTTCTCTCTCTCCTTTTACCTGTAAACGTCTCTCTCCATTAAATGAATGTTCTCCAGATGAGCGGGAAGTCAGAAAGGTAAAAGAGGGCCCAGACACCGTTTATCTCCATAACGCCTCTGGTTTTTCCTCTTTCTTTCTCTAAAACCATATTTTTCTTCCTCTTTGATGAGAAGCAGCTTTGGAGGTAACGACAAAGCTCACTTTTATGGACGTCAGTATGAAGTATGCACATTATTTTAAGGACACCTCTACACGGGCAACCCGTTGCCCCCGTCGAATCTCGGGCAACCGAGACACGTGGAAAAAAACTACGGCAGTCTCGACGACGCGCTGCACGCCCGCCCCGCGCCGCGGCTTGGCTGGACGGCCCGCCGGAACGTGGCTGTGGGCGCGGGCTCGCCTTCCTGCACCACAGCTGCGTCCCCCACATCATCCACCGCGACATGAAGTCCAGCAACGTGCTGCTGGACGCAGAGATGGAGGCGCGGGTCTCGGACTTCGGCATGGCGCGGGTCATGGACGCGCCCGCGGACACGCACCTGAGCGCGTCGACCCTGGCCGGGACCCCCGCCTACGTCCCGCCCGAGTACTACCAGAGCTTCCGCTGCACCACCAAGGGCGACGTGTACAGCTACGAGGTCGTCCTGCTCGAGCTACTCACCGGGCGCAAGCCCACCGACTCGCCCAACTTCGGCGACAGCTCTATTTCTCTCTGCCCTTCCGTGGCCGAATATCTCATGAAATATCGGTCTTCTTCCGTCCCTGTATACGTAGACCTTAAGAAGTTGTTCCATCAGCTCATAGCTCCTGAAATCAAACGTCGAGAAAGCTGAGTTTCTGAAGAAATTTTTAAGTGATTATCGTTGGAGGTATTTCGTTTGTTTTGGAAGTGACGATGTTTGAATTGTGGTGTGATTTCCGAGTGGTTGATTCTCGATTTTAGACGTCGTGATCCGGCGTGTTTGATGCTACACGTCGTGCTGTCGCAGGAGAAATTGGAGCGGTGAGCCTGATTTGGCGGGAGGATCGGACGCCGATGGCGTGCCTTAACTCGGATTAACGATCTGTTTTTTGTCGAATCAGGTTTTTTTTGTATCATCGTCCGCTGGGAATTTGCTCGTTAGATTGAAATTCTCTTCGCAATGATTCTTGCGGCGCTGTTTACCTCCGTTGGCATCAATCTCGGCCTCTGCGTGTTGTTCTTCGTTCTGTACTCGATACTTCGGAATCAGCCGGAGAATGCCGAAGTGTACTCACCTCGAGTGGTGGCGGAAGGGAAGGAGCGGCGGACCACTGCCTTTGATCTCGAGAGGCTCTTGCCGTCGACTGGATGGGCGAAAGCGGCTTGGAATCTCTCGCCTTGCCAATTCACGCAAACGATCTTCGTCATCTTCGATCTCCTTCGAAGAATCGACGAACCGGCCATCATCTCTCTGCCCCCCCCCCCCGCCGCCGCCACCGAGTACAGAGAGATAGCGATTTTACTTTCCGACGGCAAACACGCCACCGAGGGCGAGGGCGAGGGCGAGGGCGAGGGCGAGACATGTGTTTTTTTCCGACGTGTACCGGTTGCCCAAGATTCCTTTGGGGCAACCGGTTGCCTTGCGTCGCAGGGTCCTTATTTTAATGTTGACTTTATAATATTTGTGCATCAGACTGTGAACTATGAGCTGTGTACCTTCTCATAACTCCGAAAAGGAGAAAAACTGTAAAGTTTGCAAATTATTTTAATGTTGACTTTATCATCTGTGAGCACCAGACTGTAAATTATGAGCTGGGTACCTTCTCATGACTCACAAAAGGAGAAAAACAGCTTCACGCAGCCTGTCATTCATTTAAAACGAGTCAAACCTTTCCTTTATTTTGGGGTCAGCTGCCACATTCATTCTGACAGCGAAGGCTGAAGTCTCGAAGAGAGAGAGAGAGAGAGAGAGAGAGAGAGAGAGAGAGAGAGAGAGAGAGAGAGAGAGAGAGAGAGAGAGATTGTCATTTTGGATCCTTCCAGTGAGCAAGAAAGAAGCTTGGCAGCAAGAGGGTGATAAATGTGCCCAACATAAGGGTCTGGGATCAAGTTATGAAGTCAACCAAAGAGGAAATAACAAAATTAAAATAATAATAAACCTGTATCCAAAATGTGAAAAAAGCCGGAGTAAAATTTATAGAATTTTCCACAGGTTTTGGAATGTTCATTTATTTCAGAAAATGGAAATTTAAACAGATAATCTAGCTTTTATTTATTCCATCAGAAGTAAGCTCCGGGCACCTTGATAGGCAGGATTCAAAAAAATAACCAATCATCCCAATGGGTCCCAAGCCCAATCAATAACTGTGATAGATAATAGTGCAAATCAGATTGTGTTAAGAGTGATGATAGTATAGTCATTATAAATTGACTTTTTGGTGTTGAATTCTAAAATTGAGCATAATACACATATATAATTATAAATTTTGGTGTCGAATGTCTGTGATTGATAAAAAATGCACTGCCCTATGTGATTGATCCTTATGCACTACCATATGCATGCCTTCTCATAGGCATTGTCCTCTCCCCTTGCAAAAAATCATTCTCTCTTCCCCCCTGCTTGGATTTATTCCATCCTAGGATTTTTTTAATAGTTTGATCCAACCACTCAGATTGGCCAATCTTATTGATCAGATCACAGGGTGTCATCATGATCGTACTGGATTGAAAGCATACATCATGAATGAGTGGATTAGATTGACAGGTCTACATGATCAGATTATAATCATGGCTTCCTAGTGATAGCAATTTCTAATCAAAGCCCAAATCCATGACCCCTAGTTGAGCATAGTAAGAGCTGTCATTCAAGTTGCGGAGTTTGCTTAACCCAATCCAAATATAACCACACCTACGGTAAGTGAGTTCAGTCAGATTGGCCAAGCTGACTCAAGGGTTGACATTAGCAATCCATTTAGCCTGAGCTATTATGGATCTGATTTATCAGTGGTGTGTTGAATCGGCCCTTATAAGGATGGAGTAAACTATGGACCAAGCCAAATTTCCATGTAAATACAACACACTCTCTACTACATCAATATAGATCTACCTTGGAAATCGATACGTAACTTTATTTAGGTTTATATCAAATAACCAGGGACATCCGAAGGAAATAAATGTTTCCCAATCACATCTTGTTGAATGTTTAGCTATACAATATAACCAGTATACTGCACATGTGGTGCTTATAATGAAGTCCATGAATACATGCAATGACCAAATATAATATGATAAAACCATAATACATAGATCAATTGTCTTTTAAACATGTGTTATCAATATTATTATTTAAAGAATACTCTAAAAGAATATTGAAATGTCCAGATATAATGTTGAATCATATGAATATGACCTATTTATCTAGTCTGAATTATATCAGTGTGATCTATGTCGTCAAAATTACTGTGGAGATACTAATGATAGATAGTGGATACCCATCGTGTAGATCTTCAGATCTGATTTCGATGACCTCTCCAGGTTTCTGCTCGTCTTGCTCTCTATTTCCTCCTTGTCTTTGTCCTTCTCCTCCTCATATTCAGTCTTCTTCTCCTCCTCATTCTCCTTCTCCTCCTCCTCTTCCACCTCCTCCTTTCAACAACTTCTTCTTCTTCTTCTTTCAACAGCTTCTTCCTCTTCTTTTTCTTTCAATAGCTTCTTCTTCTTCTTTCAGCAGCTTCTTCTTCTTCTTCTTCTTCTTTCCACAGCTTCTTCTTCTTCGTCTTCTTTCAACATCTTCTTCTTCTTCTCCTTTCAACAGCTTCTTCCTCTTCTTATTCTTTCAATAGCTTCTTCTTCTTCTTTCGGCAGCTTCTTCTTCTTATTCTTCTTTCCACAGCTTCTTCTTCTTCGTATTCTTTCAACATCTTCTTCTTCTTCTTCGTCATCTTCTTTCAACAGCTTCTTCTTCTTCTTCGTCTTCTTTCAACAGCTTCTTCTTTTTCTTCTTCGTCTGCTTTCAATAGCTTCTTCTTCTTCGTCTGCTTTCAGCAGCTTCTTCTTCTTCTTCTTCATATTCTTTCAACAGCTTGTTCTTCTTCGTCTTCTTTCAACAGCTTCTTCTTCTTCTTCATCTTCTTTCAACAGCTTCTTCTTCGTTTTCTTTCAACAGATTCTTCTTCTTCTTCTTCATCTTCCTTCAACAGCTTCTTCTTCTCCTTCTTCTTCTTCATCTTCTTTCGACAGCTTCTTCTCTTCCTATTCTTATTCTTCTTATTGCTTCAGGCGGAGATGAGAGAGAGAGACCGATGTTATGGAAGGGAGGGATGGGTGAGAAGATGAGTTTTAAAGGGTCGGGATTGAACACATTTCAGATGCAGTGGTAAAAGGGCCCGCCTACAACAAGTGAACAACAGGCAGAAGATGTGATGGCTCGTAATTATAAAAAATTTGATGGGTGAATCCAAGGAATTGCTTTAGAAGGTTGACTTGAGAGAAGACAAAAAATGCCTTTTGGGGGGATGACATAGAATTGCTCTGGAGGATGTGTGTATGTATGTATGTATATGTGTGTATCTGTGCATTTTTTTGAGTTTTATGTATGTATCTTTATATATATATCAGTATATCTTTCTCTCTCTCTTCTTTCCTCTCTATATCATCTTTAAAGGTATATATATATATCTCTCTCTGCTACTTTTAGATGTATATGTCTGTCATCTCCGTCTCCATTGTAATTACTATTTACGAGATGAGGGAGAATACAAGAAGATGGACTATCCACTGTTTACCTTCGTAGAGCCTCTGGTTTTCCAATTTCTCTCTTTAAAAACATATTTTCTTCCTCGTTGTGTAGAGGGAAGGAGGTCCAGATGAGACTCAGCTTTACAGGTAACGATAAAGTTCACTTTTTATGGACGTGAGTATGAAGTATGCATACTATTTTAATGTTGACCGATGATCTATGAGCATCAGACTGTAAACGATGAGCTGGGTAGCTTGCCATGACTCCCAAAAGAAGAAAAGAAGCTGAACGTCATCTACCATTCATAGAAAACGAGTCAAATCTTTCCTTTGCACCAAGAGAGAGAGAGAGAGAGAGAGAGAGAGAGAGAGGGAGAGGGAGAGGGAGAGAGGGAGGGAGAGAGAGAGAGAGAGGGAGAGGGAGAGGGAGAGAGGGAGGGGGAGAGAGGGAGAGAGAGAGGGCGAGAGAGAGAGGGAGAGAGCGAGGGGGGGAGAGAGGGAGCGAGAGAGAGAGAGGGAGAGGAGAGAGAGAGAGCGAGAGAGAGAGAGGGAGGGAGAGGGAGAGGGAGAGACAGAGAGAGAGGAAGAGGGAGAGGGGAGAGAGAGAGAGGGAGAGGGGGAGAGAAAGGGAGGAGATAGAGAGAGAGAGGGAGGGAGAGGGAGAGAGAGAGGGACGGAGAGGGAGAGGGAGCGAGAGAGAGGGATGGAGAGAGAGGGAGGGAGGGAGAGAGAGGGAGGAGAGAGAGAGAGAGAGAGAGAGGAGGGAGAGAGAGAGGAGCGAGAGAGAGAGGGATGGAGAGAGAGAGAGGATGGAGAGAGAGAGAGGAGGGAGAGAGAGAGGAGCGAGAGAGAGAGGGATGGAGAGAGAGAGAGGGAGAGAGAGAGAAAGAGGGAGAGGGGGAGGAGGGAGAGAGAGAGGGAGGGAGAGAGAGAGAGAGAGAGAGAGAGAGAGAGAGAGAGGGAGAGAGAGAGGGAGGGAGAGAGAGAGGGAGCGAGAGAGAGAGGGATGGAGAGAGAGAGAGGGATGGAGAGAGAGAGGGGGAGGGGGAGAGAGAGGGGGGGGGAGGGAGAGGGGGGGGGGGGGAGAGAGAGGGGGGGGGGGGAGAGAGAGGGGGAGAGAGAGAGAGGGAGGGAGAGAGAGAGGAGGGATGGAGAGAGAGAGAGGGAGGGAGAGAGAGAGAGAGAGCGAGAGAGAGAGAGAGGGAGGGAGGGAGAGAGAGGGAGGGGGGGAGAGAGAGGGAGAGAGAGAGGGAGGGAGAGAGAGAGAGGGAGGTAGAGAGAGAGGAGGGAGGGAGTGAGAGAGAAGGAGAGACAGAGAGGGAGAGGGGGAGAGAGAGGGAGAGGGAGGGAGAGAGAGGGAGAGGAAGAGAGAAAGAGGTAGAGGAGGAGGAGAAGGATGAGAGAGAGAGGTGCACCACCTCTGAGGGCACCTGTTGCTGTCTTTTGCTATCTGTCCATCTCTCGTTCTCTCTCTAATTTAATGCATAAAGTAGTCGAGTATGGTGGCCGTGAAAAATATCTTATCTAGGAGAAATAGTCAAATGAATAATAGGCTCATCAAAACCTTTATTGGGCGGTGGAGAACTCTTTGCGTCTCTCACAGACTTTCTCTCTCTAACCACCTTGGTGCTCTCCCACGGAGAGCAAGAGTCGGAATCTTTCGATTCATCCAAGGGCCGCCGCTTCACATGCAAACATGGCCTTGGCGGGTCCCAAATCCACAAATTAATCAAACCGTGACTCCATGGATAAACATGAGGGGGGAGGAGCAATGAAAGAGAAATGGAGAGAGCGTGACTCCATGCGTGTATTTATGTATGTATTTATGTACGTATCTATCTTTCTATCTATCTATCTATCTATCTATCTATTTTTCTATTTCTTTGTCTATCTATCTTTCTGTCTATCTTTATATCTCTATATCTATCTATATATCTATGTATCCATCTCTATCACTTATTCCCAATAAAGGGTGGCAAGGTCAACTCTGTTTCTTTAATGAAACATGTGGAAACCAGCGAGGAAGGGATGAATCAGTGTGGAAATCAACTCGGTTTCATTGCAAAGACAATCTTCATGCGAAACGGATGAGCCGCAACCAAGGGTCGAGCATTCTACCATTTGAGTATTGTATTTATCTGATGTTGCCCTGAAGATCGAGTCGTACAAATGTATATAAGTTTTGCAGTAGCTATCATTCATTCGCTGGACAACGACCCAACAGTTATGACCCTTGAATATCCAAACAGACATGGCTTTTGCCAAGAGTCGAGAGACAAGCGAGCGATGGCGACAAGAAGCAGCCCATCTGCCCATTGTTGGGGCCAGCTGCCACATTCGTTCTGACAGCTAAAGATGAAGTCCCACCTAGAGAGAGAACGAGAGAGAATGTGTGAGAGAGAGGGAGAGAGAGAGAGAAAGATGTTGACATTTTGGATTCTCTATGGAGTGAGGAAAGAAGCTCGGCAGCAAGAAGATAAATGGGGTTTCTATCAGCCCAATAAGGAGGAAGGCCTGCCAGTTCAACAAGAATGCGTTTGAGAAATGGCTTCTCAGTATCTGTGGGTTGGGTTGTCTAACCTGCTTGACACAGTACGCCCACTTAATTTGATTCCTATTCACCTATTCTCTGTTTTTCTTTATTACGCCCATTTGTCGATGAGTTATTTTTTTAAATATAGATCTATTGTACAAATTAAATTAATTATTATTTAGAACTACATTATTAGCTAGTTCTTAATAAAAATAGTCACACCGAGTGGAAATTATGGACAAATTTAATAATTGTGTTAATCATTAACTGAATTGAATTAGAATTTAAAAGTTTAAAAATGATATAATAAATCAATGATGTATTTTTGGGCGTTTGACGATGTAGAGGGACCCATTGACAACAAGCTTGAGAACTGCTGTAGCTGGGACAAATGATCAAATGATGGCTCAGTTTTCTTAACTGAAACCTAACCTAAAATGAGTTTTGGTCTCAGGTCAAACTAATATATTAAGTTTAGAAAAAAACCAATGATTTTTGTTAAGCATGTTTGATGACCTCAAATTTAGGGTGTTAATTTGTCATTGTTATTTGAGTTAATCAATACTAATTTATAAATGTTTCCTCATAAAATAATGATACTCTAAACAATTATTGGAAGCATGCATATATTGGTTAACCCAATACATAATATTGTATCCTTGATTGGGAATGTGTCAGCTCTCTCTCTCCCTCTCCCCAAATCGTGTTAATGGGGGAGAGGGAGGGGGCTTGACTTGTCGACCTTGTAAAGAGAGAGCACATGGGAAATGTGAGTGTGCCCCTCTCTCTTGTCGTTTCTGTTAGCAGTATCACCCCTTGTAAAGCCTATTCCAATTTATAGTTGCCACAATGTTTTTTCCCTTGTTTATTTGTCTTGTGTCTCTCCCTCTCCTCCCTCTCTATGTTGATTTCTTCTCTTCTAGATTATTCCTTGGTGATTACTCCCTTGACTTGGGAAGTTCAAGGTGGAGCTCCACAGCTGCAGCACATGACAATAATAAACCCAGGACCGGGACTTCGGACACTGACGACACACGAGAGACATACAAATGTTTATTATATATATCTATACGCCATCGTATTGATCGTGTCCGGTTAGTATATTACACATATTACCGTTGCATCTTTGGATTTTATAATACATTAAATGGTCTCTTCATCCATCCATGGTTGCGTGCTTATGGTTTCATTAGTATGATACTTGTAGTTGCCTCAAAACCAAAAGGCATTTATTAAATCTTAACACTTATCAACGTATTTGATAATTAATTGTGTTCATTGGTCGAGATGACTTCTTTTTTCATCAAGCTGTGTGTTACTTATACTTATCAAAGTGTGCCCGACATCTAATCCTAAAGGTTCTGAGGTCATGTTAAGAAGTCAATGAAAAATTCAGGAATGAAATATAAATAATAATAAATCTGTATCCAAAGATGAAAAATCCGGAGCAAAGTTTATCCAACGTTCTAAAGGTTATTCAATGTTCATTGATTTCAGATGTTAATGGGAAATTCATCATAAAATAAAACCTTTTATTATTCCATCATAACTAAAATCAAGGCACATTGATAGTTTTGACATTAAAAAGAATACAATTTTGGTAGGATTCAAAATATTAACCAATTATCCTAATGAGTTCTATACCCGATAAATTAAATTGCTCGATCATATTGCAAATCAGATTCTATGTAGACAAATGATAGTAATCATACATTGAATTTTTGGTATTGAATATTAATGTTGATCATAATACACATATATATATAGTAGTTGGATGTCTGAGATTGATTTTTCTTGATAAAAAACATACAATCTCCTTGCAGCCACCGTCATCATCCCTCATTATGCATCCCCGTGTGAATGTGTCCTCATATCCATTTTGATCTCTCTTTTCAAACAACCATTCTCTCTTCTACCCGCTTGTATTAAAATAATCTTTGGATTGAGATTTTTAACACTTTAGACCAACCGTTCAGATCAACAAGTCTTAATGATATGATCACAATCTGTCGTCATGATCAGATTGGAGTCTAAGTATAGATCATGATTGAGGGGATCAGATTGATAAGAACTGATAAGATCATAAAATAGGCTGTCTATCGATAGTACCTATAATTGGTTCACAATCCTCGAAACCTTGTTGACCATAGTAATATCTGGCATTCAAGTTGAAGCATCGTCTTAACCCTACTCAATAATAACCCATCCTATAGTTTGTGAATTTAGTAAGGATAACCCATCATATCGACTAACTCGATATGTTTAAAATGAAAGATTATAGATCTGATTGATCATTGGTTTGTTGGGTTGGGCCCTAAGTAGAGGAGAGTAAATTGTGGATGATCTCAAATTCCCACTTAAAATTTAAAAGACATCTAATAAATCAATATATATACCCATTATATTGATACAAAACTTAACTTAGGCTCATATCAGATAGTGGGGGACATGTGAAGGAAATACATGTGGGCGACGTGAAAATAACACATTCCATATTTTCATTATAATGCACATATGGTGCTCATAGTGAATACAAATGTCTATGTATTATGATCTCATCATAATTCACTTAGTGGTTGCACATATTAATGTTTTTCTAAATATTTGTATTCAAATGATACTCTAGAATAACATTGAAATATTCTAATAAAATAATAATCAGTATGACCTATCCTGTTGACATTATAATGGGGACACTATGGATAGATAGTGGATGCCATATAGGGAAAGATTTCAATAACTTGATCTGAATGAATCCATGAATGATATTATAGAAAACTATAAAATCAGGTTGATTTAGTCACATTTTTACAAGTGGCCAGTAGATTTGATACCAATAATATCATGTGGACACTTATGTTTTGACTATGAATCATTAGTTACTATGTTTTGACTCATGAAATTCCCAATCGTCTTAGCATGGATGCAACAAAAAGTCCACCGAAATGATATAGTTCTCAATTTAGTATAATAGGAGAGAACTCAAAGGATAATTATCTGACAAATTCTTTGGTCTAAACAGCGTAATATTCGCGAAGAGTTCTATGACGATTTCCTACACATCTATACTAACTAAGATAACTGATTAAGATTTGATGATTCCTATTTCTTAAGTTAACCTAGAAGCATCAAGTGGACCAGGGACTGTATATACATGACAATAGATGCAAAACACAAAGGAGCCAATAAGAGGGCAAGAATTTGAATTAATATGACCAATCTGTATATATGAGACATAAATTGCAACGGATGAGGTGTTGGATTTATGTCCCGTAATTGAATGCTTCAAAACACATTTCATGCATTAGAAGATATAGATCATAACACAATTTAAATTGCACCATCTTTTATGGAATCAATTCTGCCATTGCATTCTCCTTGGAGGAGTTTCTTCAAGTCTGGCCTCTAAATATATTCGTTATATCGATACAAGGAGGGATTATCTAATAATCAGTTTAACCCAATCGATAGGTTAGTTTTCCAACCCATGTGGTGCGAAGCTACACCTCACGATCTAGAATATACACAATACTAAATAAACTCTCTCATGGAACCTCTACCATCATTTATTAATGAATCTGTAGTCTTTTGTTCATATGAGACTCCTTAATTACTAAGATTATGGATAATTAGAAATTGCAATCCATCCCTCTAATTAGTATTGATGTGTAACGGGGATCACCAAAGAACGGTTTATTCAATCGTTTCATTAAATTAGGTAGGGATTAATGGATCTTCTTCCTCAAGTTAATCTCCTCCTATACCAAAGGGTAGATGATCCCATATTGACCACTCAATCACCTTTGTGTACTTAATCCTATATCCAAGCTACGATTTACTTGATCTTGCAAGTACAAACATGTATTTAATAGTTCAAATGTAGCAATGTCTTTGGTGTTTTTGGTGTCTCAAATATAGACATGTTTCAGCCTGAATGAAGTTTAGGTATAATAATGTTCAAGAATTCATATGTATCAATTCTACAAACTTTTTACTTAAAGATCAGTCGCCTTTAGTCCTTAGTTTCACTACACTAATGGCCACAAGATCAAGCATATTAATCGGAGGTCTAGAATTAGATACTTATGGATATGTAGGATCACTAGGACCACAATTATTATACATGTTTAGATACTAGCAACCACAATTCTTAAAGTCATTGCACAAATTCATCGACTTCATTCTAAACATCGTACAAGAATAAATATTATTCCAATGACCTTAAAGATGACATGGAAGTGTGATTGGATTGAGGACCACCTATCATATATCATGGGAATCATAGAGGATTGATAAAAATTATCATATCAAAAGGGATGGAATATTTTTTTCTCCTAGACAATCACACCATGTTATCTCTTTTCAGTTCATTAAATTAAATCATATTCATTTATTTGTGTGATGTTTATAACGAAGTCCAATAATATATTCAATGATTAGGGAAATATGATGAGATCATAATGAAATGATCATTTATCCTTAGATATTCCAATCATTCCCATTTATAGCATGCAAAAATATCGGCACATTTAGATACTATAATGATGAAGAGATTTTAACACATTAAAACATACACGTATCAGAGTCATTCCATGCATCATTTTTTTATCTTATCTTTATTGTAGTAGAAATTTCGATTCGTACATTTATTTTGGAGTGATTTTAAAACTACCCTTTGTAATGAAATTCTACTTTTGAAAGGCTATTTATTCCTGTTTATAATATTTTTCTGAATTCTTGTATTTTGGCATTAATTCTTGCACAAGTGGGTATTGTACATTTTTGCAAGGAATAAAAATGCAATAAATAAAAATAGGAGAAGAATAAAAGGGCGTTTGTGGTGGCCAAGAACTAGCAGCTGAGAGAGGGAGCCGACAATGCTCGAGCCAGCCGCCAGCTAACAAGCGCATAACACTCAAGCTGGACAGTAGTGGTCGAGAGCCGCCACAAAAGAAGCCTCCTAAAGCCTACACAAGGAGCTTTCAAAGGCTCACATAGCGAGCCTAGCAAATGACCGACATGCATGCCTAGATCCTGTGCACATGCACATGTAGAAGACAGTATTTTAATTCAAAGTTTACTGAAAAGTAGCACTTATATAGCATCTTTATTTTCAATTCTTCCGATATGGGATTTTCAACAACAATCCTTTTTAGCTTTGCATGTGGCCAGGTCGAGAGGCAACGATAAGGATTGCGGCCGATTGGGCTGTGGTCTTAATAAAATTACACTGAGAATATGATCGGGATTTAAGTTGATGTGGCCTAAAGCCGGCATCATAATGGGCCAATTTTTAAGTTAGGTTTTAATCTCGACTATCCAATCTTTGTAAGGAGGTCAAAAATCCATTTTATTTCTCATTATTCCTTCATATTTTTTCCCTTGTTGGAAACCTCTGATTAATCAATGATGTCTGACAAAGACAATGGATAGAAAAATTAGGGGTGGGGGGGAATGCTGACAGGGATGATTTTGATAAGGTACATAAGGGTGCAAGAGTAATCAAAGGGCCCACAACTACAATTTGATCACAGCTGTTGTACCCATCTTGGTGGGATCGGAGGGCCGGGGGTAAACTCATCCTTCTCCATCCCCGTCTGTCATTCTCATCAGTCGGCGAACAGCGTTTGGTGATCAAGGGGCACCATAGACCGATCCAACTGCCTAGGAAAGTTGTTGGATCAGGGAAGGTTGATAGAGTTTCAGTCCCAAAATTGGATAGACCGACCATTTTAATCCCAAAATTGGATATCCAATGGTTAGCTCACATTACAGAATCCACAAATGGTGGGAGACCCTTCCGATGCTAGACGAGCCAAACCAGGAGCATGACACTTCTCTGACAGGTTCAACCGCTCAGGATGACACAAGGGAAATTAGAGAGAGACTAAGATCCACACCATCACCAAGGAATATGAGCAAGGACGCCCACCGATGGTAGGGGGCAGCGAATGACACTCCCACCCTTGGTCACTTGAATCAGGGCAGTAACAGTACTCCCCTTACTCAATATGGATGATGAATTATTGTTGAACCAGATATATATTACGTGGTTTGATTAAATCAAATATCAAGCTCAATTTCAAGAGATTCCATACTACAGTTTATTTGTGGAATGTTATCAAATGCTTTCCCAACATCGAGAGATTTATCCCAAAATTTCCACATTTTTCTACTATGTATAAATGATACAAACTGCCTAAACAAGAATTCTTGAATGGCAAACAACCAAAGCCTATTACTCACTATATCCAAAAATTTCCATTTGTCCTCCTCCTCGAACTATATCTATCTCGTAGTTTAAATCTAACCTACATCTCAATTAAACTAAATGAAATTCTTACCTTATAATAACTGCACTATCTTATAACTATATTAGCTCTTTCTTTCACAACTACTATCTATAAGTAACTACTTAGTATTACTTTTTGTCATATATAATCCTAACTGCTCAACTTCGCTATCTACCACTTTGTTCTTACTCATCGTCACCTTTTTACTGTTTTTTATATTGTTATTATCACCACTTCTCCAACTGAACCCCCAAATAATATTTTTGGTTACCCTATTAGCTCGATTATCCTATTAAAATAATCAACTTCACCTCTAAGGGCCCATCTATGTGGAGACAATCGCACGTCCAATATATATCTATTTGAGTGAGTTATAGTTTAAAAAATTATTTTATTTTGGCAAATTAAATTTACAACAGTAATACTAACACTAAAATTTGCCATCATCAAAGAATCCTAATTATCATATCATGAGGATGGTCATCTGCCAGTCATTTGTGTAATAAATTATCAAACGATCATGTGTATTGTTGGGTTCTAGAGGCCTAGATTTGGATGAAAAAATCAAAACGATACGCAGCGGAAGACTTGAACAGAAGTGAATGACATCAATAAAATCATCAAACGAAGTACCTTTCCACGAATCGCATCCGTGATTTCCTGGATCCTGGAGTGAGACAAGTCGAGCTGCTCACGTGTGCAGCCTCTAGACTTATCCACACGATCCTTGATATGTCGAATCTCCTACTTCTCATTGACAAAACCCGTTCTTTCTCCATCGTCATCATTACGTTGTCCCAATTGCATCGGGGATGGAGAGGGGGTGTGGGGAGAAGGGAGAAGAAGGGGAAAGGCCACTAAACAATTCTGGCCTGGGTAAATTTCGTTCAGGGCCTTCCCCTATTTATACTAAGTGCGTATTTTTCATAAAAACCCCTAATACTTAAGTATATCTTCCAACGTCCAAAAGACCATCGGCGTGTGACACTTTAGGCCCATGTTTCAGTCTAGTTAACGACTCCAACGGCCCAATAACCTTTATTGGACTTCAAATTAATTAATTATATCATCATATAGATTAATTACTGTCGGATTGAGATAACCCAGTCGATAGGTCGAGTCTCCAACACGTGGGGTGCCAAGCTACACCTTGTGTTCTAGAGAGACAAAGGAGTGTGTATCGACTCACTTCATGGAACCTGTTCATCCTCGGTTACCATGTATGTATAGTCCCTCATCCACTTGATGCTCCTTGGACAACTTAGTGTATGGTCAACTGCCAAACCCTAATCGGTCATCCAAGTTAGAATTGATGCATTCGAAAATCATCGGAGAACTCTTCTCTCGATATTTCATTGCCTTGGCCAAGGACTTCATCGCCTCATCTTCCTTGAGCTGTCACCCTTTATACCGAGGGTGGACAATCCTATCTTGACCACTCAATCATCTTTGTGAACTTATTTATGTACCAAAATTAAGAATGTTTAGAATCCCATGATTAGAGACTCATTGGCCATAGTTAAAGTACACCCGTCCGTCCACAAGGCCTCTTTGGTGTCTTAGGTTTACGGACCACTTACACAACCTGATGTGAATCGATCTGATTGAAAATTCAGTATAATACCATTCAGGGATTCGTATGTATCAATTCAGTGAACTCTTTCCAATAAAGAACACCCACTATCTATCCTTAGTGTCTCCACACTAATGGCTATAAGATTGGCCATACTCATCATATGAGTGAGACTAGACAGTGTTATTCTACTCGGATACTTCAATGCCCATCTAGTGTATCCTTCGAATAGGAATGTTTATAATACATGCTTAAAGACTAGTGATCTCCGCATTACGATCTCATCATAATTCACTGAATCTGATCATGTATTCACGTGCACTATAATGAATATGTTGTATTTGTGAACATGGAACAAGATGGGGAATGTATGAATCGCTTGCTGGGCACATATATTTCCATCAGGTACTCTTTAGGGAAAGAGTTGAGTGCACTGATTCACATCATGGTCGTGAAGTGACCCATTGAGCTAAGACACTGATAGAGCAAAAGTAGGTGAGTCAACATCCCTGTAATTAAATTTTGCTCATATCAAATAATCTCTGAATTTTATTCTCACTCAAAGATGTATAAATAACATTAAGGTCATCTCCTCAGGGATTGGCTCATAGAGTTAGAATTAAATAATAAGTTTGAAGGTAGAGAAAATGAATTCTAGAGTAATAATACTAACAACAAATTTTATGATTATTGATATTTGAATTCCAGATAGGATAATATGGGAAGATGTCTCTAAAGATGGTTAAGTGGAAATTTAAGAGGTATTCAAGGTGATGAGAATTAGAAAGAAACAAAGGAAATAAAGCAGCAATTGAGGAGAATGAAAGAACACCACTAGGTGTTTGTAGAAATGTCTATGTGAGAGAGAATTTATATGAGTTTTTATAAAAAAAAATTAATCAACTGATTTGATTTAAAGTTGAAAATTGTATTTTTGATATCTATATGTAGACTAGAAAATTAATGGAATTTCATCAACTTTTTATAAGTCAATCTATTCTAGGAAATTCCAAATAGTCTTTTTGAAAGATTATTAGTAGAAGTGTTCGACAAAATGCCTGACTGGAGGAGAGTGATTCTATAGTGTTTTTATAAGAATTCCAAATGATTTTAGGTTTATTTTATATATAAGAAGTCGATAGAATGAGCTAACAGGAAAATATTATTAGGTAGTTTAAGATATTTTTGATTTATTTAGAAGAATGAAGAAAATTGATTAAATTTTGTTTGGGAAAGCATGCGGGTCATCTGTTCGAAGAGATGCACAAAAGAAGTATTTTTATTATTAGAATCGTAAAAATTTGGGATGCTTTATTATATATTACGCTCCTAAATTGGTTTATAATCTTATAAAAGTTCAACTATTGCTACCTGAAATTCAATGAATTACTAGAATACTGTTCCATTTGGGGTCGCCTACGAGTTTAGGTCCTCTTTCGGCCGAGTCTTCCTTCAGGTACGTTCTCAATTCCTTTTCTGGATTCTCAGCTTCCTATCTTATCCTTTTGGCTTAAAAAACTGTCACTTTTCTTATCCAAGAATTTCCAAGAACATTCAAAATGATTTGAAGGAGTTTTTACTCCCCAATTTATTCTAAAATTTGATCTTAACAACTGTAAACTTTGGTCTCACTCTCTCTCTCTTTGGTCTCTCTATCTCTCTCTACCTTGGTGTCCATATCTTCTTTGTTCTACCTAGGGGTCTCTTTCTCCCTACCTCTGTCTCTGTCTCTCTCTTTCTCTCCTTCTACCTTGGTCTCTCTCTTACTCTTTGCCTCGGTCTTTCTATCAAGATACATTCTGCTATCTATTCATTTTGTAAGCGTCTAAATATCCTTGCAAGAAATGACATAACTATATCCTTAAACTGTAATCAATTAACGAGCTTACATACAGACTAGTAATTCTATGCCAACGTGATAGAAGTGTGTACTGGCATTCATCCATGCAACAGAATAATTAAGACGGAAACATAGGGTGCTGAGCTTTCTAAGATCTATACAGAAAATTTGCAGAAGATGCAATGAAGGATGCTGAGCTTTCTAAGAAATTAATCCGACGTGAGATGAAGAGAGCCGTCAGAAAACTCACCTGTTAGATGACCTCTTCTCCTTCACCCGCAAGGAAAGCTGCCACGAGTCTGAGACCTATGACCAAAACACAAGTACCCCGAGAAAAGAAGGACATGGCATGTGGGTTGAAGAGGAGCAGAGCGGACGGAAAAGAACAATGATGTAGCTGACTCAAGTGAGGTCTTTAAATAGGGGAAGTATTTTTTTCTGAACGGCTAGTTTTTTTAAACTCAAGAAGGCTGGTCGTAATTTCTCATAAAATGCTAACAGTCAATTCCGTTCCACGAATGGACCTCTTATCAGGGTTTGTTGAAAAGCATGTGCTGCCTGTTAGGAAATCACGCTAGACGACAACCAAACAAGATATGTTTTGATGGTTTCCCTATGTTTCCATCTTAATTATTCTGTTGCATGGATGAATGCCAGTACACACTTCCATCACGTCAGTATAAAATAACCAGTCTGAATGTAAGAAGGGACCTAGATTTCCCACAAAAAGATATTTGAATGTGAGGGAAGTGTGGATCGGAATTCATCCATGCAACATAATAATTAAGACAGAAACATAGGGAAACCATCAAAACATATCTTGTTTGGTTGTCGCCTGGCATGATTTCCTAATCAGGAAGCACCATCTTTTCAAAAAACCCCGATAAGAGGTCCATTCGTGGAACATAATTGACCATTAGCATTTTATGAGAAATTAACGAGGACCTATAAGCCTTATTCTGGTTTTATAGGGGAAAGCTCCGACCAGAACCTCCCTCCTCTGTTATGGGATCATTTCCTCCTATTTTCAATATCCTCCCTTAAAGATGTATTTTTCTCTCAAGACTAACCAAATTGGGGTCCCTACATAATACATACTATCTAGGTAACAGGAACAACATGTCCCCAATGGGACAGCTTGTAGGTGATGGGATGGATGACGGGTGGTGATGAGACAAGGATGTGGCATTGAGTTCATCATGTCTCCCTGTCACATCATGTATCCCAGGATTTTGCCAAAATCCATCACATCTTCATCACACATCACTAGACTTCTCATCCTGTCCTCATCCTAACACCAGATGTCATCCCAGTGAAAGTGGATGCCATACCAACAAATAAACATTTTACACCTTTACCTTTATAATAAGTTGAATTATTTAAACTCTATCTTGGTCTCCCTATCTCTCAGTTCCTCTCTCTCTCCATCTCCCTTCTCTCTCTCAGTCTTCGTGTCTCTCTCAAACTCAATCTCTCACTCTCAGTCCCCCTCTCAATTTTGGACTATTTTCTCTCACTCTAGGTCACCATATCACTCTCTTACTTCCTCTCTCTGTCTCTCGCTAAGAATCCCTCTCTCACTCTTTGAGTTCCTCTGCCTCTTGGATTCCCTTTCTCTCTCGGACCCTCTCTCTTTTGGTTTCCCTGTCTTTCTTGAATTTCCTCTCTCTCTTGGTCTCTATATCTCTCTTTGACTCCTTTGTCTGAAAATATCATTCTTGATGGAATGATAGAATGAAATGGATCCAGCATTCTACCAACAATGAAGATGGAACACAATAGGGCAAGAAGTTTTACCCTAGGTCATTGCATTTGGCAATGACTACTTTTATTTTTATCCTGAATCACCTAGGACATGAATAATATGGTAGATGGATATCCAAACTCAGTCTATTTTAAAAGGCCTACAATTCTAGGAAGCAAATTTAATGATGATTCTTGTACATATCAGCACCTCAATTTAAATATCCAAGGATATGAAAAGAAATATGGGAGAAAGATAAAGCTGCTCCCAATCTCTCAGCTTGATCTGCCTCAATACTTTCAGATATTATGATTTAAAGGTGGAGAAATCATGCCCAATGATATGATTAAATAATCTCTCTCTCTCTCTCCTTATCAGCCCCTCTGTAGCTTAAATGTACCAGTTTTGAGGGTTTTTGTTGTGATTTTTCTCATTTTCAATGACCTGCATCTCCAACAATGCCACGTGTCCCTGTGCAAAAGGTCACCCATCGTCGTGAGCCACATCAAGGCATTCATGATTTCCCCGGCTGTTTGAAACCATGTGTACTTGCCAGTGTAATAAACTAAGGCTACATCATTGATGCCTTCAATACATATACGTGGTGACGCTGAGAGTGGTATTTCAATTATAATATTCTTCAGCTAATAACATGATGCCGCCTACTAACACCGCGTTATTGGATTTTTAGAACATTAATTGCCTTTTAATTGATATTTTATACAACTTATTGTGAATTCCTTCTTCTAAAGCATCTATTGTGATTTTGATCTGATGTTTTTTATATTGGTTCATGTCACCCTTGTTCATAAATAAATATAAAAATTCAGCAAATGATGACATAATGTCAATTTTTTCTACGATTAGCAGTACTAATCATAATGGGAAATCGGATTATCAAATGTTCAGTCAAATTGAATGGTGACCTGTGGCGGGGAGGAAAAATTACATCAGAAATACTTAAATAATTTACATAAATAAATTATGAATTAACAGAAATAAATGTCATGAATTAGTGTCATAAAAATGCAATAAATATATTCAGAATTTGAAAATTAGTTTCAGAGTTTCATGTCAGAAAATCCACAAATGCAGAAAATAAAAATTAGAATATCATTGTAAAATACATTTAACCATCATAATCTTGATGACACTCATTGAAAACATTTAAATACAAGTTAACAAGTAAACTTCATATATTAAAATCTTGGAGACTTAGGCCGTCTAGCATGAGGGAGAGAAGACCATGGCCCTCAAAGAACCTGAGTATGATACCAATTGATATGAACTTTGAAATACCCCTGTCATAAATTGGGTCAATTAAAGGTTCATGAATTGCTAGAAGGCAAGCCTCGTCTAGACGTTATGGAGTGCCAATGAAGGTGAATAAACATCACACAATGAAAGAATATAAGTCCACGGTAACCAATGGCAGTCCAGTTCCTTGGCAGAGTGATTATAATCCTTTGTATATTCTTGAACATGAGGGATAGCTTTGAACCCCATGAGCTATCCAATCAACCTGTCAATTTGGTTAAATGGATCATTGATTAATTAATCTGGGCGTTGATATAGCTAACTAATAAGGTTGGATGATAAAGGTTATTGAGACAATGGATTTATTAACTAGACTGATACATGGGCCTAAAGACTCACATGCAAATGGTCTATTGGATGTCAAAAGATGTACTTAAAACTTGGAGGTTTTATGAAATTTTGTTTTTTTACAAAATAATTAGGAGAATGCTCTGAAAATAATTTTATATAGGCAAGAGTTCTTCAGATGTAGAATCTACTTCTCCCTTCTCTCTCTAGGTTAAGATGGAAAGATGATGACGACATATCACTAACGGGTTCATCAAGATGAAGAGCATGAGATTCAACATATGAAGGATTCTGTGGATAATGTGTAATGGATTGGAAATTTAAACATGTTAAGATGACTCTCTTGAGGAGAAAATAAATTGTAAATATGTTCTGCATAAAAAAATGATTCAATCATCAGGTTTATTTATTTATTTAAGGTCTGTTAAAATTCCGTTTTGGTCTCCCTCTACACAGATCTTACATGAATCATGTCAATCATGGTCTAAGAACCCAGAATGTATTGTATGATATGAATCACGCCACACCTATTCTCATTGACCAACTTATTTGACAGATGAAACACATTATTTCCAACCTTAAAATTCAATTCATGATGAAGGAATTATTACTCATTGTGTAACCAAAAGTGGATATCTCCTCAATTGTTTGAACATTTGTCAAATGGTCAAATAGCCATTTCTCTTCATTAAATGAATATATACTTCTTTCATTTTTACAATGTCAAATCACACAGAATTTACTAATGTCCAAGTCAAATATGATTAATACTCAAATGAAGGGACAAGAGAAACTCACGTAGGAAACCAAATTGCAATGAGGTTTATTTCATTGAAAGGCATCAACCACAAATCAATGCTTCTATCTATCTATTTGCCCTCCCTTCCTCTTTTCCTGTCAATTTGCCCTCTCTCCCTCCCTATCTGTTTGACATCCCTGCCTCCCTATCTACTTTTCCATCCTACCAAACAAGCTTAAATTTAGTAGATTAAATAAGATATGGACCCATGTTAGTTTCTACTGAAACAAGGGCAATGTCATCATTACCCTTACAGAGGAGGTCCACTGTACAGAACGTCGTCTACGAGGAAGGGTTTCCGCTTTACCCATGGACCCCTGAAATAAAAGCCGGCGTGCTGGGCCCCATCATCAGGAATCAACCCTTAGAGATTGATTCTTTGGCGCCGTAGCTCAGCCAGGAAGGTTGCACTGGAGGTCAACGTCCGGTGGGCAAGGTTTCTGATATCCTCCCGCGAGCAGTCGCGAGAAATGCGGACGAGCTCCCAGAGAGCGCCATCGTTGACCATGTCCTTGGCGTTGACCTCTGCCATCCCAGAAGCCACCATCATAAAAAGCCATGCAGCTGATCTGTAGAGAGAAAAATTGCGTTGACTTACCATGCTGCGCAATGTGGCAGAGAGCGAGCTCGATGTGGCGCCTTATTGGAGCCGCCTCATCGTTGGCGTTCTTGACAATCCATGGCAGAGCTCCATCTTCGATCAGCAGAGATCTTCCGGTCTTTTTTCCTACAAATACATGACCCACCTATCAACTTTCACTCTCTATTCATTAGTCCATGCATATTGATCTATCTTTGTAGGAATCAGTCGCATCCATCATTATATTTATCCATTATTCCACTTATCAATCCTTAAACGTCTCCACCTATCTAACCATCTATCCATCATCAATCCATCTACCCATCTACCTATCTATCCATTACTCATCCATCAATTTATCTACCATCCATCGCTTCATTTATTGGTCCAGCCATTATACCATCAAACAATATACCCGACCACTTGTCCATCCATCTATCTGTCTACCTATCAAATGATTTATCCATCCATCCATCTGCCTATCTATTTATCAATATCTTTCTATGTATCTATCCAAACGT
Organism: Wolffia australiana; assembly: GCF_029677425.1. Taxonomy (NCBI): domain Eukaryota; kingdom Viridiplantae; phylum Streptophyta; class Magnoliopsida; order Alismatales; family Araceae; genus Wolffia; species Wolffia australiana. The sequence goes on along the minus strand of NC_135848.1, from coordinate 10,795,052 downwards.
CTATTCATGCATCGTTATATCTTTCTATTAAAATCAATCTGGATATATGTCCACCATCTATCCACCAACATATCAGTCCATCCATACACAAATTTGACCATCGGTCCAATAACCTACAATTCATAAACGCATCATTCTTTCTTTCCCTCCATAGTACACTGCTAGTGAGTCAAAGATTCATCACTGTTGATTACCTTGGCTGTAGGCCCTTGACTCACACTTGGCAAAGTTAGCAATCCCACGTGCGACCTGCGCGAGAACATCGGGATGCCCGCACCTCACCATGCATAGTAATGCCTTGATCCCACCCCCACTCCTCAGCTTGGACTGTAATTTATCTGCATTTGGACCCAGTTTCATCAGATCTCACGGCAAAATAGAAGAAATGGAAAGCTATGAAAATACTCACCATTGCCGCACAGGTTGGCAATGGCCCCAGCAACCATGCGGAGAGTCTGCGGGTCGTCCGCGCTGGACGCAGCCATGGCCAGCAGGGCAATGCCCCCTTGTGACATAATTAGCTCCTGGTTTGTCTCTGTAAAAGGAGAGAGAATACCATATACGTCATATAACTATATTTTGGGAGCTGCAATCCAATCAGATTGGGTCGCCGTTGATCCGACTGCCCAAGAAGTCAATCTGGTCGAGTGATTTGGTGGATCATTTAGTCTGGATCTTGATTGTACCCGTGGGTCAATTCAATCCAGATCATCCAATCAGATTTGTTGTCAAGAGATCTGCTACATGTAAATATTTAGCGCCGCCTCATGTCATGTGGCCGATCAAGGGATCAATAAGGCAGAGGAAATAAAAAGGTATGCCTAGTCTTTTTTCCCCGTTACATGACCACTCGACTTCTATGTAGGGTCCACCGATCAGATGATCGGTTCTAGAATCTGTTTGCAGTTCTGACCGAACCTTAATCAACTATCTCTCAATCGATTAACCTTGCTTGACCAAGAGTATTAAAAGATCCAATGGGTCTCGATCATTTGTGGACCAGTCAATCAATCAGCTGATCGGATTGGTGATCCAATCCATCAGATTGATTCACCATATCCAAACAGCAATGATGACAGGGATGACGGGAGAGATCGGCAAAAAAGGAGTTTATACCATTCATGGCAAGGTTGGCCAGGGCGCCAGCAGCTACTCTCTGGATTGTTTCATCCTCCGAGTTCCTCAAGAGCATCAGCAGGGAGGAGAGCCCCCCGGCTTCCACTATCTTCTGTTGGTTTGCCTCTGTCAGAAAGATAAATTATAATTAAATTTAGAAAATAATTTTTTATCAGGTAAAATAGATTATAATTAAATTAAAAAACTAAAAAAGGAAAATGTCTAGGCTGTATACCTTCTGCTGCCAGATTCGCAAGAACTTTGACCGCATGAATCCGGACATCACAATCTTCAGACTCGAGTAAAGATAAGATCTTCTGCAGCCCCACTGCCATTTTTCGAATTTATGCCCAATCAAAGATAATTTCTTTGTTGGGTAACCAAATAATAATATTTTTTTATCAGATAGGTACCTTGTTCAAATAGCTTAGCAACATAGGCCTTTTGACCATTTCCCGAGTCTTTGGGTTGCAGTCTTCTGGCCTGTGATGTGGAGGTTTCTAATTCATTGGGAATATTCCCTGGCTCACTCCTTTCAAGGCTCCTCACAGTCTAAATCCAATAATTTGTTAAATGATTCGATTATATTTCTTAATAGGGTTCAATCAAAGCAGAACCAGAAATGTAACCCCACCTGATCAGTTTCAAGAGTCATCCTTAAGAGCTGGCTCTTGAGTATGGCGATCTCTTCTTCAAGCCTGTCTTTTTCATATGTTTCGTCCTCCAGCACTTTATGAAGATTTAGTATTTCAGCGTTTCCAGCTGTCTGAAAATGTACAGTTTTTTAATATCTCACTCCACTGGGCCAACGCCATAAAATATTTCCACTAAATTAAACGAGAATACCTCGGACTTCTTTAATTGTGCTAGTTGACCTTGAAGACTTTTGATCTCTTCTTCTGCGGATTTTCTGGCAAGCATTTCCTTCTGCAACGATGCACTGACTACAGAAAGCTCCTCTGAGACCGAAGCAGCAGAAGCCTTCGATCCAAGGAATACAAATTATCAATTTTTTATACTGTCAATTTTTTATCAAATATACAGCAGTATAAAATATAACCTGTCTATTTGAGACTTTCTCATGCATCTGTTGCTTTGCTGACCATTGGTCCTCAAGTTTCTTGATGGATTCCAGATAATCATTTTGAAACTTAACTTTTTCCTTCTGCAAATGAAATAAAGATAAGATGCAGATCACCAAAGACACATTCGCCTTAATGCAAAATCACAGACGTTAGATCTAGTTACACTCAGGAAATTAAACATGAAAATTCTTCGTATAGAAGAAAAATAATAACTTAATTATGCTGTCGCCAAAATAATAGAAGAAAACAACAGTTGTATGGGCAAGAATTAGCTGTGATGTTTTATATCAGTGAATGCGGCAGCAATGACGTAAGGCCAATTGCCGGAGAGAGAGCCAACAGAGAGGGCGGAGGTATGATTAAGGGAGAGAGAGAGAGACAGGAAGAAAGACACGTATTACTAAATCTGTTCAAAAAATGGGTACTTATATCATTCCAATACAAAAAAGAGAAGGCTAAATAGGAAAAAGGAAGAAACTGGGATATATAAGTCTCACAACAGTCGGATCAGGATTGTGCCAAATCTAGAGTCTGTCTTCCTCTCTCTATCTCAACTTTGATCCATCTAAATCGGATGGACCAAGTGATACTTTCAATGCATGCAAGAAATCAGGATTGATTAGGATCATGTTAATCAATTAGTGAGCATTGCTTAAGCCAATTAATGGACCGATCAGATCAAATAAGCCCATCCAACAGGTCATCAATTGCCCTCTTCATTGGCAGCGAACTGAGCCTGACCCAAATTCCACCATGTCAATCGTCCGATCCAATCCAGTCATCTTAACATCAATCAAGACAATTTGACCATCAATCAAATTGTCAAACCCTGATAAACATGACAAATTATCTGTCTTTCATTCAACAAAAGATATTCATGGTCCATGATAAGACGAGGAATGTCCAGTCAAATATGGTTTCAAATAGGTCAGAAATAAGATCTGTCGCAAAAATCAGTAAGGAGTTTGAATTAGAACTCAAAATGCTCGCAGTAATGCATACACGACAAAATTACCTCAGACGCTTGAATGTAGTTTTGTTTGGCTATGGTCACATGATTCTCAGCTTCTTCTCTTATCCTCGTCAGTTCATCCTCGAAATACTTCTGTTGTCTTTCATTCTCAGCAATCAGCCTATCTAATTCGTTTTCAAGCCTACGGCACATGCTTTTATAATCGAATTCCTCCTTCAGTTTCACCATGTTCTCCACCTTCATCGCCTGCAACCGAAGTTATATTAGCGCTGACACAAATATTCAAAAAACTGCAAGGAAGAGAATTCATTATAGCAGCCGCACAACCCAGCAAACAAAATTAAATTAATGATCAGACTAAAAACTGAAGTCAGAGGGAGTAGAGCATGGTACCCTCTGCCCAAACATAATGGTGCTGGCAGTCTCCCCTCTATGGCGCGGCGATGGCCCAATAGTTACCACCAAGGATGTTCTGGCAGTTCCTAATCACCAAGAGTACACGGATGGCAAACAAAGTTTAGAAAACTGAATTCGAAATACTCTTGTTAGCTCTTAAAACTTCCGATTTTGGTGAAAGTGATAAATTTTCTATTTCTTTCCTCAATATGAGACAGGAAGAACGCTGCCATGAGCACAATGCCTTAATTTTTAGAATACAAAACTACCCAAAAAAAAATGAAAATTAATGTGAAAGCTCTCCATCGTCGACAACTGAAAGAGGAATCAATAACTAATCAACAAACTAAGACCTCAAAATACAATTACTTTTGCAGTCTAATCACTACTTTCAAACTGTCTCACCGCCGAATGAATCTCGAAGCAACCTTGTAAGCTTAGAGTCACGAAATGGCACGTGCGGACTGCTTTCTGCAAGTGCATTAATGCATTTTCCCAATGCACTCAACGAAAGGTTGATGGATTTGGCTTCCTCTAGCGTGTGGCCTTCACTTCCTACAAATAGCATCAGATAAACTTGTAAAACAGTGTTTTGTTGACGCTGGATGGAGCACCTGAACCTGGATAAAAGCTGATTAAGAAAGGTAAAAGGCTAATAATATCATCCACGGTCTGGAAAGGCAGCATTCTGATAACACGAAATAATACACTTGATAGGCCAATTAAAACAATAAGATTGGTTCCCTGTGGTGGCCAATTAAACTGTTTGAATATTGACTAACATTAACAAGTTCAATAAACATTTTGGAATAACTTCCGCCTAATCACCAGAGTAAAGAATGCAGCCGTTCAATATCAAGATAATATGTTCTACTGAGCCTGGATAAAAGCTGATTAAGAAAGGTAAAAGGCTAATAATATCATCCACGGTCTGGAAAGACAGCATTCTGATAACACGAAATAATACACTTGATAGGCCAATTAAAACAATAAGATTGGTTCCCTGTGGTGGCCAATTAAACTGTTTGAATATTGACTAACATTAACAAGTTCAATAAACATTTTGGAATAACTTCCGCCTAATCACCAGAGTAAAGAATGCAGCCGTTCAATATCAAGATAATATGTTCTACTGAGCCTGGATAAAAGCTGATTAAGAAAGGTAAAAGGCTAATAATATCATCCACGGTCTGGAAAGACAGCATTCTGATAACACGAAATAATAGACTTGATAGGCCAATTAAAACAATAAGATTGGTTCCCTGTGGTGGCCAATTAAACTCTTTGTATATTGACTAACATTAACAAGTTCAATAAACATTTTGGAATAACTTCCGTTTAATCACCAGAGTAAAGAATGCAGCCGTTCAATATCAAGATAATATGTTCTACTGAAGCCATTTAAATGACTGAATCAGGGGTTAGCAATCAGAACAATGCGGGCCCCCTGCATGTCATGCAGCAGCACCTCACTGCGCAAGGTCTGTGTGAAGTACAGGGAGTTTGAGGATGTGCGGCCCACTGGGCCCTGCCTCACGTACAAATGACGGTGCCGTCAAGATGTTTCTGGCCCAGTAGATTGCAGCAATGTGATGATGAAACGTGTTGATGACTCTTGTAAACCAAGTCAGATGAAGAAAAGAGAATAAAAAAGGCTCTCATATCCTGATTAAGACTTCAGACATCCAAGGCCGGGTGCAATGAGCGGCGGAGGTGGGAACCACATGGGCGGGGTCAGTGGCAGTGAGACAGCGATCAAGAGGGGTAGAAGGAGGGAGGACACGGGAAATTATTTGACCCCAAGACTCAATTAAACACGACAAGAGAAACAAACAATTATTCAGAGTATTGAACCCAAACAAAAAGATAGAGCACAAAGATATTCATGATACTTGATGGCATGGAAACCTAACTCGCCAACAATAAACCAATTGGTCACATGGTGAAGAAATTCAGGAATTGAGTAATAGTAATATGAAACAGGATGATGATCAAACTACCTGATTTATCAATTCTTTCAGAGCCTGCAAGATCCACAACCACAAGCTTGCTTTTTCTAACGATGGGGGGTCTCAAGGACTTTACTAAAGGAGAGGAAGAAGACCCACTTTCAGAAGACGATTCTCTCTCATGTCTCCCTCTCACACTTCTCCTCACATGAACCTGCACAGCAATGAATTCTCAAGATACATCATAAACTGAAGCCATGAAGGGTAGATATTACCATTAGGATAGCATGGCTGCGAGAAGATTCAGTGTTAAGCTTAGTATTTGCAGCAAAACGATGAGCCTCCCCAAGCCTTAGAAGCTCGACAAAGGTCTTCTGGTCTCTGATATCAACCAGAGTAGCTCCAGGCAGAGAAACGTCTCCTGTTTTAGGGTCCTCAACGATGGCAATGTTGTCATTTCCAGGGACCAAAAGATCTTGGATGGTCTCCATGTAAAGCTATTATTAAGGAGATCAAACATGAAGTAAAATGTTAATACCATGATAACATATTATTAAAAATGATATTCGATGAAGAATGGAGGGAAGAAAAGCACCTGCAAGTAGGAGACGGATATGGAGTCGTTTTCTGGGGAAATGTCAGCAAGAATTTCTTCCATTGAGCGGACCATAATACCCCGGGCAGCTGTATCTTCTTCTCCAAGCCTGCCAAGAGTAAAGGTCTTCCCCGTACCAGTTTGACCATAAGCCATGATCGTGCCGTTATATCCCTCAAGAACACTCTGCAAAAATAAGCTCGTCACTTGATATAAAAAAAAAGAGAAAAGCAAATACTGGTGCAAGATGTTGAATTGGAATTTGAATGACCCAATGATAAATAAAAAACATGTCAAGTTTTATATTAAAAGAGAAAATGACAAAGTTCAGAGTAAGATTCTTAGAGTTATCCATATAGTCATATTTCAGTGGCACTACCAAAGGACCAGTTTCATCATCAGCTGTAACTAGTCTTATCTTCACCAATGTCCGATGTGTGGCCAAGTTGACAATTTTTTATGAGGGGAAAAGAGCAAAACTGGATGCAATTCGGTAGATTAAAGAAACAATCAAAGCTCTATTAACAAATAATGAAAGCCATTTCATGAAAAGAAACTAGATCATGGAGCAATCAACTAAAATAAGTACCTCCACAACAGGTTTTGCCACAACTTCATACACACGTTTCTGTGAAGCAACCTCCGTTAGCACCTCATCAAACTCATACGTATCTGACTCCCAGTTGTTTTTACGCAGCTTTAATCTTTTGAGCTAAGAAGGTAAAAGAACTGAAGGAATTAGAGATGAAAGGTAATAAGCTGATGTAAAGAGGATTTTGACAAACAAGACATTTATCCAACAGACATCAGTTTCTGGAAACGATTTTAAGATCTCTGAAACGATCTCTATTTCTGATGGAAGGAAGAGAGAGATAGAGAGGAAAAATAGACAGGACCCGATGGTAACTGTCGTTCTTTAGACGCCCACTTGGTCCACCTGTCTAAATCCTAACCGCCAGAAAGAAAATCCAAAATAAATCCTTGCTTCATTTCACATAAAATCCCTATATTTATACTCAGTTACAGCGTGACTGAGTCTCGAAGTATGGATCTGATAAGAAAAGCTCATATGGGCTTGATTACAATAAGAGGACTTACAGGGTTTAAGAGAAAGAAATGCAACAAATTTATCTATAAGGAAAAAAATAGGCATCTTATGACATTCTCCCCCCAAGCCGCGAGGTAAATATTCTGAAGCCACAGGTTGCCAACCAGCCTGCGGAACATACACCTAGGTAACCTTTTGTACCTGTATCAGCCACCTGATTCGATAACTGAAAACATTGCATCTACAAAATGCCCAAATCAATCTTCTCCTGGATGAAGTGTTTATCTATCTTGACAAGTTTGCTACACACTAACTGACAAGATATACAACCGTTGAGTTTTATTAGACCAGTGCCCGTTGTATTTGAATAAATATCGCATATACTCATAAATGAAAGTTATGCATTTTGCCCTATTCGTGTCTCTCTTCTCTCTCATAACGGTTGGAGAAACCTAAGAGGTAAAATCATGTTGAAGTATAACAGGCTTGTCATGAGGCACTTTCATATCTGTGAGGATTCTCCTACTTCTGCTTTGGGACCTGCCCAAAATTCCGCTTCGGAACCAGACGTAGCAACCATATCTTGCTTCTTACATCTCCAAGTCACAAAGCTCCCTCCAATAAACGAAGCAATATCCTGATGTTGACCTTCAGTCTACGACAGACCCTCCATATTCTACATAAGGGTACAATTACAGATATATTTTACCTCCTTTCTTTAGTATTATTCCTTGTCTCAATGTACTTTCAAGTACACCGGCACTCAATGAGCTGCATTCATATGTGCTTCTTTGGGGTTTTGCATCAAATGGCTCAAAGTCCCTACAGCAAAGGAAATATCTGGCCTTGTATTGGTCAGATGTATGAATTAGCCAATCAACCTTTGATATTGATTTCTGCTCGCAGGACTGTCATCTTCACAATTCCCAAGTATTGTGTTTGGGTCAATGGGAATAGAGAATGGTTTGGAATCCAGCTTTTTGTTTCCTTTATAAGATCAAGAGTATACTTTCCCTGAGAGATAAACACCCCTTCATCGGAGTAGGCAATTTTGTTGCCCAGAAAATACCTCAGAAGGCCTAGGAACTTGATGTCAAACATCTTACATAGCTGAGTGCCTAAGATTATGGATCTCCTCCACACCACACCAATGATAATTATATCAACAACATATACTAATAGGGTTTCCAACCCCTTGAACAGGTATGTCTGAGGAGTAGAGTATGATACCAATTACTTTGTCCGCATCCAAGGTCTTTCATGGCAAGAGAAAATCTTCCAGAGATCTAGGTATGATAGCCACATCTAGTTGGGAGATAAATGTTTAATATGGAGTGAGCTTCTCATAGCTAGCGACATAGGATAGAGGATACCTGCTCCCCTGGGTGCAGGATCTCTTGCTCTGTCTCAAGGCTATTGGCCAACCCAGACTATCATATTGCATAATATTCTCTTCTTGGCCATCATCGCCCATACTTGCTAGTTCTGTAGGGAACTCGTCAGGTTCAATACTTTGCCTATTCTCTAACAGGGATTTCCAGTATTTTCTAGAGGGGTTTCCGGTTCTGGACTACTCTCATACTTGTGGTCTCTTATCTTTGTCAGAGGTACCCCTCAACAGGGTGATTTCAGGATGAGTCTCAAGTTGCCTCATCACAAAGCTCTCCTGGGATGGAGCATAATACATCTCCTTGTTACATCAGCAGAGATGAAGAACCTCCTCAATCCAGGATGATAGCATTTGAACCCTTTTAGAGTTGGAGAATAACCAAGAAAGATGCATTTAAGAGACCTGGGATGTGATATGACCATGTACAGTTGCTGCACATTTGAAGACCTTGAGAGGAAGGCTCGAGTACACTTTTATCTTGAAAAATGTTTAGACATTAGCTCCACCGGGCTTTAAAACCCCAATTTCTTAGAGGGTAGAAGATCAATCAGATATACAGAAGTTAGAAAAGCATCTGTCCAGAAAGTAGGAACCTGTCAGTGAAATAATTAATTCCTAGTTTTATCCACTGTCTGTTCGATTTTTCTTCCCGCAACCCCATTTTGCCGGGGGTTATTTACACAGGATGACTTGTGTATAACTCCATGGTCGAGGAAAAATCTGGCAAATATAAGGTTGTAATAATCCTTGGAGTTACTGAGCAGAATTTCTTGTATGAGACTCCTTATTGATTCTTGATCAGGATGGGAACATCCTGGATTAATCTGGGCATATCTGATTTATTTTTAAATAAATGAACCCATGCGGTCCCCGTGCATTCTTGAATCAAGATCAACAACCACATTTTCCAAGTGATAGAGGGATTCCTACACAAACCTCATACATCACTGTGGACAAGCATAAAGGGTGAGCTACTTCACTCACATACCCCAGGAAAAGATACCCAAATGTGCTTCCCATTTTGGCAACATTAAAATGTTTAACAACAGACAGGAATAATATCCCCAAAATATCAAAGGATGGATGCCCTAAATGAGAACACAGTGACTTGATCAGCTTCAACTTCTCAGGTTCTTCATCTCCCATGCACTATTGTTCAGGGCATCCCACCAACATAGCACACCCAGGATCATATTCAATTTGGAGAAGCCCATTCTTCAGCTTCACTGCTCCAATCCTTTAGTTGAGCACCTTGTCAGATATAAAACACCAGTCAGAATCCAGTGTTAATGAGCATTAAATATCTCTATCCAATCTTTGAGGACATATAGACTATGCCTTAAGCTTTCACACGTGTAGGACATCCTGTAGAAATCTGATATTTTCTTTTCCACGAAGTATAAATGAAGGAACCATAAGCAAACCGGTCAACGGCCTGTTGACTGCACAACCTGATCAAGGGAGGGTCACGCGCTATAAACAAGAGAAGAAATGAAGGAGGAAGCATTGGCATTTTCTTGAATCTGAAGGCCAGTTTCGACCGCCAGAAAGGCTGGAGCAGCAGGAGCAGGCCTGCTGATCCGGAAGGAGGAAGCACCATCGTGGAGGGAGGAGCCACCCGAGGAGCGACCTTCTCCATTTCATCTCTTCTCGTCCTTTCTCTGTTCAACTCGGGACATATATTGATGAATTCTTGGAGATTTCTTGAGTTCCAATTTGAGAAGCGTTCATCAGGTTTCCTATCTTATCTTATCCATGTGTTCTTCTTGGGTGGATTCATCTCATCTGGGCCCACAGCTTCAAAGTCGCCATTTATTCCATTCCTGGGAAGTTTTTGAATTATCCTGGATAGGACAAGACAGCCTCCCCTGCAACTTCCATGACTGGTCAATATTGTGGTTCCTCCTGCTATATTGGAAGAATAGTCCAGATCTCAGTCGCTATTTTTTAGTCTTTTGATCTCCCTGGGAGAGTAGCTGCTTCTGCAGTTTCTGTCGCCCAGTCTTAGTCATTGGACCAGTGCCAATCCCGGCGTGTCCTCTTCCTCTCACATAATTTTGATAAGTTACTTCATCTCAGATACCTTCACCCTATGCGAATTGGCTCCACTTCGCCTCATGTTCCACATTCAGACCCATCAGAAACTTGTAGAGTATTTCTTTCATGATATAAGCCTCTCCTATGAATTTAGATTTTCAATTTGATGATAATGGTCGATTTCTCTCCATATGGCTTGCAGTTGGTATGCGTGTGCAGCCGCAGTCTTCTCTCCTTGAATTAGGTTGGTCACTTTAGTTACCAAACTGTAGATGTGCCAGTGTCTCCCTTTGAAACGCCCTTTGTGAGAATGTTCCCAGATCTCCTTAGCAGTCTTCATCAACAAGAAGTTTCTATACACCTCTCCTGCCGTGCAGTCCAGGAGCAAAGGTTGAACCGGGGCTATTCATTCAAACCTTGCAGGCTTCTTCCGGTAGATCAATGAAAGTATAAAGATGGTCTAAAAGATCCTTTCCTTAACGAAAGTTTGATTTATAGTCTATTGTAGAGGATATACCGCAACAGGTCTGGAATACCGGGGAAAACAATCTGGGCCGTTTTGTCATACTCCTGGTGGGGCTCTTGGCTTCTGCAATGACTCTGAGACTTCCCTGAGCCGGGACATTCTCCTCTGTCGCCCATTGTAAACTGCAAATCCTCCAAATGCACAGTCTCTTCCTTTCACAGATCCTACGTCGCCAGATTCTGAGCGAAGCACAACGAACGAAGCTCCTAGATGTAGATGGTGTGCTGGTTATAGACTGCGTGGTTCAAGCATCACTCCAAACAGTTCTATGATATCATGTCAGTCTTCAGACAACCCCTTGCTCCACTTATCTATACCATGGCCACCACAAAGAAACTCCAAAAGAACTCCTCGATTCATCCCACATTGAATCCCAATATTTAAACTGGGTTACAAGGACCCATAGTAGATATGATAAGAATCGAATCTCATCTGTAATGATTATATAAGGGCACATGGATATCTTATGTGCTACACGTACTTTGAAGCACATTGGACCATTGGAATAGCCATTGTAGCTTTTATTGAGCCATGTCTAACCCAGCCTAAGAGGCTCTTGTATATAACTCTTCCAACTACGCTCCGCCACTTTCTTCTCTCAGAGCTATCCATGCTCCACGGTGACATCATATAAGGGCATGCTTATAATAAGAGGAATTACAAAGCGTTTAAGAAAACAATCATCTTTCAACAGTAACCGACGCAAATCCAATCCAGTTCCCAACAAGTTCTTAACTGCCTCCTTAGGGAGGGCTACAAGTTTTTAAGGGGATTAACACTGAATGAAGGAAATACCCCTAATAAGGATTGGGGATTTTATTAGTGTCGTTTATCTCATTAATAGGCCAAATGTCCCATCACTTTCGACTGATGCATAAAACAGTAAGATGAGTAAGAATACCTCTGGCTGCAGTTCAACACAGTCGGCAAAATCTGAATCTGCGGTCAGTTCTTCTGCATTTCGTGGGCGGAGCCTGACGGCTACCCGAACCCTTCCAGGAACTTAACATGCATAAAATACGAGATTACATTTTAACTGAGAATAAAAAATAAAATGCATTGCAAAATGAAAACAAATGCGATTTAAAATCAGTATCCTTCCTGACAGTGAGAGCTGATAATTTTCCAAAATATTCGTTTCAAATATTAATAGGATCCCACAACCGCACTATTTAAGAAACGATAATTTAAAAACTAGCGTTAGAGATGTCAAAGACAGGAAACATAATCCGCTAGAAGACGGTGGCATAATAGCTCAAGTTATTAAAAAATAAAAATTGTCCATTATGAAAATGAATCTTCGAGATCCACTTAAAATCTATAAAAACAGAGCCATAGGAATAAAAATAGTGTTGACTGTTGATAACGCAACGATCCACATCAAGAAAGTATAAAGCATATGGGTAACGGTGTTACTTTTCTCTTAGGATTTCAGATGACCTTTCATAGAGTATTAAAAGGTTAGGTTGGGAAGAAGATGCGTACTCGATCATCAATATTATAGAAAATTATTATCAACATTATTGCTCTATGACAGCCCGTGCGGGATTATCGACCCCGTTGTTACGTTCGAAATGATCTTTAATCCACCTGAAGTAAAGCAATGCTATTCTCAATATTTTTCCACAATATTGATTATCGAATATGCATCTACTAGTCACCCTAATATTATATAACAACGAAAACATAAACAACAATCCCCCATTAAATATGACGTTCTACGTTTATGCCAGTGAAATAATCGCAACGAGAATCTACAAGCTACCCAAACAAGAAATTTCTTCGCAAAGGCCATTTCTTTTCATAAATTCTGCAGCAAGTCTGCCACTCCACTAGAAGGCAGCATAGCCCTAACAGAGGGGGCGAAAAAAATTGCACAAAAGAGAGACATTCAAGAGGAAATACCGCCAGTGTCGCTCCCCCCGCCATTAGAAGACCCTCCCGAAGGTGATCCGGAGCGGCGAACGCCATTGCCACCTTGAACGGAAGACGCGCGGGGCTTGTTCAAGGGCTTCGAGTTGCCTACCTTCGCACCACCGCCATTCCTGAACGCCATACCAGCTTCCAGAGGTGAATCGCAGCTCAAATTTTCTCCTCCCTCAAAACCCACCTCGATCCATGCGCTCAAATGCGAGAGATTCCAAATCAAATTAAAAAGAACACGCCATCCGACCGAAAAAGGTTAAGATTAGGCAATGCGGTGCGATCCCGATTCCTCTTGCGAGTAAAAGATGAACAGTAGAAGATGGCCGACGACGGGGAAGAATCGACTCGCTGAGTGAAGCTTCTGAGCGATGGCGGGCACGCCGTAGAGAGAGAGAGAAAGAGAGAGAGAGAGAGAGAGAGAGAGAGAGAGAGAGAGAGAACCAGCTGAAGTGCGAGTGTGGGACTCGGGAAAAGGAGCGGGATTGCCGCCCAAACTCCCGGCTTTCACGTGTTCTTTCCACTGTTCAATTAATATTATAAATAAGTTTTCTTCATTTAAGAATTGTACTAATTTATAGGAAAACCCGGTTTAACAAAGAATTTAACATTTACTACGGCTATTTGTTTCCGATGTCTTGTCGATCAGACACTTTTTAAAATAAGTGATTTTTAAAGATGATTAAATTCATTTATAAAAAACTAACCCTCGTTAAACATTATTTAGTATAATTTTTATCATGATATTTCTCCACCGTAGACAAATCATTATGTAAGTTATTTTTATATCATTGAATATAGTTTTTGTTATCACATATCACCACCAAATTAATCTGTCTTCTGTTAAGAACTTCTGCTAAAGTTAAAGCCAGTCATCAATATTGAATAGATTAGTCGGTTTTTGCATTTCGGTACCTTCACACGTTTAGAGATCTCGCAAATAAAGGCGCAAATAAATACTTTTCGGCGTAAATATAATTTTTCTCTATTCTGCGGTTTTTCGATTTTCGTAGGGTCATACAGGTCACCGTTGACGTTGACCAAGACTTTTCGTTGACTTTGGTCAAAGTCAACAAAGAGATGGTCTAACCTGGGAGCTCTGGAGAGGAGATGAAGAGATCATAGGGAGTTCTTGGAGATAACCTCCCCAAACTTGAGGAACCAGTGGGCGTCTGAGCTGCTCCGGTCATCGATCTGGGCGGTCAGATCGGAGCCGGCCAGGAGGCGGGTGTAGTCGATGGGCTCGGCGGCCGCCTTGGGCGGCGGCTTCGCGGCAGCGGCCGGCGGCAGCAGTAGGGAGATCAAAACTCTGGCGACCTCGTTCATCGGGGGCCTCTCCCATGCGTGGCGCTTGGTGCAGAGCAGCGCGAGCTGCATCGCCCGCCTCACCTGGCTCAGGTCCTCGCACGTCTCCTTCACCTCCTCGTCCACTGCCTCCATTATCGTATCGTCATCCACCTTAGCAGATATCTGCCCACACACCCGATCATTATGATGACGATGCCGATGACGGTGATGATGATGGGGATGCTAATAAAACCCAATTAGGATGATGTTGGTGGTATAGACCTTCTGGTTTTTATGATGACTGTAAAATCAAAATTTAAACGATGATTATGATTAGACTGATAAGAGTGAGGATGATTATGATGAGTATAAAAATTTAAACGATGATAAGGATTATTAATATAAAGGCCAGACGACGGTAAAGATGTGAATGATGATTAGGACCGTAACAACGATGATAAAGCAAAAATTAATATTATGATGATAATGAATAAAATAAGCAATAATGGTGCCTTTTCAATGACGTCAACACCAGAATCGAATGATGCTTGTGATGATTTTATATGAGGACCAGATGATGATAACGACGATGATGATTACTGTTGTTATTGTTGTAAAATCAAGAAAATGATGATGATCATAAAAGCAAGATAATGTTGACGATTGTCATAAAAAATCAGGTGGTGATGATACAGATGTTGATTATAAAAGTAGATGATAATGATAAAGAAATAGGAGATATTTTTTTAAGAGATGAAATTAGATTATACTATGTATCACGATGATGACGATGAATTAGATAATGATGCTGATGTTTACTATTCGCTTGATGAAGATGAAGCTGATGACGATGATGATGACTGTGATGATACAGATGGTGAACTAACGATGATGACAATATTATAAACCAGATGACGACCATGATGATAAACCAGAGGTTGTTGATTTTTTATCAAAGAAACCAGACGATGTTGACGATGATGTAATGATAATGATAATTACATAAGCCAGATGACGAGGCTGATAATTATATAAACCAGACTTCGATGACGATGATAAACCAGACGATGTTTATATGACACTGTAACGATGAATATTATTATATAAAAGAGATAAACCATCAATTTTTATAAACCAGATGATTATGATTATGATGATGATGACGATAAAGGAGATAATGATGTAATATGATCATATTCGTATAAACCAGAAACTGACGGTGATACTGCTACAGCAGATGATGATGACGATGTAACGATAATTTTGATTATAAAAGCAGACGATGACGAAGATAATGATGATATTGCTAAAACAGATGATAATGATGATGTAACGATAATTATAATTATAAAAGCAGACGATGACGAAGATAACGATGATATTGCTAAAACAGATGATAATGATGATGACGTAACGATAATTATGATTATAAAAGCAGACAATGAGGAAGATAACGATGATATTGCTAAAGCAGATAATAATGATGATGACTTAACGATAATTATGATTATAAAAGCAGACGCTGACGAAGATAACGATGATATTGCTAAAGCAGACGATAATGATGCTGATGTAACGATGAAGATTACTGTATAAGCCGGATGGCGATGATGGCAAACCAGATGATGACGATGATGATGAGGAGAAGAGGGGAGACCAGTTGGTGGAGATTGGAGTCGCCGTCGACGGGCTTTCTGCCGGTGAGGAGCTCGAGGAGGACGACGCCGAAGGCATAAACATCGGACTTATCGCTGAGGCGGGAGGTGCGGGCGTACTCCGGGTCTATATACCCAATAGTCCCCACCACCAGGGTCGAGGCGTGCGCCTTGGCCGGCGAGATCCTCCTCGCGATTCCAAAATCCGACAGCCGCGCTTCGAAATTCTCGTCCAGCAGAATGTTCGACGACTTCACGTCCCTGTGAATCACCCTCGGGTCGCAGTCGTGGTGCAGATACGCCAGCCCCTGCGCCGCCCCCACCGCCATCCTCACCCTCGCCTCCCACTCCAGCTTCACCTTCTTCCTCGCCCCTGCGCAATTCAACACTTGCTCATCATTCCTCTTCTTCCTCCATCTCGAAAGGGGATAGGAGAAACGCACCGTGGAGGAGGTCCCAGAGGGAGCCGTTGGGCATGAAGTCGTAGAAGAGGAGGTTGCCGAGAGGGGAGATGGCGTAGCCGTGGAGGCTGACGAGGTTCCTGTGCCGTATGCTGCCCACGGTCGCCAACTCCGTCTCGAACTCGCGGAGGTTGTTCGGGTTGGAGTTGCAGAGCTTCTTCACGGCGATGGGTTTGCAGTTCTTCAGCGCGCAGCGGTAGACGGCGCTGGAGGCGCCCTGCCCGACCTTGTGCTTGTCGCTCAGGTTGTCCGTGGCGCGCATGATGTCGTCGTAGGTGTGCATGGCCATGTCCATCTGCAGAACCACCAGCTTGGGCGGCGCGGGCGGGATCTTGCGGCCGGGTCCGGGCCGCCGGCGGAACCGGTGGACCGCCACCGTGACCATGACCAGGACCGCTAGCCCGCCCAGGCTTATGCAGGCGGCGGCCGCGCCGGAGATGCCCCCCGGCTGACCTTTGGACCGGCGGACCCGAGCCAGGCAGCCCGGCCCGCACAGCCCTGGATTCCCTACGAAGCTGTAGACACAAGATTAGTTAGTTAGTCAGATAGATAGTTAGATATATAGATAGATATATAGATAGATAGTTAGATAGTTAGATAGATAGATAGCTAGTTAGATAGATAGATAGTTAGATAGATAGATAGCTAGTTAGATAGATAGATAGTTATATAGATAGATAATTAGATAGATAGTTAGATAGATAGATAGATAGATAGATAGATAGAGAGAGAGATAGATAGATAAATAGATAGATAGATAGATAGATAGATAGAGAGAGAGAGAGATAGATAGATAAATAGATAGATAGATAGATAGATAGAGATAGATAGATAGATAGATAGATAGATAGATAGAGAGAGAGAGATAGATAGATAGAGAGAGATAGATAGATAGATAGAGAGAGAGAGATAGATAGATAGATAGATACATAGATAGATAGATAAATAGAGATAAAAGGGTAGAGGGATAGATAGATAGATAGATAGAAGGATAGAGGGATAGACAGATAGATAGATAGATGGATAGAGGGATAGAGAGATAAATAGATAGATAGATTAGATAGATAGAAGGATAGAGGGATAGATAGATAGATATAGATAGATAGATAGATAAATTAGATAGATAGATAGAGAGAGAGATAGAGAGAGGTTAGTGAGAGAAAGTGGTGATGGGGGAGGCGGGCAGGCGAGACCTTTCAGGGGAGAAGGGCGAGTGGTTCTTGAACGGAGGTACTTGTCCTGAGAGATTGTTGTACGAGAGGTTCCTGGATCAGAACCCAGATGCTGTGAGCGAGCTGGATGGAGGAGAGCAGCTATTGAAATTTTAAACTCACAGTGATGTCAAGCTGAAACAGTTGATCAGCACGTTCGGAATGCCTCCGGAGAGATTATTGTTGTTGAGGACGCTGGGAAGTGATTTGAAAATGAGAAAGAGAGGGAAATATTGAGAGGGTAAAACTGTCTGGAGAGGTTCGGGGGAGAGATGTACAGGGATTCGATGCTCTGAAGCTGGCCCAGTTGCTCTGGTATGGAACCGCTAATCATATTATGAGATAAATCGCTGCGAGATTTAAATTTTGCATTAGCGAAAAATTGGGGAAAAGAAAGAGAAGTAAATGACTGTTGTGACCCACATGAGTTGGACGCTCCTCAGATTCCCGAATTCCTCGGGTATGGGTCCGCTCAGATGATTACCGCTCAGATTCCTGAGAGGATAAAAGAGAATGTTGATTAGTGTTAAATAATAATAATAAATTCAGTGCCGTCAGGTGTTTAATCCATAAAGATTTGACTAACAATCGAAGAAGATGCTCTAGATCGCCAACAGACTCGGGAATCGATCCAGAGAGGAAGTTATCAGAAAGATCCCTGCGTGACAGATAATAATATTATCTTAACGACTAAGATAATGACCCGGAATCTCTGATAAGAAGGGCGATGATGATAATTACAGAGTATCCAGGTTGACTATTTTTCCCAGCTCAATCGGAATGACACCAGTAAACTCGTTTGACGACAAATTCCTGTTACATAAATAAATAAAAAATCAACATAGAGGAACAAACAAAAACCCACACCACTGAGACAAAAAGAAAAGACTAATAAAATTTCATTACAGGTATGTGAGGCTCTCGAGTTTCTGGAATCCTACAGGAATAGTTCCGTTCAGCTTGTTCCCGTGGACGTTACTGGAAAGTATAAATATTAACAATGTAATTACATGAAGAAAAAATCTTTAAAGGGAGAAAAAATGAAACTCACAGTTGGTTGAGCGCAGCGCAGGAAGATATATTACGCGGAATTTCGCCTGTCAACTTGTTGTTGGCCAAGTTCCTGTTCGATGAATAAATCACATAATGAAAAACATACACGATAGGTTGTCTAAAATCATGCATTTTTTCCATAGTAAAACCCCAAAGACTCACAACTCAAAGAGATCTTGGAGCTTCCCAAGCTCGGGCGGTATCCCACCTTCCAATTGGTTGTCATTAAGTTGCCTGTTTAAGCACAATTAGACTCCAAAAACTTGATTAAAACAGACACACATACATACAAGTAGCTTAGCTTGGACATGTTCCCGAGCTCTGGAGGAATCGCCCCTGTTAAATTGTTCCCGTGAAGGTAACTAAAGAAGTCATTTATTGACGCGTCAGAGAGCAATTCCTTAAAGTATTGCGGCTCATAAAATGGGTATCATATCCCGGGACTCACAGCTTTCCCGTGTAGGATAAGTTTCCAATGATGGCTGGGATGGGCCCTACTAGTTCGTTCTCACTTAAATCCCTGCGCCCATCCAAGTCAAAGTCAACTAGCGACATTAACGAAAATAAATGCCATATCCCTAAGTAGTAATTTATATACTTCCCGTAAGAAAAGCAAACATAAAAAAATAGATGAGCTTACAGGACAGCGAGGGCTTGCATGAGCCCAATGACTTCCGGAATCTTACCCGTCAGTCTGTTTCCCTGAAGCGATCTGCAAGCAGAACAGAAATGAATTTCCATGAATTAAAAAGAAAATTTTGTGTGAAGAACATACAGCGTCGCGACTTGCAGAAATCCGATGTTGTAAGGAATTTCGCCCGTGATCTGGTTGTACGAGATGTCCCTTCAATCAGTTCATATCAGTCAGGCACAGTGAAGATTGGGATGGAGACGAAGAAAAAAGATGAATCGGAAAGCGTTTACAAGATCTCGAAGCTTGTGCAGTTGCCGATGTTGTCTGGTATTGGCCCCGTGAGATTGTTACCTCTCACATCGCTTTCAAATGATCAACAAGGTCGAGGTCGTTAATGGCGATGGAAGGAGAGACTGAGAGAAAGAGAGAGAGAGAGATTGAACACTCACAAGTACCAGAGCCCGGTCATCTGACACATGTCCGGAGACAGTGCTCCCGTCAAGGAATTCCCCCGCAGTCCTCTGCGTCGAAGAAATTAGGGTTCAAGAGGATGACGGAGAAGGAAGAATTATGAGGTTGAATGGAGAAACTCACAAGAACTGCAACACTTCGTTCCAGTAGATCAGTCGGGGAATCTCGCCAGTAAGCTGATTCAATGCCAGATCCCTGGCAAGGAGAAGTGCATCGAATGTCGTCAGGGAAGACGAAGATTTGAAGAAGAATAAGAAGAAGAGAACTCACAAGTTCTTGAGATTGGGGATCTGCGACAAGGTCGACGGGATCGAACCTGTGAGTTGATTGCTCTTCAGGTTCCTGTGGATGAGTGTCCCGAATTCAGAAGAGTCGAACACGGGGAAGAAGAACAGGCAAAGGAGGAGGACTCACAGATCTTCGAGGAGCTTTAGCTTGGAGAGGGAGAAGGGGATGTCGCCTTCTAGATTGTTCCCCGATAGATCCCTGCGGAAGAACGTTAAGAACCGGCGAAGAGAGACTAAAATGAAGCGGACTACAGAGGATTACAGGTATCTCAAAGCCGAGCATTCCCCGATCTCGTCCGGCATTTGTCCCGTCAGACGATTCTCTCTCAAATCACTGCGTTCAATCAGAGAAATTCTCGAGGTAAGCTCCAGAGATCACCAGGAGCGGACACAGTAGCTGACTTACAGGAACTGCAAGCTCTTGAGCTCCCCGATCGAAGGAGAGATTTCGCCGCCGAGATTCAAGTTCGAAAGATTCCTAACGCCGAGACAAATTCAAAAAAAAAAATCAGAAAGCGTCGAGAACGCAACGATGCAGGTCTACAGCAACAGAAAAAAGGGAAGGAAACTACAGCGAGACGACGCCGAACGAGGCATTGTCGCAGGTGACTCCGCGCCACGAACAGTACCCGATCCGTCTATCCGCAGCGTTCCAATCCGAGAGAACATCAGCCGCGCCGAGGAACGAAGCCTTCAAACGAAGCAAAACTTGACCTGCAAAGAAAACAACCGAAATCGATCAACAAAAAACTAAAAAGCCAAACACAAAAACGAAAAATCGAAGATGACAATCATCGCCACAACCTTCGCCGAGGAGCGAATAAGCGAGAGGAAGCAGAGCGAGGAACAGAGCGAAGGCGGTCGCGAGCTTGGGCACCGCCATGGCCATTCGCGGCGGTTCAAAATTCAAATTCCGAATTCTGTTACGCGGGCGGAGGCTTTATATACTCCGGCGGAGCTCCGGCGAGAAGCGGAGAGAGGCAGCGCGCTAGGCCGTAACCGCCATCTCTCTCTCTACATAGCCTGGCGAAGAGAGAGAGATAGGATGGGGGGGAAGGGAGAGAAGCGTCATTTGACGGGTGGTCACGCTATAGTTGTCGGGGGTACGGGCGAGATCTCATAGTCTACCTCGGGTCGCCATTACCAAGGGGGGAGAAGAGCTTCTCTCACTGGTAAGAGAGAGAAAGGGGGTAGAGAGAGAAAGGGAGAGATGCTGGCAGGAAGGCTCTGCGGCTGGTACCAGACCTCGGGAACTCCGACCCCCCATTAAAACGCCGCTCTCAGAGCTCTGTTGCAGCAGCGCCCGCCACCGGCATCTTTCTCTCTCTCTCTATCTCTAGCTCTCTCTCTATCTCTAGCTCTCTCTCTCTTTGTCTCCGAATTTCTCTGTATATCTCTATCTCTGGCTCTCTCTCTCTATCTCCAAATTTCTCTCTATCTATCTCTATAAATCTCGATCTCTAGTTCTCTCCATCTATCAATAGCTCTCTCTCTATCTCTCTCTAGCTATCTATCTCTCTCTAGCTCTTTGCCTCAATATCTCTCTAACCCTCTCTCTTTCTCTCTCTAGCTCTCTATCTCTCTCTAGCTCTTTGCCTCAATCTCTCTAGCTCTCTCTCTATCTCTCTCTTGCTCTTCGACTCAATATGTCTCTAGTTCTCTGCCTATATCTCTCTCTAGCTCTCTTTATCTCTCTCTAACTCTCTCTATCTCTCTAGCTCTCTGCCTCTATCTCTCTGAAGCTCTCTCTATCTCTCTAGCTCTTTATCTCTATCTCTCTCTAGTTCTCAATACCTATCTATCGCTCTGCCTCTATCTCTCTCGAGCTCTCTATCTCTCTCTCTAGCTATTTATATCTAGCTCTCTGTCTGTCTCTCTCGAGCTCTTTATCTTTATCTCTCTATCTCTCTCGAGCTCTTTAACTCTATCTCTATCTCCCTCTAGCTCTCTACCTCTCTCTCTAGCTCTCTATCTCAATCTCTCTCTAGCTCTTTGTCTCTACCTCTATCTCTCTCTAGCTCTCTATCTCTATCTCTCTCTAGCTCTTTATCTCTATTTCTAGCTCTCTATGTCTCTTATCCATCTGTAACTCTTTCTATGTCTCTCTATCCATCTCTTCCTCTGGCTCTCCCTCTCTATCAATCTCTTGATCTTAGCTTTATCGCTCTATATATAAATCTATCTCTCTCTTTCTCTCTAGCTTTCTCTATCTATACCTAGCTCTCTCCATCTCTCTTTTTCTATCTTCCTCTCTCTCAATTTATCTCAAGCTCTCTCTCTCTCTATGTATTCCTACCACTCTATCTCTAGCTCTCTCTCTATCTACCTCTAGCTTTCTCTCTCTATTAACCTATATCTCAAACTCTCTATCTCTCTCTAAAGCTTTCTCTCTCTATCTCTACAACTTTCTCTCTATCTCTATCTCTACAACTTTCTCTCTCTATCTCCAACTCTCTCGCTCTGCAACGCAGCTTTCGAGGCCGCCATGCCCATGCAGAGAGAGATCTCCTGCAGCAGGAAGCGGATAAATAGCAGAGCCTACCCCCCCCCCTATAAATAAATAAAATAAAATAAATAATTCCCCTCATCTAATCGCCTTTATTAACCCTCATCAATGCCGTCTTAATTACCATCAGGCCCCGCTAACTCAGTAATTATTCTTCTCTCTCGGGCTGGTCCCCGGCCGCGCTCTTAACTAAAGAACGTGAAGAAGAATTGATGGAACCCGTTGCTGGCCCGTGGTCACGCCACGTGGCATTATCGCTCATTCTCTCTCTAGAAATCGAAGAGAGAGAAAAAGGCTGCGCCGACTGACATCATCGGTTTGTCTCGTCTCCGATTGTCAGTTCTAAATAGTGAATCGCATAATTGAAGAAATAACGATTTATGGGAAAACCAATGGTTTTGTGATATTCTAGTTTGTTAGAAAAGATTGATTGGACCGATGAGACGAGGATGGTGGCTTTCTGGATATTATTAAATATTGTTTTTTTTTTGCTTGGGGTCAGAGTGGCAGATGAGTATCTTTAAACTTTATATTCTTAGTAATTACTTTCCTCACCGTAATAGAAAAAGTTATAAATGAATATCTTGAGATTGTATCCGGGTTGGTGATAAAGTTGGGATATTGTTTTATTTAGTAATTTAATATGTATTCATTGCTTTAATGTGATTTACATAGTGATGTGATTTCGTTTCGTTTAAAGATATGACTAAGATTTGATTCTATGCTGGGAGATAAAATCACGATGCCTAATCTATTAGCTTCTAAGAGAGAGTACTTTACTTTTTTACTCAATATTAAAAATGCGTTACTAGATGAAATATATGAGTTGAATCTATGTCAGTTTTGTCGTATGGTGCATGATCTGTTCTATATTTCACATGGGAGGTGTTAGTTTATATTATATATTTTTTCTCAATTTTTTAGACTTGACCTTCTAATGAAATAAGACTGAGATATTTTGTTGTGGAAAAACGCAGTGGTACAACAGCTCTCGATGGCAAAAAGCCTTTTAGCATATTAGTCATTTAAGAATATACTGTTATAACTCAAATAAATCATTTTGTGTCAAAATGATCTAAGAACATGATAATGTTGATAGTCAATACATGAAAAGGTTGAACTTTAGTCATCTGGGGACTCGTATTCTACTCTTTATATTCTAATTGCAAGTAAACGGAGAACAGAAAAATATAATTCAAAATCTCGTGTTGCACACGATAAGTATCCCTTTCTTAACTGGCAGTTTTGTGGTTAAATTTTATACAAAATCAATTTGTGTGGAAAAGAACACAAAGCCATAAATTTCCTCATATTTTTCTTCCTTGTTTAATGTAAAAAAGAGGAAAGTTTTAAATATTTATTACTAAAAATAAATAATATCGCAACGCTGTGTATTTTATTTTGTATACTGTAAAATATGTTATTAGTTTTATATTGTCGTGAGCAGATTTAATAGAATAAATAATTGTGGTATGCCAAAATAAACCATTATCCCAGTAAAGCATTCATCATTTAACTCGACAAATGAACTCTAATTTCTTATAGACGATTAAAATTTGTCTTTTCCCTAATTTTATGGTAAATCATTTATTGTCAAAAAAATAACATCAAATTAAATATTATATTCTCCATGATTATAGTTTAACTTGCTTGGTTCAACCATTTTATGTATTTTCAGGACATATGACAGTAAAGTTCTCACTTGAGAGCAGTGAAAAGAAAAGCACGAGACCGCTTACATAAGTTAAATAATAATTACTCTCCCAAGGAAACAATGCCCAGCACCCAGATTTACTCTTCAGTACGACATAACAATGAATATGAAATCCACAAGTCTTCATGGACTATTTTGTGGTATGAATGAAATAATTATTGTGAAAATTAGAACCATCAAATGGCCCAGATTGTCAATGGTTAGAGATTTGATTAGTGATTAGCGATGAATAAGGATAAATGGTAGTGGTTAGAGGTTAGGAGCAATGGTTAACTTCTGCTTAGTCTTTCTGCGGATAATTCTATGAAATTATTCTTTATTAGGCTAGTCTGGGGAAGATCACGGGAGAGGATAATTGATAGCCCACATTCTGTCTTTTAGTGCTTAATTTGTGCAGACACGTTTTCTCTTTCTATCTCTATGAGTAGCAGGAAGAAATAAATAATAAAAAAACTGCGGCAGCGACTGTCATTATCAGTTTGTCTCATCTACAATGTCAGTTCTAAATAGTGAGCTGACAATAGTTTATTGTGATATTCTGGAAAAGTGGAAATAACTTTTGATGGGTTCTCATTTGATAGAAAAGATTGATCAGACAGATGAGACGAAGATAACAGATCTCTAGATATTCTTAAGTACTGTTTTATTTTTTTCTCTTTCTAGGGCACAATCCCAGATGGGTATCTTCAAACTTAGGGTATTCATCGCATGATGATTTATCTGTGAGCTTGACTTGTTCCTTTCTTCTTTTCTGTCCTTTTTTTGTTACTCAGTGAAATGATACTACGAGGGCTCTAAATCCCACAATAGAGAACTTTACTTTTTCATAAGATTTGACAATGCATTATTCCTGACATATTCTCTGTTCATTTTTTTCGCTTGGGAGGGTTTGGCCTGCCTTGTTACTGTCTCTTAAGTTTTGAGGCTTGGCCTTTACCTGCTGAAATAAACTTGTGATGTTTTGTTTACGCACAGTGGTATTGGTCATTTTAGGAGTGTTATCAATCAGAAAAGCTCATTTTTTGCCAAAAATAAGCTTAGAGATTACATTTTATTTAATGAACTGTGGCTGAAATGGCGATTAAATCAATAAGAAGCTGAGCATTTTGTTGAAATTTTATAAATCACGTGTACCGAAGAATATGGGACAGAAATGTTCTCCAAAAGTCTTCAGGAAGTTTCATCGATACATGGAACTGTTGAACTTAAATCATCCAGAAACCCGCATCCAAAGCTTATATTTTAAACGTGAGGAAAAAAAACATAATAAAAATTCAGGCATCTACATGATAGGGATCATTTTATTAATTGGATGCTTTCGTAATAAAATTTCATTTATAAATAGTATTCTTATTTGTCTATCGTGTAATAATATACGTCAACTGGCTGTTATGTATCATAATATAATTATTAAAAAAATGAAGAAAACAAGGAAATAAATGTTTTTAGATATTTTATATTTATTCGAAAAGGAACACATAAAAGCCTCAAAATCCTCTGGCTTTTACGCTACAATGAAAAGGAAAAATTATAGAGAAAATTTTGAAGATCCCTTTTTGGCAACAGAATTAAACAAATTAGGAAATAAAGTGGAAAGAGAAAATGGCCCAACAGAGAGATTGATTCACCAAGATAGTTGCCACATGCAGTACTATAAGGTTATATATGATAGATTTTGGACAATGGGATGGACCCAAAAATTTGTTGCAGTCTGGTAATCATTTTTTAGAAAAACATATCAAAATGACTATTTTTAGGCAACATAAGATAGTTAAAGTTATGCAATCACCATCAGTTAGAAATAAAATAGCAGAGTGGTCACTTGTACTCTCGTGATTAA
Source organism: Wolffia australiana (assembly GCF_029677425.1). NCBI lineage: Eukaryota > Viridiplantae > Streptophyta > Magnoliopsida > Alismatales > Araceae > Wolffia > Wolffia australiana. Next base: position 10,768,895 of record NC_135848.1, on the reverse strand, counting down.
ATAAATAAAAAACTATTTATGAAGTGAAACTATTTGTATATCATCGCCATGATTTAATATGATTGCAAATACAATTTGACCATTTTCGAGATTTATTGGGAGTTATGAAGAATCTTATGATGGAAAATTAGAGAGCGAAATTGGGTAAAGTGGTTGGGTAAATGTGGATGTAATCATCTGTTAGATAAACTTGGTTGGGTAGAAATTACATGTTAGATAAATGTAATCATCATTGAATAGAGAATTAAAATTAAACATAGAACCAATCCAATTATAAAGAATGAATCTAATGATCAATTAGACAACCTGCAACATTCAAGATGATGTTTTCACCAGTGGTAGGTCAAAACGCAGAAAGAGAGAGAAAAAGAAAGAGGGTGGATAAAGGTAAAGAGAGAAATATCAAAATTAATCTCTCTCATTGACCTCTCTCCTCATCATAAATATTCATGATTATGTAATAAAAGTCTCCCTATCTCCCGCGGATATATGTTTTTTATCTCTCATCACAAATATATAAGGCAGGAAAATACTCCTCTGGAAATGAGCCTGTGGCCCAAAGTTGGGGAAAATAAGATACTAGTTTGACATAGGACTGTTCCTGAAGTTCTTACATCTATGTGGAAACTTTAATTATGTGGGTTGCTTATTATTCATATATTCCATATAGGTATTTCTGTAAAGTTTTTAATATCCTCCCAGTTCTTAAAAAAATAGTGTTTCTTAATTACCCATGTTTATCTTATTTATGCACATATGAATCTATGGGGGTAAGATGTATTAGAATGTTAACAGTAATTTATAAAATAATAAAAGTAATATCAATAATATCAATTTTACATATTTTTTAAGTTGAATTATTTTTGGAAAGGACTCTGACTTACTAGTGAAAGAGATAACAGTATAAATATTAAATTACAAATAAAAACAAAAAATTAACTAGTACATGAAATTAGAAGGAAAAGCAAAAGAGTGAAAAGCTAAAAAATACCGCAATGTAAAAGAGGCAGAAAGAAATTATTTTAATTAATTAGACACCTTTAAATCATCCAGAAACCCAGATCTGAGCTTATATTTTTAATGTGAGGAGAAAAGAGAAATCTAATCAAAAGTCTGGTGTTCAATGCATTTTAACCCGTATAACTTATCAAAACAAGATTCAATTAAAATAACTTGAGTTAACCCTTTTTAATTTTGGCTCCATTCAAAATCCATCTCTGGCCTTTACCACCCAAAATATATAATTAAAACCATGATCACAAGGCAATATATATGTGGACGTAGAGCATTCCTACTTATATGTAATTAATTGAATTATAAACTAATAATGCATGTCTCAAGATAAGCTACAAAGGTTTCAATTACATATCTTCCCATCACTAAATAAACAACATGATCTTATCTACTACGTGGTTCCTAGGCTACTTGAGTTGATACCTCTGCATATATGTTATATATGATAAACATAGATATGTACAGCATAGAGGCAGTTTTATATACTTTTTTCTTGTCCATAATCCCATCACTAAGTACTCTCTATTCTTCTAGAGCCTTTCTCACTTTACCCAATCAAAAGTCTAGTCCCATTGGCCGCAACCCGATTGATAGGAAAAAAATCGCACCATTGATCTCCTAAGTTAGGGTTGAATTTGCAAGGATCTATAACTTCATAGCATTCTTCCTCCACTTAATAATTCAAACGATGGTCAGTGAATTCCTTCACATCCTTACTACAAGCTTTATCCCTGATAAATATTACTTTAAGCCCCAAATGTTCTCTCGAGTCTACCTTCTTCCATCTGATTTTTTTAAGATTGATATATGACTACAAACTTCACAATATATATTATAAAAAAACATATACATGACTCACCAGAATCCACTGTGTACATTTGAAATAGTTCCACCAAAGGAGTTGACATTCTCGAATCAAAGGCAACCTCTGAAATTCTGATTTCTCATTGCTACTTTTTATTAATTTTGCATGTGCACCTCATGGACCTTGATGAATAATTGTTGACAAAATGATTAAGAGGAATCGAAACCTTCACACTATCTGAGATTATCCTCAGTGTATATGAATCACGATAACGATTCATATACACTGATGATCATCTCAGATTTGACACGTGGATGGTTTTAGAACACTAATTTATGTGGAGGTTTGGATTATGTACCCAACACTTGATACAATGAAAAATAATTCCACAAACGCGCCAAGCTTGTGTGTTCTCTCCGTTAAATTCTGGTAAATCACGCTTCCAAAAAAATTGTTTTATGTTCTTTAAAGCTGTCATAATTCGAATAAATATGTATTATATGCAAATTGAACCTGGCATTGTAGGAATATTACCTTTGAACTTCAAATTCATATCCTGTAATAGTCTCAGAATATAAAATATAAGCATACTTTCTCTTCCACTGAATGGAATAATTATTGCACTAATACCAGATCGGTATTGCACAGACTATACCAGAATAAATCCTGAAGAGATGGTGTGATGGGGATAATATCAAAAAGAAGAAAGTGAATAATCAAATAATTCACAGAAAATATGATAGGTTTCCCGGGCCACATCGAGGGCATTCTCGTCATGTCCTCCTTTTATGTTCCTTTAAATAGCTCAGCCCTCCCTCTAAGGGGGACGGACTTGGATGTTGGTTCTTGAATGAATCTTAGTTTTCCCCTCTCCTCTCGTCTCTCCTGCATCTACGCTCCGTCTCTGCATCACCGCATTTTCAGGCGGCTCGTCCCCGGCGGATCCCTACCCCCTCAGCGCAGCCTCCTCTCCTACCCTTCCCCGGGAATTCCCTATTCTCACCTCGTCCTCTTCCCCTTCCGATCCGAACCTAGCACAAGGTTTGTATCAAAATATAATGAAGAGAGAGATATAAACTCAGAGATCCAGCTCAGACTGCTGCAGCTCGTGCCACGCTCCCACAATGAATCTAGAAAAAGACTTTCCCATAACAACTTTCTCGCATGCGCCGTTCTCTTGGCCGCACGCTTAAGGCGTCGTCGTCGATAAGTTCAACTGACGAACTTATCAAATTTTGAAGGCAACAAGCCTTTAAAACTCTCCTGTCAATGGTTATGAAGCTAATTGTACCAGACACTAGCACCCTAGGTTCAAACTTGGTATGCCCCTTAAAGCTTCATTCAATCTTAGGATTATCTTTAGAGAGTACATATGGAATAATAAATATCAAAAGACAAAGAAATGAACTGTGATCAAAAGTAAGAAGATTCTCTTGAATGAGAATCTTCACCTCATTCAAGCAACAATGAATTTCCTTACCTCTGCTCGTCTTACCTTTTCTTCTTAGACGGCAGATCCTCCTCGTCGCTATACTCGCTCCCACCTTCATCATCGTCATCATCATCATCTTCTTCTTCTTCTTCTTCTTCTTCTTCTTCAATGACGTCGTTCCTCGCCTGGAGGCTGCCTCTGGTGCCAGCCCGGCTCTGCTTGGAGACCTTCAAGCTCAGCTCTGTTTTCCAGTCGCAACCAATCCAGGAATCAGACAAACAGAAGCAGCAGAGGTTATAGTTCCCCGCCGACGGCGCAAGGAAGTTCCCCATGACCAGCCTCCACCCAGCCTTCACCTTCTTCACTGCCTCCCTTGCCGCAGCACTCGTCTCCTTTCCGCTTTCGCCGCGGGCCTCTGCAGCCTCCGCCACGGCGGCGGCAGTGGCGGCAGCAGCGCCGGCGTCGTCCCCAAAGCTCACCTTCTGGGAAAACCAGACGCTGTTCGCGGCAGGGTCCGCCAGAACCAGCCAGAACCCCTCCTCCTTGGGAAAAGGATAGTAAGGCGAGTGGACCAGTGTCGTTCGACGGCTGCTCTTCCGACGGAGGTTCAACCAGGCGGCGATGGTAACAATATCGCCTTCCTGGATTTCCTTCTCTCCTTCCGTGGTGCATGTGATTTCTGCGGCGACTGCTGGCATGGCCTCGAGGACAGTCTCCACGTCGTTGGCTGTGGCAGCAGAGAGGCCTGCCGCCTCGGTCAACAGCGCTGCCCTCTCCGCTATGGGCAAGTCCCGGAGCTCCTGAAGAGTACGAATACTCTGCGGGACAGCGGGTGTAGCAGGGTGAGTCAAAATTGAAAGACGAGTTAGTTTCCAAATGGCTTTTGAGAGCACCTTTCGAGCAATTTTTGTAATGATTTCCTCGTCGAAATGCGGGAGCTGGAGGAGCGGAGCAATTCCTTCTCCTGAGCCTGCCACTGCCTTTCTGGCATTCAGTGGGACCGCCTGCATGAAATCACGAAAGATGGATCGCGCGACTTTTCATGGATTTTACATGGATTTTACATGGATTCTCAGATATTTTAGATTTACTATGGGACACAAATGGATGCTTGAAAGACATCCAGTTCAGTCTGTCCCAAACTTTTTTCTGTCATCCGTTCGTGGTAATTAATTGTGTCCCATAGACTTTCCAAAAAAAAAAAGTATGGGATGGAACAGATAACAGATGACCATTTGGGTTTCATTTCGGTCCACCCGTCATCTGTCCGCAAACACTACTTCCTCCCCCATTTCTACTCCACTGGCCAAAGAACTAAGTAAATTTATGAAAAGGAATATAATATGAAGTGAAATAAAATTTATGTTTTTTTTGTTAAGAGATTTACTTGGATTTACAAGGATAAAAATTTAATCTTTGTAAAACACGATTATGCTTTTTAAAAACATTTTTTTGCTATTTTGAAGCTAGTTGATGAAAAGTCAGCGGCCCACCTGGATGACACACTGGGAAAGCTCAACGGCGCCCATGGCAGGCCTCAGCCATCCATGAGCATTGGGGCTCCGTGGCATGACAGAAATCTGCAAGCAGGATAACCAGATCATTCTATGAGCATGATAATTAATAATATATATATATGATTTATTTAAATGCTACCTTAATAAATTCTTCGAGAAGGCGGGGAGTGAGTTCAAGGACACGTTTGAGGTCAAGGCGCATGGAAGGAGTTAAAGCTCCAGTTTCACGGGTCAAATGGGCGTGAAGCAGTAACTCTGCCTGCAAAAAACATGCAAGAAAGAAGTAAGAATCTTCAGTCTTAACCGTTTTTCTTGGTATTAATGGCCTACTGAGTCACCTTAATCAAAGCTGGATGCTGCTTCCAAAACTTTGCAAGCTCGGATTTATTTTTCTTCAGGTCGATGCTGAGCTCACCACCAACGGCTTGAAACAGCTTCTGAAGCGGCTCATCATCCGTTCGACGGACTGGTATCTCCAAGAACTCCGAGGATTTAACAAGAACCCCGAGGACCTTGCTGTAAAATAAAACCTTTATTATTACAATTAACTTGTTTAGGGAATAAAGGATGCAAGAATAGTTTACCTAGGGGCAAGTGAAGGTTTGATGGAATTTGCAAATGCGGAGAGAGTTTTGTTCATCACGTAGTTTCCAGAGTATTTGGATGACTTCGAGAGGTATACCACCGCTGCGATTAAAGGCAGAAGAATGCAAACGCCAACTATTCCAAGTAGGAGTAAACCAGAAGAGTCTTTATCAAAGTTCAGAACAAATTGCGGCAATGCCATTCCCACTTGCATCCACTGAAAATATTAATACCAGTATATATCAATATAACATGTTCAACTATCTTTTTCTTCAAAAAAAAATATGGCACCTGCATTCCATCGGGGTGGCCAAATCTTTCATAATTTTCGCGAGAAACAGGATCCGTTAAGGCTTGATATGCCTTGGATATGAACTCCACAAAATGCTTATGCGCCTCTGGAGAGTTTCACAATAAATTAAAAATAATAGAGATCCGATGATGGAACTACCACGCCGGAAATATCCAACCTGGATCAGGATTTTTGTCTGGATGGTACTGAATAGAAAGCCTTCGATAGGCCTTCTTTATATCAACATCCGAAGCCCCTCGCTCCAATCCAAGAATAGCATAAGGATCAAATTGCCGAATCTGAAGAACAGATAAATTAATATTAAATCATTAAATCACAAGGAACAATTCGACCGATTGGATTAATTTTTTATAAATTGGCTTGTGGATTGAGTTGAAAGCCTCTCGTAGTCAAGAGAATTTGAGTATATAAATATAAATCATCACAAGAAAGAGGGCTACACCAGAATTGTGTGTTCTTCCTTTAGGAAAGATGACCACAGCCCGCCTCAATTTACGGCGAGCACTTTTTACTCTAATTGATACTAAAGTGTCGACATACAGTGTTTATAGCCATAAGAAATAAGTCATGGAAAAATGGGTGGTTTTCAAGATTTTCAATAAATAAATTAAAATTTTGTCCAGGCCAACGGTTTTATTTAACACTCTCAGGCCGTTGGATCAGATTCAACTCCGAAAATCAAAGTTCCACGTATCCATTCCACTAACCTCGCGGCTCAGACGATTGATGTAGAAGATGAGGAGACCCATTGTTATCCAGAGTAGTACCAAAGAGAGATTCCAAAAAGTTGAGAAATTCCAAATCTGCATTTCATAGAAAGAAGAAAAAACGACAATTCAGGATGAAGAAAAGAAGAGCAAGTACTCCAATTCCGCATCAATTAAAGATTTCCATACCCGCCTGAGGACGGACTTTCGGTACTTTCCGGAGCGCGCACAAACCGAGCACCGGCAGTGGATAACATCACTCTTGGTTTTTCTGCAGGCGAGGCAGCAAACCTTGATCAACGTACAGGGGACGAGAAGCAGCACCGTGAAAGTCAGCATGAAGATCGCCACGAGGGCGCTCTCCTGAACTGTGGCCATCCCCACGCGAGCTCCGGCGCGGCGTCGATGAGATCGATAGAAAGGAAAAAACGAACCCGAAGACCTAAATCAACAGCCAAAAACGATCTAGTCAGAAACCATTCATTTAATCGCTCGCCAACCGTTTCCTTGGAACAAAATCAAATTCCGGGACAAACCCACCTACCGCAGTCTCTGACGGATTCTCAGCAAAGACCCATCTGTTGGATGGGCGGATGGCGGCAAATTGTCAATATCAAGAATTTAAGGCCCCCCCATCCTTCTCGCTCCCTTGAATAGTAGTCGTCTCTTGCTAAAGAACTAAAACCGAAGGATTAAGTGAGGGCCGGTTACCAAAGTCAACGGGCACGGGCCCAAATGAAAGCCCAATAAGAATCCAGAACGAAGCTGGCCCATAGAGGGGGCGCAGAGTAGTCAGCAGAGCTCCGACAAATCTGGCATTCTCCCATGGCCGCCAGCCCGGCCGTTGACTGGAGGTTACCTTGAATGGCAGCACGCCAGCTGGATTTCCGGGAGGAAAAAAAAATTCTACCAAATGATGTCCGTCAGTCACCCATTTAAGCAATCCCCCCCAATCGAAATACTGTAAAATAATGACAAAGGTTATGACCACAGGAGAAGTGGTTCCCGCCACAGCCGTCTTTCTTTTCTTTTTTGTCAGCCTCGGGTTCCGTGAGCCGTTGGATTTAATTATTCCAGATCTGAGCAGGCATGTACAGCAGACTGCGTTTCTAATTTTTAATTTAAGCTTCAAACCAACCCCCCCCTATGGTAGTGAAGAAATAAGGAGCAAGTTTGTAATGGTGCAAAGGGGGAGTAAGCTAACCCAGTGATAGGGGAGTGTTTGAGAGAAGGTCATTGAATGGAAGGGAGAGAGGGAGAGGGAGGAGGCGTACCGGCAACTGGAGAGGATCCAAGCCATGGCGGAGAAACGTCGTCGGCGCCGCCGCCGAGCGAAGCCACGCCGGCCATCAGGAAGAAGAGAGGGAGGCCGAGGAAGTACGGCTCAGACGGCAGCCTAGTTTCTCCGCTAAGCCCCGAGCCCATCTCGGCTTCGGCCCCGACGGCGGCGATGAAGCGGGGCAGGGGAAGATCCCGGGGATCCTCGATCCAACGGCTGCCATGGAGCCTCCCGATAGACACTTCCGGTAACACCGCATCATGATCATCATCCGCATCATGATTGTAATCAACATCTTCTTCTTCTTCTTCTTTACCAGATGAATCCGTCGCCTGCTCTGCCGGCGCCAACTTTACCCCCCACACTATCACCGTCCCCGCCGGCGAGGTGCCATGAGAGAAGAAAGAAAGAAAGAAATCTCAGCCACCATCTTGAGATGGGTTTTTCTCTGAAGTTCTGGGTGTACTTTTTCTGCGCAGGACGTGACGATGAAGATCATCTCCTTTTCGCAGCAAGGGCCTCGCGGGATCTGCATTCTGTCTGCCAACGGCGTCATCTCCAACGTCACCCTCAGGCAGCCAGATTCTTCGGGGGGCACCATGACTTACGAGGTTCGCCGTCATCGTCGCCGTCATCGTCGCCGTCATCCTTACCAGGATGACGATAACGAATTTTGTTCGTCATCCGTCATTCTTCTATTCAGAGTGGATATGAAGATGTGGATGTCGGAGTTTTGAATGGCGGTGACGATGTTCGTCATCCGCCCTCCGTGTGGGCTGTTAGGACGAACCTCAATCTTTTCGTTCTTCAATCCTGGGGCTTCTTGTAGGGTCGTTTCGAGCTGCTTTCCTTGTCTGGATCGTTCATGCCGACGGATATTGGAGGATCGAGGAGCAGATCAGGGGGAATGAGCGTCTCCTTGGCCAGCCCCGACGGAAGAGTTGTCGGGGGAGGCGTTGCAGGGCTGCTGGTGGCCGCCAGCCCTGTTCAGGTCAAGTTCCCGGTCATCATCTTCCGAACTCCGCGCGTGATTTCATCATCTCCTTGCTTTTTCTTCACCAGGTCGTGATCGGTAGCTTCATCCCGAACCTTCAGATCGAGCAGAAGATGAAGAAACCTCGCGTGAGTCCCTCGCCGATCCCCGCTCCATTGACGCAAGGCCAGAGCAGCGCGGCCACGTCGAGCTCTTCTCCTCCTGGAGCCAGTTTCGTTCCGAGAGAAAGCTCGAGTTCTCCACTGAAACCACCGCCGGAATCTCGCGACTCCACCGCGGGAGTCAACGTTCCTCCCCCGGGAGACTGACGAACGCCGTCGCCGATCGACGAATTCTTCACATTGCTGACGACTGTCATCGATCGACTTCGTCATGGTGACGATCGATGAATTGACGATAATGAGAATAGATTTGCATCATTTGCTTCGGCGATTTTAACGAGAATAGATCTCAACGGCGAGACACATCCGAAAAACGAAAATCGAGAGCGGAGCAATTCCGAAATCTAATGAGTGATGAAAACGGCGGAAGAACACATCATACCGGACAAGACGAAGTGCGCATTCCGATTCATCTTCCACCGCGAAAATCTTCAACGATTCTCATCTGAAACCTCGATCAGAAGCGAGCAAGAACCCTAGATCTTCCCCCGCCAATTTCAAATTCCGAAGAGCGACAAAGAAACAGACAAAACCGCGGGAAAGCACCTTATTCCTATTTATAAGAAATATAAAGGGCAATTCCGTCATTACAGGCTCAATCATTCTTATTAAAACGATAGAAGAAGGGTAATTTGGTCCCAGTTCCGAAAAACAAAAGAAACAGAGAAAACCAAGGGCAATTCCATCATTACTGGCTGAGTCTGGCTCGATCGTTCTTATTAAAACGATAGAACAAGGATAATTTAATCAAATTCTTAAGAGCGACAAAAAAAACAGAGAAAACCAAGGGTAATTCCGTCATAACAGGCTCAATCGTTCTTATTAAAACGACAGAACAAGGATAATTTGGTCAAATTCCGAAGAGCGACAAAAAAAAGAGAAAACTGAGGGCAATTCCGTCATTACAGGCTCTATCGTTCTTATTAAAACGATAGAACGAGGATAATTCGGTCATTTCCTGCTCTCCAATGGATAAACCCTTACAAGTAGCTGAGATAAAACCCTGGTCTCGTCTTCCTCCGCCGCGACCGCCATGAACGCCGCCGCGAAGCTCCTACCCGACTGGGCGGGACTGCACAGCCACCCCAAAGCCCCAAATCCTCTCAGCGTTCCTCTCAAGCTCCGGCCCTCTCTCTCGGCGCGATGCGAGTCCAGATTTCCCCACAGCCGACCCCCGTTCCGTCGGAAATCCGTCGCCGCCGCCGCCGGCCGGAGCAAGAAGAAGCCCGGCGGCCCCTCCCCCGGCAGAATTGAAGGCGGCGCCGACGTCCGCCGCCGCGCCAAGCAGGCGGCGCGCAAGCGCAGCCGTCGAATGGCGGAGAACCTCGTCTATCGCCACAGCAAGACCTGGAGCGAGGAGGCCGACTCCTTCACCGAGGAGGAGCTCCAGATGATCGGCCTGGGGTACGATCGGACCGTCCGATTCATGGACAAGGACGATCCGCGTCTCCGCCACCCTCACGACTGGTAATTCGACCGCGTACCACTAAAAGCTATAGCTTAATTGCAAGAGTGCTAATTTTCATCTTAGGCGGGATATTGTTCTTCAACACTCTCCTGAAACAGCTGTTGCCTGGCCAATTGATGGCCCAAGCCCGTAGTTTTTTGATATAGCTCATGATGTTGTTCTTCAACACTCTCCTGAAACAGCTGTTGCCTGGCCAATTGATGGCCCAAGCCCGTAGTTTTTTGATATAGCTCATGATGTTGTTCTTAAACACTCTCCTGAAACACCTGCTGCCTGGCCAATTGATGGCCCAAGATCGTAGAATTTTGATATAGATCATGTCCCAGGTTGCTAACTTTTCCTCTTAGACAGGATGTTGTTCTTCAACACTCCCCCAAAACAATTATGGCCCAATCCCTTAATGTGTTGATATTGCTGGTAGCAAGGGCGCCGCTTTTCCTCTTAGGATGGATGTTGTTCTTCAGCATTTTCCCACCATACCCACAGCCTGGTCTATTTATGGCCCATGCATGCAGTGTGTTGATGTAGCTCATATCTTACTACTTTTCCTCTTAGGCAGAATGTTGTTCTTAACACACCTCCATAACACCAACCCTGGGCCAATATATGGCCCAACCGTGCAGTATGGTGATACATTCCGTAACTTTTCTTGTTAGGTAGTACATTGTTCTTCAACACTCCCCCACAGCGAATGCCCCCTGGCTAATTGAAGGCCCAAAACCCATTGTGTGTTGATATAGTTTGTAGCAAGGGTGTCACTTCAACACTCCCCAGAACACCTGTCTCTGGCCAATTTATGACCCAAGCTCTCAGTGTGTTGATTTAGCTCATAGCAAGGGTGTTACTTTTCCTCTTAGGCTGGATGTTGTTCTTCAACAGGTACAAGTATGGGCAGTTTGGGCCGTATTCATGGCGTGGTGTCGTCGTCGGGAGCCCTATCCGCGGCCGCTTCTCCGACGAGCGTGTGGCCCTCATCGGCGAGGTCAACGACCACAAGGAGTTTGAACTCATTGACCAGCACGAAATGGGCGTTGACTTCTCCCCTCGTAGCGGGTCTCGCTACTACTGGGTCTTCGTCCGCCACCCCAAGTGGCGGAGCACCGACCCGCCATGGCAGCAGTGGACACTGGTGGCGGAGATCGCTGTGGAGGACGCAGAGAACCGTCCAATTGACAAGTGGACCTTGATGGGCCGGCTGGGAAACAACACTCGAGCATTGATCTCGCAATGCGCAGCATGGCGTCGTCCGGACATCATCTACGTCCGCCGGCCCATCTACCACTGCCGGTTTGAGCCACAGGAGGATTTCTTCAGGCTGCTGGTGCCGTTGCTGGACCCTGCCACAGAAGATCAATTCCTCTGCGAGCTCCGGCGAGCTGATGGCAGTGTTGAGACATGCACTTACTTTGCCGGGCTTTGTAAGATTGTTGGGATGGGGACGAAAGCCTTCGTGGACGACGTCGTTGAGGCTTTTCAGAGGCTGAGCGAGGAAGGGAAGGACAGGTGTCTTGAGTTCCTGCTCAGGAACCATCCCTTGGAGCTGCTCCATCCCTACACCAAGGAGTGGAAGGCCAAGCTCGAGGGAGATGATGATGATGATGATGATGACAATGACAACTCGTTGGTGGATGCAGATGACGGGGAGGACGAGTTTCTGGACTCGGTGATTGAGGTTGAAGATGACTATGACGACAATGACGATGATGAAGATGATGATAATGATGATGATGAAGAATTGGTAGTTGATGAGGACGAGGAGGATGATCAGGATGTAGAGGCGGAGAGCTCGCCAGAGTATTGGGAGGAGCAGTGGGAGAAGGCAATGAGGGAGCCAGAGGCCATGGAAGGACTGGTGCAGAAGAGCATTGAGGTTTCTAACCAGGTGTACGAGAAGCAGAGATTGGAGGAAGAGGAGGCCATGGAAGGACCAAGCGGTTTTTCACCAGCAGCTCCGGCAGAGATGGTTGATGTGAAGGCAGACTACGGCGGACGCCGAGGGACAAGGAGGAGGACAAGAATACCGCCAGAGCTGTTCTTGCGAGCAGCCGTCCGCCCGTTCACATACCGGAATCTAGTCAAAGAAATTGTCCTCCTTCGCCACGCCATCGTAGACAATGAGATTGTCTGACTTTCTCTTAAAATGTTATCAGTTTACCAATATCTTTGGATTTATCAACATATGTCTTCTATCACTCTGTCTATGCATCTATCTGTATGTTATCAGAAATACAAACTCTCAATCTACCTATCAATCCATCTCTATAAACATGTAGCAGCCAATCTATGCATCTATCTATAAATCTGTGTTTATAATCGTCCATCTAAATCTTATAAATCTTATTGTCAGACTGCAAGTGGGTGTTTTACATCGATCAATTAGTACATAAATAAGGGGAGAAAATGGGAACTGACAAGCAGGTCAACGAAGAGGTCATCGCATTGACCTAATCCTCTTCGAGTATAACCCAGATCAGCCTGCCAAGAGAGGAAGCAGCAATCAGTAAAACCAGCCAACAGACGAGAGAGGAATCTCAAAAACTGCCACGAGTCAGTACCAGAACAGGGTTACAAACAAGAGGGCAAGAACTCCGGCAGCTTTGAAAAGGCGCCGCGTTTTCTCTCTGCCCACTTGACCGAATATCTCGGTCACGTCCACCAGGTGCTGCCTCTTCAGATACCTGAAGCACCAAGTTGGTAAATTATTTAGAGAGAGAAAGAGAGAAAGATAGAGAGAGAGTGAAAGTATGGTGCAAACTTTTAAACATGCATATCTCAAACATTGAGGTACCCATCCAGATAACAGACATGAATACGGATGACATACTTAAATTTATTGTTATCGGATAACGGATGACGATAACGGAACTCTCGGTAACGAACGAAAGCTTAATGATATTGCTACTGATGTCGATATCCAGTTTTGTGTTTGTTACTTGAATTGTATCTTTGAACTGGAAAAAGCAAAACGAAGAGAAAAAGATAGTAAGGCAGAAGGAGAAAGGATGGAAGAGAGTGGTGTAGGGAGATAGTAGGATAGAGAGATGAGAGTATAGTAGAGAGAGGAAGAAGGAGAGAGTAGAATAGAGTGAGATAGAAATGGGGAGAGTGTGTGAGGTAGAGATAGATGGAGAGGGACACAGAGAATAAGGTAGAGAGAATAAAAAAAGAGTAGAGTGGAGAGAGATGTAGAGGGAGACAGAATAAAGTAGAGGAAGAAAAGTGCAGGGTAGAGAAAGTACGGTGGAGAGAGAGAGAGACATAATGAGAGGAAAGGTAAAGAGAGAAATGCAGTAAGAGAAATTGAACAAGGGTAGGAGAAGAGAGAGATACAGGGAGATAGATATATAGATGGAGGGGGAGAGAGATACAGTAGGGAATAGGAAGGTACAGAGAAATGGAGATGAAGACAGATTGAAGCAGAGGGAGATGGAGAGGAAGACAGAGACAGTAAGGTAGAGGGATGGAGAGAAAAACAGAGAAAGGCAGAGAGAGAGAGAGGGAGACAAAGAAAGGCAGAGAGAAGAAGAAAAAAAAAGCAGAGTAGAGAGAGAAAAAGAGAGAAAAATAGCAGGGTAGTGAGAGAACAGAGAGGCAAAGAGGTTAGAGAGAGAGAGGGAAACAAAGAGAGTGAGATAGAGAGAGACTCACAGTCTGAGGTTTACAAGGAGAAGCGGCAGGCAGAAGAAGAATAGCAGCCAGTGAGAAGTGAAGAGGAAGATGATAGCCAAGAGGCCATGGAGGGCGAGCTCCGGCACGGCCAAGGCATTGATCGTGGCGGCCAAGTCATACGGATTGATGTAGTCGAGCTCCAGATCAGAGAGGCAGATGAACTGTCGAGCCAGCAGAAGAGTTAATATTCTTGTAGAACAGGAAAATATTAATCTTATTCCAAAAACTAGTCCTCGGTTGCATCAACCCATGAAAATTTTGGGCTGATCCAAGTTCATTTCTTCTCGGATTCACAAAATTGCATCATTCCATGAAAAATGTAGGCTGATCCAAGTTCATTTCTTCTAGGATTCACAAAATTGCACCATTCCATGAAAAATGTAGGCTGATCCAAGTTCATTTCTTCTCGGATTCACAAAATTGTATCATTCCATGAAAAATGTAGGCTGATCCACGTTCATTTCCTCTCGGATTCACAAAATTGCATCATTCCATGAAAAATGTAGGCTGATCCAAGTTAATTTCTTCCCGGATTCCTGAAATTTCATCATTCCATGAAAAATGTAGGCTGATCCGAGTTCATTTCTTCTCGGATTCATAAAATTGCATCGACCCATGAAAAGTGTAGGCTGATCCGAGTTCATTTCTTCTCGGATTCATCAAGTTTCATCAACCCATGAAAAATGTAGGCTGATCCAAGTCCATTTCTTCTCGGATTCATAATATTTCACCAACCCATGAAAAATTTATGCTGATCCGACTTCATTTCTTCTTGGACTCATAAAATTTCACCAACCCATGAAAAATTTAGGCTGATCCAAGTTCTTTTCTTCTCAGATTCACATAAATCAATCGCAGCGGAAGCCTGTCTGAAAACAATTGGAACCATATTTTTTCTTCAAAACAAAAGAACTGGAACCAGAAATCATCGCTCAAGCCCTACGTTTTGAGAATCTAAGAACTCTAATCTTTTTCTTCTCAGGAAAATCCGCGATTCTGAAATAAGGAGATTCTGACTTCCGGGTTTGAGTTCCCCCCACCAGAAATCAGGAATTTAACCAACAGAAACTGGAGCAAAGTATGATATTTTAGGTCAAATATCGGAGGTCCAACCATTGCAGAACCCTAAAATCACAGTAAAACCCTTACAAAGCGTATGATGATCAAGCGCACATTCGCAAAAGGGAAAAACGATGAATTTATCGACATCTTACTTGGTAGATGATGAGCCCAAGAATCACCAAGAGAATGATGAACGCGACGACCAGGAAGAGCACAGAAGCCGCCATTGACGGCCACAGAAGGTCGCCGCCGTCTTCAAATTGAGCTCAATGCTAATTAAAGCCCTTCAAATTGATCTTCGCGGAGACGACGACCTTCAATTCTTGCCTGAACCCACATGACAATTTTTTGAACAGTGTGACGTAAACATGAAAGTAACGATCACAGACCTCAAACAAATTAAATATTAATAAACTATTGGAACCCTTTATTCCCCCAAATATATATTACATTACAGTTCATTAGTTTTAAGTCAATTTGGTTAGAAATATTAGTAAACTATTGCCCCCATTTTATTAATAAACTATTGGACCATTAAATTACCCCCAAATATGTATTACATTACAGTTCATTAATTTTAAGTCAATTTGGTTAGAAATATTAATAAACTATTGCCCCCATTTTATTAATAAGCTATTGGACAATTTTATTACCCCCAAATATATATTACAGGTCATTAGTTTTAAATGAAAAAGGAGGGATGTTCAACAGTTGACATTCTGCGGGATGGTTCAGGGGACCCTGGAGTGTTCAGGATGGTTTTCGTCTCGTCCCACATCACAATTTTTTGAGGTCACCCCAAACCATTCTGTCCCAATAATGTCATGTCCAGAACCGTCCCGCCTGGTACCATCCTGTTGGGAAACGAGCGTACCCCTGGCATCCTATTTCGTATGAACCCTGGAATGGAAAACAACATATGATTCGATTCATATAACTTAATTTTTTTGATAAAAAAATCATAAATTAAAATTTTAGTACATTTGTCCCGTGTCCTGTCCAACACTTGAGGATAGGTTAGTTTTTTCATCCAGAAACAAACAAAAACTGTCCTGTCCTTCGTCTGGCCGACAAATTTCCGTCTCGTCCAAAGTACGAGGTAATGGATGTGACGGAGTTTCATCCCGGGGACAAAAAAACTGTCATGTCGGCATCCGTACACTATAACTGGTGATGAGATTTTCCAATGATCATTCTTGAGCCTTTTGAACTTCTCTAAGACTAGCTAAGGTTGTGTACTTCATTGGGTACACTCTTCTGAGACTAGAGAATTCATAGGTAAAAGCAATGAAGTATGAATAGCCATCTTTGGTTAAGAGGGCATAAGCTTCATGTATTAGGATGTATGGGCTCTAATAAGTCCTTCACATGTGATCCATTTATAATGTTTGAGATGGGGTTAATTCACTCATTAGTCATGATTAATGAGTTGCATAGGATTCAAAATCAAACGCACTTAAGTATGAATCCCAATGCAACTAAGGTAATATTCAATTTCCCAATATTCCTATGCTCATAGAGTTTGGTCTTATTCGCATGAGCCTTTACCTTCTTAAAAAAAAATCAGCTTGGATATTTTTCTGAGAAACATCCAACATATATGTTATATCGATTAAAGATGCCAATTTTTATATTTAATTAAATTGTACAACCATTGTTCCCAAGATTATGGGAATATCGTAGTATATTTCAAACATAAGTCATGTTATTATTATGCTAGGAAAATGATATGGAATTTCTAAATATAATGGATTTCCAAAATAAGTTTTAGGTCCATTATCTCTATAGTGATCATTGAGGAAGGGTTGATCATTTTTATCAAAAACTATAATGGGCTTTATAATAGTGAGAACTATGCAGGTTACTGATGGAAATATATGTGGCCGGCAAGCCAATCACACATTCCACATCTCGTTCCATTTTCATTAATAGAACATATTCATTATAGTGCACGTGTGATGCGTATAATGAAGTCCATGAACATATTCGCTAGTATTTAAGCATATGTTCTAAACATTCTTATTCAAAGGATACGCGAGAAGGACATCAAACTATCCAGATAGAATATCACTATCTAGCCTCACTCATATGATGAGTATGGCCGGTCCCGTAGCCATTAGTGTGACAACACTAAGGATAGATAGTGGGTGCTCTTTAGTGGAAAGAGTTCACTGAATTGATCCGTACGACTCCCTGAATGGTATTATACCGAACTGTCAATCAAGTTGATTCACGTCACGATTGTGTAAGTGGTCCTTAGACCTGAGAAACCAAAGACGTCTTGTGGACGGACGGTTGTACTTTGGCTATGGCCAACGAGTCTCTAATCATGGGATTCTAAACGGTCTTAGTTCGGGTGCATCAAACAGTACACGAAGGCGATTGAGTGGTCAAGATGGGATCGTCCACCGTCGGTATAAGAGGTGACAACTCAAGGAAGATGATGCGATGAAGTCCTTGGCCACGGAGTGAAATATAGAAGAAGAGTTCTGAGATGATTTCTGAATGCATCAGTACTAACTTGGATGATCGATTAGGGTTTGACAGCTAACCATACCCTAAGTCGTCCAAGGAGTGTCAAGTGGATGAGGGATTATACATACACGGTAACTGATGATGAACAGGTTCCATGAGTGAGTCGATACTCCTTTGTATCTTCTAGGACACGAGGTGTAGCTTGGCACCCCATGTGTCAGAGTCTCGACCTATTGATTGGGTTAAATCGATCTGACGTTAATTAATCTATATGATGATATAGTTAATAAATTTGGAAGGCCAATAAAGGTTATTGGGTCACTGGAGTCGTTAACTAGACTGATACATGGGCCTAGAGGTCACACGCAAATGGTCTTTTGGACGTTGAAAGATATACTTAAGTTTTGGGGGTTTTTATGAAAAATACCTACTTAGTATAAATAGGGGAAGGCCCTGAACGAAATTCAACAGGCCAGAATTGTTCAGGGGCCTTTTTCCTTCTTCTCCACTTTCCCCACAACCCCTCTCCATCCCTGATGTGATCAGGACGACGTAACGACGCCGACGGAGAAAGAACGGGGCTCGTCAACGAGAAGGAGAAGATCCGACGTGCCGAGGACCGCGTGGATACATCTAGAGGCTGCACACTTGAGCAGCTCAACTCGTCTCGCTCCGGGATCGAAGAAATGACGAATGAGATTCGTGCAAAGGTACTTTGTTTCAATGTTTTTGTCGATGTCGTTAGATTCGCAAAAGTCTTCCGCAGTGCATCGTTTTGATTTGTTCATCCAGATCTAGGCCTCTAGATCCCAACAATTACATCATAGTAGGTGATGATAATAAAAGGCTTTGTTATGAATTCTTTCAATTAAGCGATGGTGTTCTGAATTATTCCTCTCAAGCAAACATAGTAATTTCCCATGAGTCAAAATCATTCAATTCAAAGTTGTGTTGCCTATTTCTTCAATGGAATATTTAAATTTATGCATAATATTGAAATTCCATAATGCCAAAATACATTCTTATCAGTGGGCATTGATTCAATTCTTGACATTAATATGAAAGTAAATATATTTTTTAAAATATCATTAAAAATGATTGCATAATTAACATATTTGGGACTATTAAATAATCAATTTAATTTAAAAAAAAAAATTTTATTTAAACATTGTAGTGATCTATTGAAATCCATTTAATTTTGTTTTGCTGAAAATTGTCAATGTGATATTTGGGCAAAAATAACATTTGATAATTTGTTTAATGAATTTTTTATCCAATATTCATTAATATATTTATTAAAAATATAATATATGAACGGAAACCTTTTCAAGTATGTCATGGATTATTTGGATTACGAGTTCATAAGTGTCTGCATACAATGTAAAATGAATGTAAAATGGACCATGATTAGGGATAGATGCACGTAGTTTGCTATGGAATTTTATTCCAATATCGAGAAGGGAAATCAACAAAAAGATCAATATATCTTTGATGGAACTATGTGTTATTAGTGTTAATTCATTAATTCATTGATATACTATGTGTTATTAGTGTTATTATTTATATGCGATGTTTATACTGAAGTCCCATGATATGTACAGTGATGAGTGAATTATGATGAGATCAAACTTGAATGATTACTTGTTATTGATCACATATATTAAACATTCATATTCATGTGATTTTGGAAAAGGCCACCAAAACTTACAAATAGAGTGGCCCTACGTGCTGCTTTGAAGGATCACATAACCATTAATGTGGATATGATTACGATATATACTGATTTTTTTTGGTTAAATAGTTCTCTAAGTTTTTTTATGAATAATGATAAATCCAAAATTAGGTTTAAGTTTTGCATTTAAGGCTTTTGAGTTATACAATAATACTTATAATTTTCACTACGAGTACACCATAAGGGCGGAATCCACAAAGACCAAGTATTAAATAAATGAAATTGAATACTTATTTTTTTCTATTCTATGCTTTAATATTATTAAGTATAATTAAAAATTAATTAGTGAAAACCAATTAAAATAATTCTTAAACAATGATAAAATAATTTTCCTAATTACCATAATTCATTCAAAAATTATAAACCAAATTTAGAAATTTTAATGGAACTTTAGAATATAAAATACAAATTAATTGTAAACAGATACCTTAAATGACACTTTGACAAAACAGAGGATGGTAATGGCAGTGGCATGAATGGACTGAGTGGATGAGTTTAAATGTCACAAATTGCAGTCGAGGTGGTTGTGGACATGAGATTGAAGTGGTAGAGACACAGCGAGTGATGTGAACTTTAATGTCTTTGGTGGCGACAGAGATGGAGGCGAATGTGAGACAATGAGCAACAGAGTTGGAGATGATGTGACGAATGTAAAAATCTAGGCTATCGATGAAAATAACCTAGAAAAAAGATGAATATGTAAGACAGAAAAATGAAGATCACCATAACCTCTTTGTCACAAACCTAATGGACCGACTGATGATTTCTCTACATGAGTCATATTTTGAATGACATATCAACAATTTGCTATTGGAATGAATAAAACTGACCCGTACAAGAATTTTGGATGCCCAAATCACTATGTTAAACATTATGAGGAATAAAAAACAAGGATGATTTTTTTACAAGGATGGGGTAGGTCTTTTTTAGATCTAAGATAGTGGACATTGAAAAGGTTAAATAAGAAAGCTACCCTCAAATTTTCAGCTCAAAAATCCATACGCATCATTAGAAATCCTCATTTAAAGTTGGAGAAATCTGATACATCTATTTTCTCTATCCGCTTAATATCTATCTCATACTTTTTGTCTCTTTACCAATTTTCTCTCTCCTCGTTGATCCTTGTGGTGGATTTCCGCATGGTAGAACTTTAGGAAAATCTAGTGGAGTCAAAAATCTCATTTAAAATATTAAAATAAAGTCAAATTCATATTTTATGACATATAAAATTATTCATTTTGTGAAATTAATGTCAGCAAATTTTATAAAAAATAAAAAATCATAATTTAATTTTTTAAATATAATAGAAGCCTATAAGTATTTCACTGAATCCAAATATATATTTTTCTGATTCATGAAATTTTCTTCTTTATGAATTTAATGCCATAAAATTCAATCAAAATATCAAACATAAGGAAAACCGTTATTTCATATAAACTTATAATAAACCCAATAAATAGTTTAATAAATCTAAATGTGTATGTTATGACTTACAAAAATATTCCATTTTTGAAATTAACATCATATTTATAAGAATTACCATAAAAAATCTAAACCTCCTTCAAAAAATTAAATAAAATACTAAAAGGATAAAACATTAAACATGATATCATCGGCTTCTGTGAAACTGGTTTCTCATTGGATGTATCTCCTCAAGCCATCCACGTGCATGGTTCTACACTTATCCATGCAACTGATGTCACAATGAATCTCCTCTTCAACTTCTTCAACTCTCCTAGATAATATTGTATATCTACTCACCATCAGGGCACACAAGGGGGATGAATTTTTCAAGAATTGTAGAGAAAAGTGGGGATACCAAACTGGGTAGCATGGGCACCTAAAATTGTATCTCCCTGTGTACACTTATTTTGGAACTTCTCTTAAAACCCATTCTAATTTGAATTATATCCACCAACATCCCATGTTGGTGTGACCTTTTGTGTGTGACCCTTTAGGCCCATGTATTCTTTTACTTGATAAATTTAATGGTCTAGAAGCATGTAATTGTCAACCTTATCATTTACGTATATTGACACATAGGTTAATTAATCATGTATATATTAAAACTAATCAATAGGTTGAGTTTCCAACATGTGGGATACCAAGCTATACTTTGTGCTCTCGAATATACATATGATAAATCCAAAAAGATAGTAATATATATGTGTAATTCTAGCTAATTTATCTGCATATATTATCATCATTTATGTTAAGTTGCGAAAAATCATGAATAAAGTCACCTTTTTCTAATTTTGAATTAATTTTTGTCATTTGTGGGACTAACCCCACTTAACTCAATGAGTTAAGTGGAATGAATCTCATTTTCTTCTAAGTTTGTGTGGAAGATGCAGGAATTAGGTGAAACTTTCATGACTAAAGGGGATAATTAAATGAAGTAGAAGCTATTTGGCCCAAATAAGCAGGCCCAGCCACGACCCTGGGCCAAGAAAGGAGGCCCAAATCAAGACACTTGGCTCTAGTCTAAAGGCCCACTAAGGAAGGTCCATTAAGCCCACTATGAGAGGCATCTTGGGCCAAAGAAAGGAGGGCGAGGGGAATGTCCAACCATAAATATTTATGAGCATTTATGGTTCTTGGATGCTGATTGGAGGACCCCCTTGGACATGGATCCAAGCCAGAGAATATCCAGCCATTCAATCCATAAATCATCCAAGGGTGGAGACTTAAAGATAGCACCTTTAATGCTAATAAAGGAAAGAAGTCTTGAACGTCCCTGGGGTATTTAAAAGGTCTCAATGCTGATTGGAGGACCATAATGGACGTGGATCATGACCCAGAAAAGAAGATCTGGCCATCCATTGTATTAAAAATCCAATGGCTCTCATTTGCTCTCTCTCTGTATATAAACCCCTTCACCCTATTGTAATAATCATCTTGTGATTCAATCCAAAGAAATGTTTGGTGGCCTAAGTGCAATTGACTCATAGATCCATTCACCTTAGTGAGTGACAAGCTGAGCAGGAAGCATTCTGGGCTGAAGAAGCTGGTGGAAAGGAGAAGAAGTCCCTTGGGCCTTGGAGGGTGCGACAAAGAGGTTACCTTCTTATTTCTCCTTTTTCACTCTTACACTGTTATTTTTTATCTTTTGTTAGTCTTGGAAACATCTACCCAACATCCAAAAGGTTCTAATGCATCCAACCACGCTAAAAAATTCATTCTAGAACTCATTCTAGAGTGAAGTTAGTGCAGGTCATTTTTCTCTCTCCTCCGCCAAGCCACTTCCCATTTAGCGTCCGGACTTAGCCAAATTTTGACTAAGTCCAGAGCGCCAACCTGTTTCAGTTCCTATTTATTGTGGCTTTAAAATATTCCTTAAAAATACCAAAAAATTATTTTATGCCTACTAATATTTTTATAAACATTTTAATTGTATTTTAAATTTCTTTGTTCATATTTTTATTAGTTATTTATCTT
The DNA here is from genome assembly GCF_029677425.1 of Wolffia australiana. NCBI lineage: Eukaryota > Viridiplantae > Streptophyta > Magnoliopsida > Alismatales > Araceae > Wolffia > Wolffia australiana. Next base: position 10,746,244 of record NC_135848.1, on the reverse strand, counting down.
CATAGGTAGTAAACCCACTTCTAAAATTCATAAAAAATTATAACTAAAGCACAAATTCATCAAGAAAAACCCTTGTTCCCTGTGGATAGACCCTTACTCTCCCTACGCTAGTAAGATTATTATAAATTTTTTGTGTTTTAACTCGAATAAACCAACGACACTAATTAGTGAAGTTAAATCATCACTAATTACCTCTAAAATCCGAATTATCAACAGGCGTCGTTGCTGGGGAGCACGGGTGACTTTATTTAGTGAATTTGCATTTTATTTTAATTTTTTCTCTTTTTCTGAAGTTGAGGGCATCTAACCCTCAATAAATGGTACTTCTAACTTCTTCTTTGGAGATTGATGGTCTTAAGAAGGGCTAAGGCTGGGACTAGTGCTGAGGAAGATCTAGACACTCAATATCCGGCCCGTCCAGCAACACTTAGAGCTCAGGATAAAGAAGAAGTCGATATGGCAGAAGATGGTCAACCACAACAAGGGAGGAGAAGGACGATGCTGGACAGATCTACTCCGTCAGGAAGTCTAAGGCAAACTGGCATCAACATCAATGTGGGTGAGGGGTTTATGTTTAGGTATGAAAACGCCATACTTAACTCTATCCCTGAATGTACTGGTCATTCTTCTCAAATCCCCTTAGAACTTCTTGATGATTTTCACATTCGACATTCCTCTCAAAATATTCTTGGTTTAACTGCTGAAGCATTAAAAATGAAATATTTTTTGCTTACTTTGAAAGATAAATCTTTTGCATGGTACATAAATCTAGGCATAACATTTAACTCATGGGAAGAAATGCAGAATAAATTTCTCCATAAATTGTATCCCCTTTCCAAAACTAATTTTTATAGAAAAGAAATTCAGAAATTTTATCCTCATGATCATGAATCATTTAGTGAAGCATCGGAAAAGTTTAATGAATTAATCTGAAAATTCCCTAACCACGGAATAGAAAAATGTCAGCTAGCTGAAATTTTTTATGAATCATTTCCTGATATTTTTAAAAGCAAATTGAATCAAATAGCTGGTGGCTCATTCTATATGGATTATGAGGATGAATTTTTTGATCTTTTGGAAAGGGTGGCTGAAACTGACCTTCAGGAAATAGGAGCAAGTCAAAATGGAAGAAACGCCAACTCAAAACAAGGGGGAGTGATGCAAGTAACTTCAAAGGAAGCTGATCTTCATGCATGGATAAGAGAAACCAACAAGAAGCTTGAAGAATTGACATTCACTCTAAAGAATGCTTTTCTCCCTAACTCACCCCTTGTAAAAACAAATATTTGTTCTCTATGTTCTAGCAGAGATCATGAGGATGTAGCATGCCAACTTGGAGAGGAGGAGGTGCATGTGTTGAACCACAACCAACAGCTTTGGGGAGGACCAAAGAGGCCCATCTACAACAACCAAAGAATCTACTCCCAAGGGACCAAGGAAACTTTCCAACAAAGAGTCCAATTTCAGACCCCACCACAGCAGCCTTATCAAGCAACTCTACAAAACCAGGCACAAGATTTGTCTACTCGAACACCTGTGATCTCTCACATGATAGAGCAGATGAATTGAAGGCTAAGGGAAGAAATGGAGATGCGCATGCAAGCATGATAGAAAAACAGACAAAGATGATGATGGACGCTCAAGAACAGACAATACAGCTTTTGGAGAGCTTGAAGCAAAGGACAGCTGACCACCGAGGTAAGGGATTTGAATCCAACTCCCACTCAGGTCGATTTCCAACTCAACCTTCCATCAACCCCAAGAATTTATGTCATTTGCAAGAGAAAAGCCTAATGATCCAACCATAAGCTCAATTTATAGATCCAACCATATGGATGGATAGTGAACAAAAAGATATATCTACCCTTAATATTTCAGCTCAATCAGAGTTCTGGATCATCATACATAGAGCCTGGAATTTACCTTATTTTTGCATTTAAATCAACTATTACTAACTGTTGATTTAATCCAAAATTTTCTCTCTCTTCATCCTCGTCAGTGCTGTCAAATCATTTGGTTAGGGTTTTGCCTCATCCTAACATTTAATGTGACCATTGGCTGAGATATTTCCTTGTCATCCACGATCGATCAGAATTTAATGTCAAAAAATTACACAAAAATCATATAATGACTTTAAAAATTATATTCTTTCAGAATTGATGTTAGAAAATCTCCAAAAAATTAATAAATGTTATAAATTTGGAATCATTCTAAAAATAAATTTAATAATTTTAAGCTTGACAAACATGCATATACAATTAAACTAATATGAATAATGATGTAAGTATGGTCTGATTAAGTTACTAAAAATGCATGTTATCTAATGTGACAACAGTTTTAGGTGGATTATTGACGGATGCCAATCATTAATTGGGTTAATGAGTTGATAATCCAATCATTAGGCTTAAGTGTGGTTGGTCATCGTTCAACAAATTGAATGGGAACACGTGGCGTTGCAAAATAAGTACATTAAAATATATTGTAGAATTCATATTTGATAAAATAATGATCCAAAATTATAAATAAATATATGTATACATAGATTGACTTTGAAAAACATATGTCTACAAATTTAATGTCAAAAAAATCTAGAAAAATCTATTCTGACTCAAAAAATTATATGCTTTCAGAATTTGATGTCATAAAAATCCCCAAAAATGAATAAAAATGCATATATATTTAATTTAATGTAAATAAGCTCCAAAACTGCATGCTATTAAGTATCCATAAAATTCACTAACACGTTCCACAAATTAATGGAATTCATTAGAACATTACTCTTGAATATTAATGAATACATGATAACTTCAGAAAATTGTAGATGAAATTTAATGGTCATTAGATCGAAGATCACATCATATCCATAATTAATTAGTTGAGTTAAACAAATCAGAGATACACCAACGTCAGTTTTATGTATGGTAACTCTTATTCTTATCCCTTCTCCCTTAGCATTCTCATGCTTTCATGTAGCTGGAATGGCGAGAAGATCATTTTATAGATACCCAACGACATATATTGAAAAAAATCAATAAAATCAATTGTGTTGAGGGCTCTGTGGATATATCCATAGGTCAGTCCTAATGCAACTTTAAATAATGCCTGAGACGCTGTATGGAGCGATCCAATCGGTCCCTTGTACCCGTCCCGTGACACGGCGGCTTCCGTCAAGTCGGGTCGTTGGGACCCGTCATACGGGTACCTCGCATCGGTTCGCTCTGACTCGTCTTACGGAAGGGTCGCGTGGGGTTGGGTCTGTTCGGCCCCGCCCCTCAGATGGGTCGGTGACGTCGCACGCGTTTCTCGGGTCGGATACTCAATGCGGGTTGCTCAGGTCGATCAAATCCGTCACACCCGACCGCGAGGTCCGTCGGGTCCGTTCGGTCTGAGACACCCAGTACGGAACGATCTTATCAGTCCCGTGTACCCGTCCCGCGACACGGCGGCTCCGGTCGGGTCGGGTCGTTGGGACCCGTCATACGGGTACCTCGCATCGATTTGGTCTTGACTCGTCTTAACCAACGGTCATGTGGGGTTGGGTCTGTTCTGCCCGGCCCCTCAGATGGGTCGGTCACGTCGCACGCCTTTCTCGGGTCGGATACTCAATGAGGGTCGCTCGGGTCGGTCAAACCTCCCATGGGTATCCACACTGTGGTGGGCAGCCGCGTGCGGGCGCTGGCCCCCTTTCCTTTTCTTTTGTCCCTTTTCATTGCATTCTAATGGGGGGAAGTCCAGTCTATAAGGACTTCCCCTTAAATGGGCCTCACCCCCCCCCCCCCCCCCTTCCCTCCCCTATTATGGTACTGCTAGGGGCCTATTCGCGTCCCCCTTATAAAGGAAAGGATGGGCGCCCTAGCCAAGTTGGACTTGTTTTCATTCTTAATTTGTGTTGTTGAAGAAGAGTGCAAGTCCCACCCTCAAGAAGAAGAAGAAGGGAAGATTGAGGGAGAATCAGTTGGTGAAAGAGGAGACTCCTAGGTGGAGAACGACGCTACCGTTGGTTCTCCAATGGTCCCGGTCAGTTTCTTCTCCCCAACAATCCTTCTCCCCTGGGTACATGTGGTGCAACAACCCATCGGCGTTGGCCCTCCGACTAGAGCACGCGCGATTGCGCCAAGAGACGCCAGCCGCCGGTGTGTGGATTCCCCGTCGATTCAAGCGAGGACCGCCTTCCCTCTATGCCTCGACTGACCCCTGTCCCTGCTGGGACTCCCGATCGGTCGTGGGTGGGAGAGCACCCAATCGATAGCCACCGACCAAGCCATCACGGGATCAGGATTTTGCCCAAGGTGAACGAGCCTTATCGACTTCGATTGACGTTGTCAGGCTTGGAGCGTTACTAGTCGACGATCGATCGATCTTCAATTGGTTGGACTGCTGTTCGCCCCTCCTCTTCGACAGACTGGACGTCGTCAAGCAACGTCTTTGGACTGGGGTCATTGGCCGATTCTACCCCTGGAAGCTGGAGCAAATCACTATGCTCGCGCACGAGGACTCGCGGTGGGTCAAGGCCTTCCCCTGACATGTATTCCTGCCTTGACCTTGGGTGTGTGAGAGAGGCCTTGTGGTGGGTTTCCAGCCTACCACCTGATCAATATCAGATCCAACGAGGCGCCCAGTCAGTATTTGTGCTAAGTCGGGGCCTTCCCTTTATAATCCCTCCCGCTGACGGTCAAGTTTTGGCGTTGCGCCAGGGCTCCCCTCCTCATCCCCAATTCACCTGGTCTTCTAGCATGGAGTATCAGGTCCCTCTGAGTGCTAACCAAAGCACATCGAACCCTTGGTGCACCACATTGCTGCTGCACCCCTCCCTCAGTTGACACCTAATTGTTCACTCCAGTTGAGGCTGTCATACCTCGCCGGCTCCTTCTCCAGCAACTCTCATCATCGCCTTCGCCCTTGATTTCTCTAGGCGCAACAATGCAGAAGGACCTCAACGCATAGTCATTGACGAGGTGCGTCGTCTCTCTGCCCGCCCGTCTCTTATCTTATGTAGTATATTTTATGATTGCCTCCACCGCGCTCAGGTTAGATATAGGTGAGGGAGAAAGGTTGAGCATGAATTACAACAAGCTCGAGCGTTTCACTGATAAGAGCCAGGCCCGCCCGACGCGTGTGGGTCTCTATGGATTGACTCTGTCCGTCGTCGTAGTCACCCTTGCCCCCTCCTGCGAGGCTCAAGAGGTCACACTTTCGTTCACGGGGCGAATCCTTCGGATCAAAATTTGACCCCTCTTGTTAATCGGTGCTTGCACATACAAATCTAGATGCATCACACATTGCATCTAAGTTACATTACCCACTTAGGGTTTCACCATCAACGTTTGATACCATTATCCTTTATGGGCACCGAGCCATCATACTCAGTGTCGACTGGACGGCGTCCCAGACGACATCCGACATCAGAGAGAGAGATAGAAATGAGTAAGTGGGCTGGGCCCCACTTACTCAGGCCCACACGTATGACCTTTGGTTAACACTCCCCCGCAAGCTGGAGCATATTAATCGAACATGCCCAGCTTGGTGATGACCCCTTCATAGGAGATGCCCAGCATGCTCTTGGTGAAGACGTCCACAAGCTACTGGGAAGATGCAACAAATGGAGTCGATATGATCCCTGCCATTACTTTGTCGCGAATATAGTGGAAGTCTCCCTCAATGTGCTTTGTTCGCTTGTGAAACACTTCATTTTTAGCAATGAAGATAACATCTTGATTGTCACAATAAATCATCATAGGTGTCAGATCCTATACACCAAGCTCTTGTAACAGAAATTGAAGCCATACCATTTCTTGTGTTGTGGAGGCCATAGTGAGATACTCAGATTCCATACTGGAGCAGCCGACCACCTTCTGCTTCCTAGATCTCTATGTAACCAGATTACTGCCGAAGTAAGTGCAATATCCAGTCGTGGATTTTCGATCCCCTGAGTCACATGCATATGATGCATATGAATAAGCTCGATGTGAAGGTGACGATGTCTCTGATAAAGAAGCCCGCGCTTAGGTGCACTCTTGATGTATGCAAGTACCCATAAAGCTCCTGCCCAATGAACTTGATGTGGTTCCTTCATGAGCTGGCTAAGAACAATAACCGCATATGCGATGTCAAGACGCATCACTGTCAAATAGATGAGCTTCCCAATGAGTCGTCGATACCCGTCAACCTGAGGAAGGAGTGATGTAATACGACGATCGAAATTGATGCTTCATTTTACGTACGGTGGGTAAACTCTAAATCCGATGTTAAATGACTTGAAATGCTGCGAGAAAAAAAGAATAAAAAAATTAACGAGAAAGTATGTCGATCGTGAGTTGATTCGTCAAGTGAGCAATTAGGCGGCACACGACGGGTTTTGATGCGGTCAAGATCCCAATGATCCTCGTGATCAAATCAAAGGGGCGACATAGTGGGGGACGTTCTTCATCCGAGAGCGTCCACATCATCACCAAGAGCGACACCAATCCGGCACCGACCATAAGAAGCTCCATCGCAAAACAATGGCTAATCCTAAACAAGTTGAAGTTCACTCATGTAGAGGAGCAGTCGAAACCAGTACTGAAGAAGGGGAATGGAGATGACATGAAGATGTCGTTCCTGGAGCTCGTCGAGATATCCCGTCGTTGTCCATTGGAGTAGATGATTTTTAGTGGTTGATCGATTGACCACAAGCGCTCCAAGCCAGTTAGTTGAGGAGCGGTGTTGATATCTGGCTGAGGGACAACTCCAGAACAAGATGATCCATTATCTCAATGTACGATGAGTCAAGGCACAAATTCAAAGGACCCGCGAGTCCAAAGCATGTGCCTTTCGGTCATGAAGAGATTAGGGAGTATGGCTTATCAACGGAGCCACTCGTGATTGTGGAACGAACCAGCGTCGATAGCGGCCGACGGCTGAAGGTTGGAGAATCTTGGTGGCCACAGTGGCAACTCGCCATGCTGGGATCTTTGGTGACTTTGGCGGCACCGATAATCTCTTGGGTGACGGGGGTGAAAGCTCTGTCTTCCCTTGGAAGATGTTGGTGCTAGGTCGTTCAACCAAAGGCAGTTCCGGACTGCTGAATCTTCTTTCAGTCCAGTGGCAATGGAGAGAAGAAATAGAGCAGGCTGCTGATCTAGACAGTCATAGTTGTTCGGCGACATCGGGAAAGACAACCCGTCACTACCAATAAGACATCCAAAAATGGGGATTCCAACAGCAACACAAATCATGATCAACGAGACTAGAGTCCATGGAATAAACAACCAACACCCGTGACAGTCGATCAACAAAAATGATGAGACGACGGGTGCAGGATTAGATCCGACAGCAATGCTTGATGTCTTCCATGAAGAACAGATTTGGATCACTGAGAACTCAATAATTCCCCCCCACCTCAAGGGAAGGGAATGTAGAAGCCTTGGGGAAAACAAAACAAGGTAACTCCAATTTCTTCTTCTTCTTCTTTTGCTTCTTCTTCTTCGTTGATTCCTTCTTCTTCCTTTTCGAGAGAAAAGCATCATGATAGAAAGAAAATAATTGTCAAAAGAAACGCAGATCTGAAATTCTTAACAATATTCCAGCCTTCTATCCCACGTCCACTCCTCCCCTCTTATGGAGGAAAGTGGTTGTTGTGGGGTGGCCCTATTGGGCCCCTTTTAAGGGAAAACCTATTGGGCTTACCTTAAAAGGACTCTTTAGGAGAAGAAGAAACCCATCATGATTTTCTCCCCCTAAAGAGGACAATTAAGCAGAACTAAATAAAAGAAGACATGCAGGAGGCTGGTACTCAGGCAAGAGGGGCCACCCAACAACCCAACAACGACAAAAAATAGAAAATTGACATAAAGACACTTGACATGGCCCGAGATGACGACGCCACTTCTCAAATCTGATAGTGGAACTGTACATTCTTCACGTTGGCTTGGGCTTTGTGACGTGGCTGACGACGGGTCGGGGGGCAATCAACCGGAGGGTCTTCCATCAAGGAGTGATGAAGACGTGTCCTAAAACGGAGGACAAATCTCCATTGGAAAAAAAGCGGGCTTGCACCCTAGAAGTCTTGTCACCTGAAGTATATCCAAAGCATACTTGCACTGGGAGAGTGAGTTTATCACCCTGATAAGTGAACTCGATACCAAGAAAATACCGAGGAGTGCCCAAATCATGACGACTGAGGTGCTACTAGAGATTGGCCTTGGCGGTCTGAATGCACTCGGTGTCGCTGCCTGTAGTAAGCATATCATCTACATAGATAGCGCAGATGATAATATATGTAGGTGTGTGTTTGGTGAACACAATGGGGTCGTCTTGACACGGAGTGTAATCACATTTTTTTAGAAGACCCCTGAATTTGGAAAACCATGCCCAAGGACTATGCTTGAGGCCATAAATTCCTTTCTGCAGATGACACATCTTGGATAATTCCCCCAGAGCGACATACCATGGAGGTTGCTCCATGAACAAATGTTCCTCCAAATTGACATATAAGAAAGCATTAGACACGTCAAGTTGATGCATACCCCATTCCTGATTGACTGCCAAGGAGAGAATCACACCAATGGAATTCATGTGAGCGACCGGAGAGAAAGTCTCTGTATAGTCGATCCCATAAACCTGTGAAAAGCCACGAGCAAATAGTCAGGCTTTGTGTCCAGCGATAGACCCATCGGGATTGTGCTTCACCGTGAATACCCATTTGCACGTGAAAATTTTAGCATCACAAAGGCGAGAAACCAACGTCCATGTGCCCCCAGACATGAGGGCATGGACTTCAAGATCCATGGCAGCTTTCCACGCAGGTACTTGTGCGGCTTCTTCATAGGTCCAGGGTATTGACTCAGAGGTCACATCCAGGGAAAAGGTATGAAAGGAGAGGGAAAGACGATCATAGGCAACAAAATGAGATATAGGGTGATGAGTGCACGCACGGGTACCTTTTCACAGGGCAATGGGGAGGTGAAAGTCATCAGTGGGAGAGGAGGATTCTGAGGCTGGAGAGGCGGGCCTTGGGGCTGGAGAGGTAGTGGTTGAGTCACCATCAGATGTGGGAGGATCGTCATCTGGTGCTGGGGAAGGAGACTGATTCGGAGTCGAGGATGGACGAGGAGAAGTCCAGTAGGTGGAGCCTGGATAGATGAGAAGAGAATGAGGGATATCTGTAACATCGAGCAGAGGAGAGAATCCGTCTCTGGAGAAAAGAAGGCTAACTCATGGAATGCCACATTCGCGAAAATGACGGAGGTTTGAGTGTCGTGAAAGAGAACCTGATACCCTTTTCGTGTCCAAAAGTAGCCGATGAAGATCCCCTATTTGGCACAAGGGGCAAATATGGAGAGAGAGACTAAGAGATCTTGGACAAAATTAACACATCCAATGGAGGTAGAGGGAAAAGAGTGGAAGTGGGAAGTAGACGATGAAGAGGAATGTCGCCATTGAGTGCTGAACAGGGAAGACGATTTTTAAGATATGTAGCAGTGAGGATACCGTTGGACCATAAGTAAGAGGGGACACGCATCTCAATGAGTAATGTGTGAGCTATGTCAAGAAGGGAATGGTGTTTACGTTCAGCTATGTCTTTTTGTTGCAAGGTGTGAGGACATGACGTCTGATGAATGGTATCACGATCAGAAAAGAAGCTTTTAATTGAAGACTGAATTAACTCTAGGGCTTTGTCACTACGGAAGACTTTAGGGGTAGTGGAGTATTATGCTTGTATCTCATTGAAAAAGTGAGTTATTATAGTTGGGACTTCGCTGCGCTTGTGGAGAAGGTAGGTCAAGCTGGCTCGGGTGTGATCATCAATAAAAATGTAGTATCGGTAGCCGGAAATAGATGGACTGTGGGAAGGACCCCAAACATCTTAGTGGATAAGGTCAAATAGAGATGATGTAGGTGGTCCATCACAGCATAGATAGGAAGAACGATGATGTTTCCCTAATTGGCATGACTCGCACAAGAATTTGTTGAGAGAAGGAAATATTTTCTTTAATTTTTCAAAAGAAGGGTGTTCCAAACGTTGATACCACAAAAGAGAAGATAGTTTGAGAAGACGGGATAGACAAAAATGCCCGAGGGCTAGAGTGGTTATCATCGGTGATGAGCTCATACATCCACCGTCCCTTCTCACCGCCCAAGCCAATCCTCTGTTCACGCGACCCAATATGCAGATCCTAGAAAGTACAATAGGTAGGATAAAATGTGGCAGAGCACTTCAGAGCACGAGTAATGGTGCTAACTGAGAGGAGATTGGTCGAAAACTCAGGAACATGAAGGATATGGGTGAGGGGTAGGTGTGATGAGGCAGTGGTGTCACCGTGACCAAAGGACTAGACATGTCTGACCATCAGCAATTGTGACAGAAAGAGAGTATCGAGGAGTGGAGGTATACGAGGATAGGATAGAAGAGGTACCAGTCATGTGTTTGGAGGCCCCTGAGTCAATAATCCATGATGAAGAAGAAAATGAAAGAAAGGCGTGTGTACCTAAAGTATATAGAACAGATGTCGCCGAGGATGAAGAGGATGTAGAGAATTCTCGATAATGTCACACTGCCTCCATCTCGCCTGGTGTGAGTGTCACCTAAAAGGCAGATGAGGGAAGACTTGATCGTAGTGGTGCAATTGGAGAGATTGGGGTAACTGGAGTCTCCTCTACTGCCCGGGTGGATGGAGGTCGCCTGAATTGCTTCCAACACTTGTTGGATGGATGATTCTGCTTGTCACAATAGGTAAATAGTGGAAAGGAGTTGCGTCCCTTTCCACGAATGGGACGGCCATTGTCCCTCCGCGGTGTAGGAGGTGTAGACACAACTAGTGCCGATGGAGCAAAAGACATCCCTTGCAAGACCTTGGGTGCTCCCCTGGTCTATGAGGAGATAGACTGATGTAACCCGCCAAGATACACATCGGCGATCAAACTCCTGGCAATGACACTCTAGTGTCGCTATGTCGATCATGAGAGGTTGATATACAGCCAACTCTTGGATTATCGCATGAAGATGTTTGAAATGATCCTGAAGTGTCGAGTCACCTTGCTTGCACAATAATAGTGCTTCAAAGATCTCCACCGTGCGATTGAAGTTACTCTGATTTGTGTACATGTTCTCTAGTGTTGCCCTGAGTCGTTTAGCGGGCTTGATTCGGGCGAGAGGTCCAGTAATTGGCTGCTCAACGCTCTGAAGCATCCACGATAAAATAGCTGAATCCAATGAATTCTACGCAGCATATTCTGGTGACATTGGACTGGGTGGCTCCATTTTCAGATGATGACTCAAGTTGTGGGACGTCAGGAAATGCTGGAATCCTGACGCCCACGACTCGTGGTTCTTCCCGTTGAAGATGTACGTTGATCGACTAAGTTGCACCGTGATTGGGTGTCTCAGGGGAGCTTGTTCAAGTGAAGACATAATCCCTGAAAAAGGATTTGACCCACTCGTGTTGTCCATGCCCATCTTTGGAAATTCTGGTGGAAAGGGATGCTAGTTCAGCGGGGCCGGATGGGCGAGTAGCCCTAGATCACGTTGAGATGAGCTGTGCCGAGAAGAGGGTGTCGATGGTGCTTGATTGGAGGGATAGTGGAGCCACATGCAACGCCAGAGGATGTCAAAGGAGTGCTAACACCAAATGGACACCACGTGACCAATAAAAAGAGTTGGCTGGAGGACACATCCAGAACGAATGCGAAGGTCGACCATGGAGGGCACCGGAGGTCGCGAAGATCCCCACCGTGTGGAGGATGCTGATCAGGATCTCCAGCGACATCTCGGCGAGAATGTCGCGGCGTGGATGACACACATGAAGAACGAAGGAATTTGTAGAACGCTCAGCGTGAAGAGGAGCAGGGATCCGATGAATGCTGGAAGCGTTAGGAGTCAAGAATGCTGATATGGAGCCATGAACGTTGGTTTCAATGCCTTCAAAAACCGTGCCCTCCCTCCACACAATGGATCCAGAGAGGACGCACGAAGCATTTCTGACGAGGAGACCAACACCGAGATCGCCGAGAGCCAAGAACTCCGACGAGGAGAACGCTCGACGACGAGAACGCTCGAGGAGAATGCTCGGCGAGGGGACGATGGATCCGGAGAGTAAGCAGAGAGGACGCGAGAAACGTGAGGGATCAGGAGAAAGAGCCGCCGATCGATTGCCAGAGAAGGGTGAAAAAAAATGATGGTGGCGGCGTTTATGTCTGCTCTGAGACCATGCGAAGAGAGAAAGTGGAATATTCAAGAAAAGAGAAAAACTTAGGGCAATGTGATTACTTGCCCGATACAAATAGAAAGAGAGAGAGAGAGAGAGAGAGAGAGAGAGAGAGAGAGATATATAAATGAGTAAGTGGGCTGGGACCCACTTACTCAGGCCCACACGTAGAACCCTTGTTTAACAACTTTCATATCTCAAATTTCTGGTTTAACTATGGCATTCAACAAGATATTTGAGAACAGAAAGAGTATCACTTTGCATTTATCTCTGAAAACAAAAAGAAGATAAGATGTAGGTGCACTTTTCAATGTGGAGATGTAAAATAAAATCCTGATTTTTCTGTAGAAGTCCTCATTGGCTTTTGACAGTAATTCAGTTGAGAATTTTTTTATATAATTTATTTTAAAATATATACATAATTTATGTTATTCATGACCCTTTTTCATCATTGATCCAATCATTTTCTGTTCAGCTGATATAATATATTCGACATACTAATGCTACTAATAAGTATCATTGGGGTAACTATAAATTTGTTATCATTTAATGGTTACCTAACATTAAAAAATTACATAATTACCCAAGTCATGATATATAAATGTAAAAAATGCAAATGTACATTTAATAGTCATAAATTTTCATCTCATCACTCAGTATCACACAAGGATATGTTTTAACATTTTACAATGGTGATATTCATTGGGAATTTTCAAGATTCATGTCGTTCTCATATATTTCTACAGTGACTCGATACAGTGTGTTATCTTAGAGTCACTTTTTAAACATGTTTAATGCAACTAATTCATATTTTAGACTTTTAAGCCTAAAGCTTTGATATACCAAAAATGTTTTTTCTAGGTTCACTTTGTCATTTTGGACGATAGGTCTAAGGGTACTCCCTCATTGTGCATGCCATTTTTAACCCTTTTACTTTTATTATTTACATGCTAGACGATTGAATTCTCATATATTCAAGAATCAAGGATAAGTTTATACAATTTTTTTAGAAAATTCAGTAGGACATATAGCAAAACCCTGATAAGATATTGGATTACAAATAAATTATATTGCCATAAAATGAGAATCAGGGATATTATTGAATTGAAACAATAAATATTTACATGGAGCTTAAGGGAGTTATAGAGTTTGTGATTTATTATAAATTTTAGGTGAATTACATGTTTGATATAGAATTTAAATTTTTATGACTGCATTGCGGCTTCATCTTTTTGTGTTAAATTATGTCAATTTGATATTGTAATCATTATTGAACGTGTTGATAATGGTTATAGTATGTATTGACATTTGTGTTGAGGAGAGTATTGAATTGATATTCAATGAATTATCTTATCAGAAAATAATAAACAGCTAGATAGAATCAGATAAAATGAGATTCAATGTATCTTGTTGAATTGGAATAAAATTAAAATATAAATATACATTAAGTTTTGGATTTTGATATCAAATTAAGTTTGTAAGATATGTATTATAGAATCAAAGTGTTCCTAATAATTTTATGGAATGATCCTCCTACTTTTAAATAGTTGAAAATCTTAAGATTGAAATAAATGAGTTCAATAGAATATTTGAGAAAATTTGAACTGTTGTGATGTATCTGGACTAAAATATTATAATTTTTGAACTGTTGTGATGTTTACAGTCGCACTTTGACTTTATCTTTTTTGTCTTAAATTAATTGTCAAGCTGAGATTGTAATGATTATTGAACTAGTTGAGATTTTTAAGAATATGTATTGACATTTGTGCTGAAAAGAGTGTTGAAAAATATATCTAGTAAATTAATTTATGAAAAATAAGAAACTGATCGACAGATTTGGCGTAAGCAAGAGTTTATGGATCTTGTTGAATTGAAATAAAAGGAAAAATATTTCCATTTCAACTTCATTATATTGTGTTAAATTATTTTCAAGTTGAGATTGTAATAATTATTTAACAAGTTGATATTAGTTAGAATATGCATTGATATTTATGTTGAGGAGGGTATTGAACTGATTGCGAGTGAATTAGTATATGAGACATGAGAAATGGATAGATAGACCCTGAGAAATTGAGAGCCAATGGATGTTCTTGAATTGAAATAGTAAGAAAATATTCCAACTCTGACTTCATCTATTTCCTGTTAAATTAATTCTAATATATATATTCCAATAAGTATTGACTAAGCTGAGATTGATTAGAATACTTATTGACATTTATGTTGAAGTCTGTGTTGATGTGATGTCGAATAAATTAATATATGAATGTTACGAAGCATATAGATAGATTTGGAGAAAGTGAGAATTAAAGGATCTTGTTGAATTAAAATAAAAGGAAAATATAACGAATTATATTGGATTTAAGGGAATTATTGAGCTTTGGGTTTGATATAAATTAGTTAGATAAGAAATTTGTGATGTAACCGGATAGAAATGTTAGAAGTTTTGAAAAAAAGAACTTGATATAGTTTGTATTAAGGAAAATTAATAGATATCTAACATGCTTTGAATCACATTTTCATGTTGGTTTTTAGTGACCTGACAACTTTTTAGCAGGCATTGAATTTGGATGAAGAAGCATTGCCCATGAAGCCTATGTGGTAAGAGGAGGAGAGCAACCCAATCCGTGAAGGCTTTGGTAACTAAAAACTTATTTATTATTTTATAGGAGAATTTCAAGATAATATTATGGAGTACCTAAATATCTCCGATCTCCGTAAATGCACCCAATAAACTTTAATTTAATAATAGGTATACCTTTTATAATTAATTTTAAATCATTAGAATCATTTATGATTTTCATAACAGCTGATTCACTGTCTACTTTTGATTTATCCATATTTCATAAGTATAGTAATGATTGTGTGCATTTAAACTACAAGGGGAAATGTGCATCAAATTATGTCAATATTTATAAGGAATGTTAAGGGTAATTTCAGGTTTTCTCATATTTCAAGTCAGCAAAAAGAATATTTATATTTCTATCATATTATTTCGAGTAAAGCTTCACTCAACAACATATCAAGGAAACATAAATTATAAGAGAGAGATACTAACCTATTATTGAATAAAGATAATCATATCGATAATCTCGGGTCAAATAATTCATTTTCATACTTATTTTACTTTTTAGGAGAATACATTCTTAATGTCGTTTTTTATACTACTTTTCTCATGAATTTCTATCAGTCCATGCCCTCTACAAAACTCTATTTTGGTACCGCAATCTCCAATTTAAAGCAAACACCTTTACCCAAACTCCAGACGCCCTTTAAAACGAAATTTTTGTTCTAAATATGAATGGCTTACAATTAAATATCAGGAATCCATTGATTATATCATCATCAGACATGGAAAACGTTTTTCTGACAATTGAAAGAAAGTCATTTTAAGGCAGTAGTTATCTTAACTCTAACGAGAACCAAAAACATTCCATATTCATTAATTGGATTGGAAATGTTTGTTTAATTTTGAGGATGAGGAGATGAGAGTAAAAGTTTGTACTCCGAAATAGTAAAAAGAGATTGTATACAATAAAAAGGAGAAATCTGTCGGCGAGAAATTACAGTGATAATTCGCCAAGAACAGCGTATAAATCGATTTCCAGTTTTTCATCACTTTTCTGAATCAACTCCACCGCCCAAAACAACAAATCTCTATCACAACATATTTATCTATTTCATCTATAATCGGATTTCAATTCTAGAGTTCGTATAGAGAATAAATGGGAGAATCGGAGAATCAAAGGCGGAAGGCTACGCCTAAGTATCTAGAGAGAGGGAGATGCACCTTGAAGAACCTATTTCCATCCTCTACGCAGCGGTCTCCGGAGGAGGCGTCGTCAACGGGCTTCGGACGGAGGAAGAAGCTGCGAGATCCCAAGTTCATCACCTTCTCATCTCGCCTCAAACCTATCACAAAAAAATCGAAAAACGCCTGAAAAATCAACGCAATCATTGGAGGAAGAGAAGGCGGAAACGAGAACCTACTTTCCATGCAAAACTGAGAGTAATGGAGTTCAAAAGCGACAGAATCTCGCTCCTGAAGCGCCGGCCGGCGGCCTTCTCCGACGTACGCGGCGACCGAAGCCTTGATCAGATCCTCCACAGAGCTTTCCGGCGACATCACGACGAGTACCGGCCACAGATTCCTCTGCACGGTGACTTTGAGAAGAAGTTTCGCTGGCTTCGCGCCAGATCCGGCCTGGCTTCCGGCGACGGCGATCGGCCTCGTCCGATCTGAAATCTGCAAAGAAGAAGTCCAAGAACGACGGATCGCGAGGCGATCATCCGCTTCCGATCTTCTCAGATCCGTAGAATTCATCCGATCATCCGCGACGAACAGAAGTTTCGTCGGCTGCGCGCCTGATCCGATTCCTCCGGCCTGACTTCCGGCGACGGCGATCGACCTCGTCCGATCTGAAAACTGCAAAGAAGAAGTCGAAGAACGACGGAGCGCGAGGCGATCATCCACCGCCGATCTTCGCAGATCGGTAGAATTCATCCTCGCGATCGATCGCTGGCCGGAGACGCTTCGCAGAGGAAGAGCGATGGATAATCTTCAAATGGACAAGTCCGCCACAGTCGCCGAAGTCGTTATGTTTCGTTAGAGAAAGGTCGGCAGAAGTGAGGTAGGAGATAATCTCATGTTACATAAATACCCCCCGTCAGGGCGATAATTACGCGAAAGTGCACACGTGGACGCCACGTGGCGAATCTTTCCCGCCAAAATTGAGTTTGGTCTTATCTCTTGCCGCCAGACAACTGGGAGTAACCGTCCCAAATTGATTTCTGCCAATCAGAGATTGCCAAGTGGGCACGGCCGGATGTTGCGGCCCCACCAGATTCATTTGACAGGTTTAAATAGTGAAATAAGTCAAATTTCACATCATATGAAGGTGACCCGGATGCATCTCTCTCTCTAAAACTCTCTAGCAATCTCTTTGAATTTTCTCCGCCTCTCTTGTTCTGTCTCTATCTCTCTCTTAATCTAGCATTCTCTCCCTATCAGTCTCGCTCTATGTCCCTCTCTCAATCTCTCTCTCTCTCATCAACTTTAATCTAGGTCTCCCTCTCTATCTGACTATATAATTATATTTATCTCTCTCTAATTCTCAATCTCTCTGTCTAGATTGTTGACTACTTTGTTAATCTATGGACAATTAAATATACCCTTAACATCCCCCAAGATCGTGATATGATCCTACAACCCCATGGGTATCTTCATCAATTTAGCTCATTACGGGTTCTTTAGTCATCTGATATATTTAGGTTGGAGCGTGTATTTGAATCTTATTACCATGCCCAAATGGTATGTATCTATCAATGTTTTAGGTCAGCATATGATAATTTATTTGCAAGGGTATCTGATGTTTAGGTCATTCGGGCACTTTAGTCATCTGATGTTTTAGATTAGATCACGCGGTGCGAATTACGTTACTATACCACCAAAGGTATCAATCTGTCAACGTTTTAGGTTGGGATATGATACTCCACCCCAAAGGATATATTCTGTAATTTAGGTTATTAGGGGCACTTTAGTTGCCCGATGTTTTAGGTTTCATATCGTACATGAAACATATTACTATACCCCCAAGAGTATCTATGTATCGATGTCTTGGATTAGGATATGATACTCTACCCCAAAGGGAATAGTCTGCAATTTAGGTCATAAGGGGTATTTTATTGATACGACATTTTGGGATAGATAGAGTCCTTTCTCGGTAAATACTTTTAGCCCTCTCCTTAGGGGGGTAGTTAAAAATAAGATCGGCCGCTTGGCTCACTGTCTATATCCTCTCTGTCTCAGTCCCATCCCGGACGTTTCGGCTATCACCTCACCAAATCTTCAGCCGGTTACCCTCCAATCCGATCCCTATCCGCTACCAATCAGTTATCTTCAAGTCTTCGACGATCCTCATCCCCGTGATCACCGACTCGTCACCACGCTATCATGTAGCTCGTCTTGAGTCGATCTCCGCCTCCTCCATTGGATATCTCCTCCTATAATTCCGCTACTACTCGCCAATCTCAGGACCATCTTACCATAAACCTCTATCCACATTCCTCGGTGCAAACCTACATCAAGGTTCTTATCAAATCATTCTATTTACCCCCTCGAAGAGGCCATGGACCGAGGTATGTTTTACATTCACGCGAAATATATTTTCTTCTAGTCTCCGACAATCTCCTTCCCCGTGTTTGCCAATCCTCCACCACGTCTTCACGTGGCTCGTCCCGATCTCACCTTAATCCTGTCCTTCCTTGGTGCAAATCTACATCAAGGTTCTTATCAAGACGAGATGGACCGAGGTATGTTTTGCATTCATATGCAATATGATCATCTTACTATGGATATCTACTATTTAGTCCAAGATAGTTGCATTGATATGACCACCGACAAGTCAACTACTTCACAAGTATGATATTTCATGTTTCAAAATTTTGGATCTTCGAAGCTTAGAAGCTGGACTCCGACGCCCATCCCTTCTTCTCCAAGTTCAGCCGAAGCGCCTGCAGAGAAATCTCAGATCGGGGGAAGATTCAAAGTCCGACAGTGAAAATCTCCATTAAATTACCTTGATTCTCTTCTTGTTCACGCCGAAATCGAGAAATCCGAGCCTCGATGCAGACCGATAATTCACGATCGGCTTCTTCCCGGGAGGAAACCAGAACTCCACGTCGTCGACGAACTGGCCACAGATTTCGAGCTCGAAGTGAGAACGAGGAAGAAAAATGGCGAGACGGGGAAGAAGATCGAACTTACTCCCAGTAATGGGCTCTCGTACTCAACTCGGAGGTAGTCGTCCCTCTTCTCCGCGATCCGCGGCGTGAATCCGTCTGGTTTGCTTGATTTCACCTGAGAGTTGCAGAGATTGAATAATCTTGATCTTCGAACAGTCTCGGCAAGAAGAATGAACAGTATCCTCGACGAACCACTTCGAGGAGCTCCGCCATGGCCGCTTCCCTGCTCTTCGTCTTCCCTCGGCCATCTTCTGGACTGTAGTTCCTGCGAGTCGACGAGAAGCTTTCTCAAATCCTCTATCCAGTATACAAAATCGTAGAAAACATGCCAACATTGCAGATTCATAGCCAACGGCGATCCGATCTGACAATAAATTTGAAGAAAAAGATTCGTAGATCACCACGGCGGCGCGAAATGTGAAGAATCGCCGACGTCCTCGGAGGTGGACAAGCAGTTGTTCGTCGCGGGGCATAGCGCTAGAGAAGGAGGACTCTTCTGCACGCCGAGATAGCTCGGTTTCGTTCCGCTTCAAAGCAGGATGATACATCAAGAACTAGGGTTAACGCCGGCAATCTAGGGTTTCACAATTGCAACCTGAAATGGAAGATGGCTGCGAGCGCGGCGAACTCGCTGGTTCTGAGTATGATTTCCCTGAGAAAAAACGCAGATTGAAGCTGAAATCCGATCGAATTGATTTCCACAAACGTGGAAGAGTTGTAGAAGTATGAATGTATGATCATCACCTCCGACCAGCGGGAGGCCGTTCTCGATCTTCTTCCGCCGGTGAACGTTGACAGAAGATCAATCCTCGGCGACGATGGAGACGAAGTTGCAGGCGAGAGGGGCGGGAAACTGACAGTAATGGCGATGGAGAAGAACGCGTCGTCGCCATCGCCATCTCCGACCACAGAAGAAATCGCTGATCTTCCTCATCTACTGTTCTTCCGAATTGTAAGATTTATACCTGAATATTTCTCATTTTAGAAATTCGCCATTTTACTATTTTTTTTGAATTATAGATCAATCCTCGTTTTTCTGTTTTATTTTGCGTAATTATATGGGGCAGTAGAATTTTCGTAATGTCCGCTATTATACCTGACCATTTCTTTTTCTTTAATTCGTCATGTTATTATTTTTGTTGATTTTCGTAATTTCCTGTTTAAAATCCCTGTTTTCTGTTTTGTGTAGTTAAAATACGAGGGGCTTGATATTTTTCACGTCTTCCGATTTTATACCTGAATATTCCTTATTTTTAAAAATTTGTCAGTTTATTGTTTTTTTATATTTCCATAACTTCCGCAGCTCCGCTATTATACCTGACTAGTTCTTTTTCTATAATTGATCGTTTTATTATTTTTGTTTATTTTCGTAATTTCCTGGTTAAAATCCCAGTTTTCTGTGTTGTGTAGATAAATTTTGACGGGCTTGATATTTTTCACATCTTCCGATTTTATACCTGAATATTCCTTATTTTTAAAAATTTGTCAGTTTATTGTTTTTTCTTATATAACTTCCGCTATTATACCTGACTATTTCTTGTTCTATAATTCATTACTTTATTGTTTTTGTTATTTTTCGTAACTTCCTGTTTAAAATCCCCCTTTTCTGTGTTGTGTAGTTAAATTATGACGGGCTTCATATTTTTCACATTTTCCGCTTTGATATCTGAATATTCCTTTTTTTAATTTTGTCAGTTTATTGGTTTTTTGTATTTTCATAACTTCTGCCATTGTACGTGACTATTTTTTTTTCTTCAAATTCGTCATTTTATTACTTTTTTTAAATTTGTCATAATTTCATGTTCAGAATCCCTGTTTACTCTGTTGAGCAGTTAAACTAGGAGGGGCTGGATATTTTTCACATTTTCTGATTTGATACCTGAATAGTCCTTATCTAAAAAATTGTCAGTTTGTGGTTTTTTTGAAATTTTCATAAGGTCCGGTTTAAATCTCTATTTCCTGTTTTGTTTAATTCAATTATGAGGGGCTAGAGATTTTTCAAAATTCCAATTTTATACCTGAATATTTATTATTTTTTAAATTCATCTTTTTACTGGTTTTTTTAATTGTCATAACTTCCTGTTCAAAAACCTCAAGTTCTTTTTTTTAATTTAATTATGAGGGGTTAGATATTTTACACCTCGTTTAACCTAATTTATTCATATTATATGAAATAATATTGAGAACTTTTTATATAATTTTATAGTAGAAAATTATCACTTAATTATAAACTAAAACACCTTGGGCAGTGATTTGGGAGCTCCTGTGACGGCATACAGAGACTGATGTGAGTGGAGTGGAGCGGATGAAAGAGATATTGTGACGAAGACAATGACGGATATGCGCTGACAAGCAGCGGAGGGGGACGAATGATGAGGATTTTAACGTCGCTGGTGCAACAGAGACGAATGGGTATAGGCTCTAACAAACGGCGGAGATGGGGGTGGTGTGCATTATAGTGGAACTGTTGGCTACCCCTAATGATGACCTACAAAAAAAGACAGAAATGTGAGTTAGAAAATCACAAAGATTACACTAACCTCATTGCAACATGTCTCATGGGACAAGTGTGTCTTTTCTTCAGGTATCTTGATCTGAACATCACTCATTCAAACCTTCACTCTTGGAGTACAATAACATGCCCAAACAATACTTTAAATCAGAAAATCACTATGGAAATCATAATTAGAAAAAAAATACAAGGGTTCCTTTTTTAAAATGACTGGGCGTTGTATTTGTAGATCCAAAATGGTGAATGGGTAGAGGATGGAAACATATAACTACCATAATTTTTTCAGGCCGAAAACTCCTCCTCAGTCGTCAGGTATCATGAGTTGAATTTGGAGTAATCTAAGTCATCTGATTTTCGCCCTCCTTCTATTTTTGATCTCCTCTTGTTTGCTCTCTCCTCCAATTTGTATGGCGGATGGCCAGCATGGTACGTACTCATATTGATGGATATTATGTAGCCATCAAACCAATCACACTACCATGTTTATTTAAGTTCAGTGAATAAAATATTTACGTTCATTATTATTCTGTGTGATCTTTATGACGAAGTCCATAAACACGTGCAATGACTTAGTGAATTATGATGAAATCATAATACAATGATCATTAGTCTTTAAACATGTTTCTAAATATTATTATTCGATGTATAGTCAAGACGGACATCGAATTATCCGGATAGAATAACACTAGTTGATCCTACTTATACGATAAGTATATCTGATCATGTGGCTATTAGTGTGGCGACTCTGAGGACAGCTAGTGGGTGCTTTTTGGAGAAAGAGTTCACTTAATTGATCCGTACAAATCCCTAAAGGGTATTATACCTAAACATCAATCGAGTTGATTCATGTCACGGTTGTATACGTGATCCACTGACATAAAATACCAAAGACATCTTGTGAATGGACGACTACATTTTTACTATGACTTACGACCCTCTAATCATGGGATTCAAACAAGTCATAGCTCAGATGTAGTATGTGTTGGGTTTTGTGCTTTGGTTCATCCATGGAAAAATACGTTCCATGGATGCGGAAGCGTGGTCAATCAATTTTCAATCGATCTATAAAACAAAACATTTGTAGTACCTTTTGAGGAACTCGTTCCACCCTTGACTTTGCCGCTCCGAGATCATTCTGAAGCCGTTCACGTGTTCGGCCTCTAGAAGTGTCCACGCGATCACTCGGCGCTTGGATCTTCACGTCTTCTTCTTCACTTCTTCTTGAGAATCTTGAAGATCTCCTCACCATGAAGACACTCTTCCTTGGATGAGTGTAGAAGAGAGTGGAGAGGGGGGGGGCTCTCAAATGAGGCTTGCATGGGTGCTTAAAATGAGACCCCTTTACCTCTATATATTTCACTTAAGATTTTTCTCAAAAACCCTCCAAAGAAAAATATATCCACCAGTGCCCTTATGACCTTGTGCGTGCGACCCTCTAGGCCCATGTATCGTTCTAGTTAATAACTTTAATCACCCAATAACATTTATTAACCAACCTTATTAATTAACTATATCAACATATAGATTAATTAAATAAAGATTGATTTAACCCAATCGATAGTTTAGTTTCCAGCCCATCGGGTGCCAAGCTACACCTTGTGCTCTAGAAGATACCAAGTAGTCTCAAACTCTCTCATGGAACCTTAACTATCATCGGTTACCATATATGTATAATCCATCATCCGTGCGAGACTCTCAAACGACTTAGAGCATGGTTTGTCGTCAAACCCTAATCCGTCATTCGATAAATACTGATGCGTAACGAGGATCATTGGAGAACGCCTTCTCCAATATCCTCACTACCCTGGCCAAGGCTTTTCCTGCATCGTCTTCCTCGAGTCAATCTCCTCTTATACCGAGGGCAGACGATCCCATCTTGACCACTCAATCATCTCCGTAAGCCTTTTACTACATCCAATCTATAACTTATTTGAATCCCATGACTAGAGGCTCGTAAGTCAAAGTCAAAATGTAGTCATCCACTCACGAGATGTCCTTGGTGTATCAGGTTAGTGGATCACTTATACAACCTTGACTTGAATCAACTTGATTGACGTTTAGGTATAATACCATTCAGGGATTCATACGAATCAATTCAGTGAACTCTTTCTCCAAAGAGCACCCACTATCTGCCCTTAGTGTCGCCACACTAACAGCCACAAGATCAGTTATACTTATCGAATAAGTACGATCAGCTAGTGCTATTCTATCAAGTTAATTTGATGTCCGTCTCGACCATCCTCGAATAGGAATATTTAGAATACATGTTTAAAAACTAGTGATCACTGTATTATGATCTCATCATAATTCACTAAGTCGTTGAACATATTCATGGACTTCATTATAAATATCACACAGAATAATAATGAACGTAAATATTTTATTCAATGGACTTAAATAAACATGGTAGTGTGATTGGCTTGACAGCGACATATATCCATCAGTATGAAGCTTGAGTGGTCAAGACAGGATCATCCGCCCTCAGTATTATACCTAATGGTCAATCAGGTTGATTCACATCACAGTTGTGTAAGTGGTCCTTAGACCTGAGACACCAAGGACGTCGTGTGGACAGATGATTTTACTTTAACTATGGCCAACGAGTCTCTAATCATGGGATTTTAAACGGGCTTAGTTCGGGTACATCAATAAGTTCACGAAGATGATTGAGTGGTCAAAATAGGATCATCCACCCTCGATATAAGAGGTGACAGCTCAAGGAAGACAATGCGATGAAGTCCTTGGCTAAGGCAGTGAAATATCGGAAAAGTAGGGAAGGTCGTGCGGTCCAGTCCTATTTTTTTGGCCAGCGTGCAATTTTTTCGATCGCACAAAAGCATTGATCGATGTGCGGTCCGAATTTGTGCGATGAAATCGGACCGCACATCACACAAGATCAGACAAAATACAAGCGGGAGGGAAGAATATGAGAACAAGAGAGGACTGGACTGCATACTCAAGAGAGGGAGGGAAGAGTGAGCGGGAGAGAGAAGAGAGACATAGAGGTAGAGGGGGAGAGGCAAGAGTGAGAGAGAGCAAGGAAGAGGATGGGAGAGCTTAGCGAGAGAGAGAGAGAGAGAGAGAGAGAGAGAGAGAGAGAGCGTCGTCTAACTGTCTTAAACAAGAGAAATAGAGAGGATATAGAAGAGCTCGATAGTGAATCAAAGAAAGAGTGAGAAGAACGCCATAGGCCCAAAGAGACATACAAGAGAGAGAGAGAAGAGCACCATAGAGAAAGAGAAGAGCAATAGAGTGAGTAACGAGAACCAAAAGAGTGAGAGAGAGAGAGGAACGAGAGAGCGAGAGAAGATCACCCGAGAGAAATAAAAGAGAGAGAGAGAGGAACGAGAGAGAGAAGAGCACCAGAGAGAAAGAGAAGAGCGATAGAGTGAGTAACGAGAGAGAGAGAAGAGCATGAGAGAGAAAGAGGGAGAGAGCGGAATGATACAGAGTAAAGAGCATGTGAGAGAAAGAGGGAGATAGAGGAGAGCAAGGAACGAGAGAAAAGACTGCGAGGGAGAGGGAGAGGAACGAGAGAGAGACAAGAGAATGAGGAACGACATAGAGAGGAACGAGAGAGAGAGAGAGAAGAGCACGAGAGAGGACGACGAAGAGAGTTCATTTGAAAGCCTTAACACATTACACTAAACCAGACATTCGCACCGCACAGGCCCATGGTCAATGTGCGGTGCAAAAGACTGTAGAACTGTTCGACGTGCGGTCTGGAAAATCGAACCCTATTCGCACATCAAACCCTTTTTGCACCGGTTGCACGAAAGGACAGACCCTACAAAGAAGTGTTCTCAGATGATTTCCGAATGCATCAGTACTAACTCATATGACCGATTAGGATTTGATAGTTGACTATACCTTAAGTCATCCAAGATACGTCTAGTGGATGAGGGATTATACGTACACGATAACCGATGACGGACAAGTTCCATGAGTGAGTCGGTATACACTCCTTTGTATCTTCTGGAACACGGGGTGTAGCTTCGCACCCCACGTGTAGTTAAATCGATCCGATGTTAATTTATCTATATGATGATATAATTAATTAATTTGGAAGGCCAATAAAGGTTATTGCCCGATGGAGTCGTTAACTAGATTCAAACATGGGCCTAGGCGGTCACATGCAAATGGTCTTTTGGACGATGGAAGATATACTTAACTTTTGGGGGGTTTTATGAAAAATACCCACTTAGTATAAATAATGGAAGGCCCTGGACGAAATTAACCCAGGCCAGAATTGTTTAGGGACCTTTCCCCTTCTTCTGCCTTCTCCCCACACCCCTTCTCCATCCACGATGAGATCGGACAAGGTAACGACGATGACGAAGATTGAACGGGGCTAGTCAATGAGAAGGAGGAGATTCAGTGTGCCGATGATCGTGTGGATACGTCTAGAGGCTGCACACTTGAGCTGCTCGACTTGTCTTACTCCGATATCCAAGAAATCACTGATGCAATCCATGCAAAGATACTTCATTTTATGATTTGAATGATGACATTACGATTCCGCAACGTGACTTCCGCTGCGTGGAATCCTCATCTTCATCCGTGTCAAGGCCTATAGAACCCAACATAAAGCACATACATGGGAGGTGATGTGGCTAGTTCTTATTGGGAAGCGTTAGTCACAACGCACATGTAAGCGCGTTTAATATGTATCACGTTTTTTAATTTCTTTCTATTTTAGCAAGGGGGTACGTGGCGCGCCAGGGACATACCGCAAATTGAATTGAAATTTCACCAGCCAATCAGTAGTCGACACGTGATTGCGTGTAGGAAAAAAATAATTAAATTAGTGAATATTGATCCAACGACTATGATTGGTCAAAATTCATTTATCAATAACTTTTGATCCCAAAGTTCGATTGAGGTCAAATATTTATGGATTTGCTTGTCTTTGCCTCCTCTTTCTATCTATATGGTTGGATCATTCAGATAAAGTCTACATTGATCGATAAAAATTAATTTCTTATTGGAGGTAAAATTTTAATTTTTATCATTTTAGTTGAGGAGCTCATTCTAGAGGGGGATCTTTCATATCTACAAAACAGAGAGTAGAAACAGCCTGGGTTAAGCCTATTTGGTACTTTTTATGCCATTGTAGTTGAATTTTTGTGTAATTTAGATAATATGTTAGTGAATTTCTTCATCGTTCTTCTTGATCTTAGTCTGAATTTCTGAATCGCAAGTCTTGAGAGGAATGTACAAGTCCTTACTAGGCTCAAGAGGAGTGAGCATTGAGGTTATCTAACAAGTCCAATTGCAAATTAAGAACAAAAAAATTATAAAAAGGTTTGAATTCTAGGAAGATTAGGGTGCGCTTATGAGACAATGGTTAGTGAATTTGGTTTCCAAATCCCCCCCAAAACAAATTAAGACCAAATCTCCCTAATCTATATTTTTCTCCCTTCATCCTTTTTATTGAATCAAATAAGTCAATTTAGAGCTCCCTAATTCTTGTAATTATCCCATCTCTTCTACCCTCCTTTCTCAATTCTTAGTCTAATTAGGCTAATTTGATATTCGTTGAAGACTAAATTAACTCTAATTAGGGTCAAATTATTCAAGTAGAACAACAATTGAATTCCTTACTAGCTTCCCTTGGATGATACCTATACTTATCATTATACATCTTAAGTTGAGGTTTTATAAACTTTATCGTATAAGCTAAAATCAACAATGACAAGGGATTACACAATTACAAAATTCACCCCTATTTTTTGGCTTATCGAGATGGAAGGTGAATACGTGGAATAAACCGAATTCTGGTGATGCAACAAGAGGTTTGGAGGAGCAAGTGAAAATATTGTTTCAGGGGAGACCTTCAAAACAATGGAGACAATATGGAGAGTTGATATCATACTGGTTATTGGATTAATATAAAGAGTTTTTCATAATTAGTTCTCACTAACATGATTATGTGCAAATGTTTCAAGCTTAAAATGATCAATTATACGACTTTTATGAAATTTTGGGTTGTTTATGGAAACTTATGTCATCAAATTCAAGAATAAAATATTTTTTTAACATTAATGTGTATACATATATCATTAGACTATTACAAAAAATGTTGTTCCATAATTTATAAATATGGACTATTAAAATACTATCATGATGTGAATATATACACAATGAAATTTATTAGAAACTAGTATTTTGTCAAAAAATATTTTTTAAGATTTTTATATCAAAATATTTTTTTATGTCTTAATATTTTTTATATTTCCTGGCATTCAATTCTTCAATAGAATATACTATTAAGTCAGAAAATATATTGAATTCATTTTTTAGATCTAAACTATGTTATCTGGTAAATTTCATGGAGTTTATTTTGAATTTTCTGAATTCCAAAACTACATGTTAGTTTCGCATTTTATACGTTTATTTTACCTAACTCTTAAAAATGCTTAAATGGGATCTAAATTTTTTTGTATATTGGGTATCTTTTTCAGGTCCAGGTCATAACTTGGCTCCACACTTCTGGCACGCGACATGGCTTGGCGTCTATTTATCCCATTATTATCAAGAAATCACCTTTTAATTTATCTAAAGTCCTTAATCTTAACTAAAACTTTGTGAGACGCTAGGAGATCAGAAAAAAATTAAGATAAACTGTGAATTGATCCTAAGGCTTTTAATATTGCATAGAATGATATCAACGTATGCGATAAGAGATTATTTAAACGAAATAACAAATTAGTAGAGTTTAGTATCAGTCAGCATATTTTCTTTTGAATATTTGTCATTCTTTTGTAATTATGAATTTTCATCCAAACAATTCCAAATCCACTTGACCCTGAGGAGTTTAACAAGTTTAGTCTCATAATCCAATACAATACACAAAAATAATTCAGAATATTCTCCTTTTAACCCTAAACGGTGGAAAATGTGTGCGTAACATAAAAATAAACACCAAAAATGAATTATAGAAATCACATTTTTATCAACTCAAAATGATGTTATCGTTTTTGCATCTAGAATGTCATTTTCTTTTCTAGATCCTTAGTTCAGATCCATCCATCCATATTAATTTTATCCCTCTCGTCCATATTCGATCTGTCCCATCCCACTGTCTATCATCCATCCTCTGTGACCACGATTCCACCAATCAATTTTTATACATTTATATACATATGTCTACCTATATCTCCTAATCAATCTTCTGATAATTTATGGTTTATGCAATTAAATCATAATATCATTTGCGCAAGCTATTCCTTTATCCACAACCCTCCAACCTTCCACATTTCATGCATGCACTCGTACTAACTATTATTATTTATCACCTTAACATTTCTTGCATGCACAGTCATTTGAAATTTTCAAAATTTCTTATCAACTATCATTTCTCATCCCCAAATCACCGTATAAAAGAGACACATTTCCATAATATATATTCATTTCAGAAATGACTATTACTAATCATAATTTTTAAAACTCAATATTATGTTTAAATATTATTTATTTACAGAAATTTCAAGGACAATTAAACACCCTAAAGTTCAGATCATCATATTTCAAGATGCTCAATAGTATATCAGTTAACTGCATGTCAATTCCTGAAAATAAAATCGTCAGCTCATATCACTCGTCACACATTATTTCCATATTATCATAACGATATAAATTGAATATATGAAACATTTTATTCTTCTAAATGCAAAGGGTAGTATCACAGTAGCTAAAATAATTTTAATATGATTTAAGATTTTTATGAATGTACAAAAATTATTTCATAATAAGCTAAATGAGTATTTTTTCATCTCGCTGCCAGTAAAAAGTGCTTTCTCTCAACCTATAGTCTATCATTCTCCCTAAACATGTTGGTTTATCATGTTACACTAATTTTATTGGATTTAATCAATACATTCTGGGATCATTACTGTACTTTTTTGCAAACTTCAGTCATCATTAGTTACATGCTTTATCCACTGTCATTCAAATCCATTTGCTCATGCGATCATCATCAGCCATCAACCGTCGAAGCCAGTAAGCATAGCCTCTGAGTTTCCCTTGGCATCAATCATCAATCATCAATTATTAATCATCAATCATCAACGTTCATCATTTTTGGAAGTTGGAACAATCACTTTCTTCGTTATTTTGAAACCTTAATTAAAATTAAATTATCCCTAAATCTTTCAGCTCATAAACACGTAATCAACCTAGCCCCAATTTTGTAATCAATATAACTATCACCAGTTCAAAAATAGTAATTATTTAGCATTTATTTTTTAAATATCACAAGTGATTTATATTTCAAATCCACAAACATAAAATGTAATGTCGGATGAGTCTAACATTATAAATATTTGCTCCAATGACTTTATACAACCTCACATGTAAAAACTTTAGGCAAAATGACTATCTTGAAGGAACCCAGTAAATAAGAAAATCATATTAAAATATACTTTAATTTATATAGATTCACACACGTATTAGATATATAGGTTAAGAGGGGATAATTGAAAATGGGTGCTTTCTTCGCGGGCTTTCTACACTGAGAATTCGCGCTCGCGGCTTGCTCTCCTGTTCTTGGAAATGGCCCGTAATAAGGTCCGGATCGTCAATTTTTCTTAATTTTAACTGTTGCTCTTTATCGATCGTGCATAATTTTCTTAAAACTTTCAATGAGCTGCGCATTCGATCGCTTCGTTGGGTACCGTTGGCTTATTTTCTCTTCTACATGTCCCTATTTATCTCACAGGAATCGCTTGTTTTACTGCTTGACGTTGGGCCATCCATGCACCACGTTCTCCCTGATGTCGAGAAAATCTGCTCAATTCTGGTGCAGAAGAAGGCAAGTTGTTTTTCTAATTATTTTCCTTAATTTTATTTGGAAATAATTTTTTCGTACCTAAAACAACTACGAAACCAACCTGTTTACGGAGTCCGCGCTCTTGAATTTTCGCTTCCTGCTAATTTTAATCTGTTCATTCGGGTTTTTTTCTCCGTGCAGTTAATCTACGGATGGAGTGACGACGTGGGAGTTGTTTTGTTTGGAACGGATGGTGTGTACTTCTGTTGTAATATAGGAAATATCGTTCTTCTTATCTTGTTTTTTTTAATCCATTAACATTCTCACACAAGTATATGTTTGGCTGATTATTTTTTTGCATTATCTCTATGTTTTTCTCCATTTCTAAGTGTCAGCTGTAATATTTTCTCACCTGTATTTTTTTTCTCGTGGTCCGTGGATTCTTCAGAAACAAACAATGATTTGGAAAAGGAAGTTGGAGGTTACGAATATATTATGGTTCTGTGTGGGATCAGCATAGTCAACAAGAATCTTTCTGGAATTCTTCAGAATCTTCCTAGAGGGAATGCTCCTGGTGATTGTATCCTTCGATACCATGATCTCTATAAGTTCGAATTTCAATCGTTTTGATTACAGAAACCTGCGATCTGAAGCCTTTTAAAGGGGATGTGACCATGGCCTGATCTTTTGGCCAAGGATATTGTTCGACAATAGAATGCTGTATGAACATCATTGATGAACAACAGAAAGCAACAAACAGAACCAAGATTTCAGTTTTTTTCACGAATTTTCTATTAAAAGCTGTCAATCTTTTCTTATATTATCATTCCCAGGTGACTCTTACAAAAGCGTTTGATTTAAGGAATGACGCACTTTATTTAAACCGTGTTCGAAATATTTGGTTTATTTTGGTCTTTTCAGATTTTCTGTTATCCATGACGTTATGGCAGTTCTGGATGCCATTGTAGTTGGAATGGATCTTTTAATAAGGAAGTTTGGCCCAACAAATAGGGGCAAAATGCGCATATGCCTTATTACAGGTGCCCAAAACCCCACAAAGGAGCCTTATGAGGGTACAAAGGAAGATCAAGTATCCATAATTTCTGAGCAACTGAAGTCACATGGAATCAAATTGGACTGTATAATTACCAGGATTCAATCTGGATTGGCTGACCAGGAGGCAGTTGCCGAGAATGATTCTCTTCTCTTTAGTTTTTCCAACAAAGGAAAAGCAAAGGTTACATTTTTGACCCAAAGGGTAGCACTTCTTGGGGCGCTTCGAACAAGAAATATATCTGCTGTCACTGTTTTTAGAGGAGATTTTGAACTGAGCTCAACAATGAAAATCAAGGTGAGGCGATCTTACTGATTTCTTGTACGTTTGTTGGAGAGAAATTACTTTTTGAAGCAGATTTTTGACTAAGCTTTGTTTACAGATTTTCATCCCAAGTTTCTGTTACTTTGTCTTGCCTATTTATCAGAGTCCCGCAAAGTTGGATTAACGTTTAGTGCAAAATTGAACTTGAATAATACATTTTTTATTCTTATTTTGTCTCTGAGTGGAACAACATTTTGCCTCCGTCAGTTCTGGAGCGGTGGAGTTGTAGCTGACAGGTGGAGAAGGAACAAAAAAAACACTACGTAGCGCTAACTGCACACACGTATCCCCTTTATATGCAGGGATACTAATATTCGCCACGTATTCACCATGAAACTAAAGAAAGTGCTTAAGGAAAGTATAATACAGAAATCTAAAAATAGAAGTCCATTGCAGCTAACAGTCCCTGTTGTTTCTGTGGAGCTCTTTGAATTTTCAGAGACGAAAAAGGGTTTTAATGTGATTCTTCGTTTCATTTTGTTTCTTCCAGGCAGATGAAATTTGTTTGCTACTAGAGTAGCCTTTAAGCTTGTTCTCATAACTGATCTTATATTTTTATTTAGATTTGGGTATACAAGAAAACTTCTGAGGAAAGATTTCCCACATTGAAGAAATACTCGGATAAAGCCCCGGGAAGCGATAGATTTGCCACTCACGAAGTAAAATTGGATTATGAATATAAAAGCATAGAGGATCCTAACAAAATTATTCCTCCAGAGCAAAGAATCAGAGGCTACCGATACGGGCCACAAATTATTCCCGTTTCATCGGATGAATGGGAGGCAGTCAAATTCCGACCTGAGAAAAGTGTCAAGCTTCTGGGATTTACCGATGCATCTAACATTCATAGGTAGTTCCTTTTTTGTGTGTAGTTTCACTCCAAAATTCGTCTTGGGTATTGTGCAGTATTTTGTTTATTTTAATTTTTGGCAGCTGGCCCGCAGTGGAAAACTGTGTTGCTGCTTATGTGGCACCCTCAATAGTATGCACATGAGTTGGGTGAGCATACGATGACGGATTCATTTCCAACCAAAAACGGACAATGGATGATGATCATGAATTTATCATTGCCTTGTGATCATCTTGGCATCACCACTGATGGATGACGATAACTATGACGACAATGAGTTATTATGCATCTCATTATTCCTTTCCAACCAAAAACGTACGGCAATGATGATGAATCTGTCATTGTCTTGTCATTCATCTCATTGGGAAAACGAATGACAATGATGATGATAATGATGAAGAGAGGATGAAGAATTCATCATCATCGTTGTCATCCTCATTCGTCTTCGGTACTGGATGAATGGTAAGACGATGCCAAAATGATCACCAGACCATGATGAATTCATCATCATCATCCAATTTTTTTACTAGACTCATTATGAGATGGTGACGAATTCATCATCATCATCATCATCTGTTTTTGGTACTCGATGAGTGAGGAGGCGATGGTCCTTATTCCGGGTCCATGGAGTACTGATTCTAATTATTTTTATTTCACAATGATGTAGGCATTATTTTTTGAAGGACGTCTACTCCTTTATTCCTGAACCGGGCAACAAAAAAGCTGCGATTGCTGTATCTTCCATCGCCAGAGCGATGAGGGAGACGGAAAAAGTTGCCATTTTGCGGTGTGTGTGGAGACAGGGCCAAGGGAGTGTCACGGTTGGGGTATTAACTCCTAATTTATCATCACAGGAAACTATGGTAATTCATCTGTTGTAGTTCTAAATTACATACCTCTGTTGACAGTTGACCCAACGTTCATTTGTGCAACAGCCGGACTCGTTCTATTTCAACGTTCTCCCTTTTGCTGAAGATGTTCGAGAGTTTCAGTTTCCGTCTTTTAGCGGGTTCCCGACGTCGTGGCTACCCAATGAGCAACAGCAAGAAGCGGCTGACAATCTGGTTAAGTCACTCGACCTCGCGCCTGAGGGAAGAGGGGAAATGCTGATGCCAGATCTGACTCCCAATCCAGTTTTAGAGGTATTTGACACATAATAGTTTCCTTTTAATGGGTAATAAATTAAGGTTCAGAAACTGTCAAACGTCAACATCATTGAATGCCATCGACGTTGATGATGATGTTGCCTTTGACGGAGGATCGCAGATAGTTGACAGAGACCTGCAAAGGCAGGGTTTGCTGATGATGAACGACGATTTCATCATCTCCAGAGAGTGATGTTGTGGATGATGCGTCATCGTCGTCATCTGTCATCTGTGGCCAGAATGAAGATGGCGAATCATCATTGGCTCTCGTCATCTGAAAGATTAAAAATAGAGAAATTGACTAGAGAATGATGACAAGTTATCGTCATTGGTCAGCAATTTGCTTACTTTGCGCAATGAGGATGATGAACTCATCATCATCATCAATGAAAAGGACGATAATGGGTGATCGTCGTCCTACTCTGGGGTGATGGAGTAACCCTAGCTTGAAGTTAAATTCGAGTCATAGTGATAGCTTGAAGTTAAATGCGACAGTTGATCCATGCTTCAATGTCTACACTTTGATCCATGCTGCTTTTCAAAAAAAAAAAACACTTTGATCCATGCTGTGTTTTTACGCTTGTCTCGTGGCAGCGTTTCTTCCGCTTTCTTGAGCTGAAGTCGACTAATCCTGACACGGAAGTGCCCCCTCTTGACCCAACCTTAAGGGAGATCACTGAACCTGACCCAGATCTTCTATCAAGTAATAAGTCTCTGCTGAATGATTTTCGTTTACTCTTCGATATAAAGCGCCGTCCAAAGGTTATATATATCTCTCTCCGTTTCTATCTCTATTTTTCTCTCTTTCTCTGTCTCTGCCTGTCTCTGTCTGCCTCTCTATCTCTATCTCTCTATTTCCATTTCTATCTTTATCCGTCTTGGAATAAAGAACTTTTTGTTGCAGTGGAAAGATTCAAAGCGCAGTGCAGATGAAAACCCAGAAATTAAAATTGGGGACAAGTCTCCTGTCAGAGAGTTTGAAGCGATGATGGGACACGTGAACGGTTCAGATTCGGCCGTGGGGGGTATCAGAAGCATGAAAATTTACGTGCACGACCTTCTGGAGAACTCCTACGAAGGGGACGCGTACCCGAAGGCCATGGACTGCCTTCTGGCCCTCAGAAAGGCCTGCGTTCTTGAACAGGCGCGTTTCTTTTAATCAAATTAATGTATTTTTTTCGGCATATAATCATAATTTGTTTTCTCCAGGAGCCGAAGGAGTTCAATCAATTTCTACGGGAGATCTTCGATAGGTGGAAGGCGACGGATCTTCGCAGCTTCTTGGAGTTGCTGGCATCGAAGAACATCTCTCTGATCAGCAAGACAGAGTCCCCCGCCAGGTTCTTTTATAATTTTTATTATCTTGATTAAATTCTGAATAAATTACTTGATAGTTCTTTATTTTTTTATGAGCAGCGATGCGTCCGATGAGGAGGCCCGGAGCTTCCTGATCAAAGCCGAGGCTTTCTCTCAGTAGAGCGAAGGTGCGATTGTTTGTAAAAGATTTAGCCAATTTTTGCCTGCAAATCTCCGCTGCAGAGAATTTTCCTTCGCATGATTGTGGGTTTTGGGCTGAAAATTTCAACTGTAAATGTATATCTTACGGTTGGAGTTTCTTCCTGAGTGCTTGTGATTCCGTAAAAAACTTTTGACGGGTAAATCTAAGAAAAGAGAACCCTTTCATCTTGCCCATTCTTAGCGGGACGACTTAAATCTGGCGACGTGTTCATCCGTCGTCCTCACCCCGACCGCGCCTACCGCCTCCCAAATGTAAGCACCTGCTCCTCTCTCTTTCTCTCTCTATCTCTTTCTTTCTCTCTCTATCTTCCTCTTCATTCTCAATCTCTTTTTCTCTTTAATTCTCTCTCATTCACCCTCTATCTTTTTCTCTCTATTGCCCATCTCTTTCTCTCTCGATACATCTCTCCCTGTTTCTCTCTCTATCTCTTTCTCTTTCTTTCTTTCTATCTTTTCTTTATTTCTCTCTCTCTCTCTCTGTTTCTCTATCTCTCTCTATTTTTTTCACTCACTCACACTCTCTCTCTCGTTTCAGATCTCTTCCATCCCAGATCTCCTCCCTCGCAGAATTCAGATCTCTCTTCTTCCTCCTCACATCTCTCTCTCTCTTGCCTCTCTGCATCTCCCCAGCATCTGGAGACAGAGAAAGAGAGAGGAAGAGAGAGAGAAAGAGTGATGGGTTTTGTGCAGAACGGAACGGAGAAGCGGGTGAAGATTCTGATCTACGGCCGGACGGGGTGGATCGGGGGGCTTCTGGGTCGTCTCTGCGAGGAGAAAGGCGTCGACTTTGCCTACGGAACGGCCCGTTTGGAAGATCGCGCCAAGCTCGAAGCCGATCTCGCCGAGGCGGAACCGACCCACGTTCTGAACGCGGCGGGCGTGACGGGGCGGCCCAACGTGGACTGGTGCGAGAGCCACCGGGTCGAGACCATCCGAGCCAACGTCGTCGGTACCCTCACGCTGGTCGACGTCTGTCGCCTGCGCGGCGTGCTCGTCGTCAACTTCGCCACCGGCTGCATCTTCGAGTACGATGAAAGCCACAAGCTTGGCTCCGGGGTGGGTTTCACCGAGGACGACTCCCCCAACTTTGTCGGCTCCTTCTACTCCAAGACCAAGGCCACGGTATGTTCTTCTTCTTCTTCTTCTTCTTGTTCTCTCTTTTTTGGAGTAGGATTTTGTTTGATTGATTGAGTTTTCGCTCGTCTGATTGGTTTTTGAGGTGAAATTTGCGTTGGATTTGAGGTGCATGGAGTGTGGGTGCAGTTGTTTTGCCTCTGCCCTGGATTTTAGCCTTGATTGACTGTTTTCCGTCGGTTTGTTTTGAGTGATTTGTGGCAATAATGATAATGGCCCTTTTTTTTGTAGGTTTTATGCTTCTTCTTCTTCTTCTTCTTCATCTTCTCTCTTTTTTGAAGTAGGATTTTGTTTTATTGATTGAGTTTTCGCTCGTCTTATTGGTTTTTGAGGTGAAATTTGCGTTGGATTTGAGGTGCATGGAGTGTGGGTGCAGTTGTTTTGCCTCTGCCTTGGATTTTAGCCTTGATTGGCTGTTTTTCATCGGTTTGTTTTGAGTGATTTGTGGCAATAATGGCCCCTTTTGTTATAGATTTTATGCTTGGCCCGGTGGGTTTGAATTGAAAATGATGTTAGATTTTATGGTGAATGGAGTGTGGGTGCTGTAGTTTTGCCTCTCTCCAAGATTTTATCCTAGATTGGCTATTTTCCTTCGGTTTGTTTGAGTGATTTGTGGCAATAATGGCCCTTTTGTTTGTAGATTTTATGCTTGGTCGGTTGGTTTTGGGTGGATACTGGCGTTAGATTTTAGGTGAATGGCTGCTTTCCTTCGGTTTGTTTGACTGCTTTGGTGGCAAAACTGGCCCCCTTTTTTTGTAGATTTTATGCTTGGCCGGGTGGGCTTGAATTGAAAAGATTTTGTTGAGTGTGAATGCAGTGATTTTGCCTCTTCTAGATTTTAACGTAGATTATCTGTTTTCTTCAATTATTTGGTGGTAATAATGTCCCCTTTTTGTCTAGATTTTATGCTTGGCCGTTTGGTTGAGTTCAAAATGAAGCTAGATTTTTTGTGTGACTGCAGTAATTTTGCCTTTCTCCTAGATTTTAGCCTAGATTATCTATTTTCTTGGTGGCAAGAATGTCCCCTCTTTATCGAGATTACGTGCTTGGCCGATTGGTTTTGAGTTGAAAATGGCGTTAGATTTTCGGCGGATGCAGTGTGCATGCTGTAATTTTGCCTTCCTCCTAGATTTTAGTCCAGATTATTAGTTTTCCTTTAGCTTGTTTGTTTGATTTGGAAGTAATAATGTCACCTTTTTGTCTAGATTTTAGAATTGGCCGATTGGTTTTGAGTTGAACTGGCGTTAGATTTTAGATGAACTGGCGTTAGATTTTGCCTTTCTCCTAGATTTTAGCTCAGATCAGCTGTTTTCGTGAATGATTTGGTGGCCATAATGTCCCCTTTTTTGCTCAATTTTATGCGTGGCCGATTCATATTGGGTTGAAAATGGGTTTAGATGTTAGGTGAATGCTGTAATGTTTGCCTTTCTCCTAGATTTTTGCCTAGATTATCTGTTTTCCTTCGGTTTGTTTGATTTGTGCCAGTAATGTCCCCCTCTTTATCTAGATTTTATTCCTGGCTTTTATTAGCGATTCCTCTCTTATTTGGCCAAATTTGAGCCTAAGTTATCGTGGCAATTCACATTATTGATAATGGTCTTGATATTAATAATATTGATGACTAAGATGCTTCCTAGTGATAGTTGCTTTTTTTATTATTAAAAATGATGGTAATGATAGTAATGATCTTTCCTCTTTTTTTTTAAATGATAGTGATGATAGTGGCACTAATGATGATGGTGATGATAATGATTGATAGCGACGACTGTGATGGTAATGATAATGATGGCAACAGTGATTTTACTGGTGATAATGATGACGGTAGCAATAGTTATTATAGTGATGATAATGTTTGATAGTGAGGACTTGATGGTAATGATAATGGTAGCCATTGTAACTTCCGTGATGGAAATGATGATAGTGGTGCAATACTGATGATGGTGATGGTAATGATGGTTGTGTATCTTAGTGATGATTGTGACAATACTGGAGACATGATGATAGTGATGATATAGTTATGATGATGATTGTGATAGCAAAGAAGAAGAAGAAGATGATGATGGATGATCTGCGGTGTGTTTGTTGTGCATTGGGCAGGTGGAGGAGCTGCTTCGGAACTACGATAATGTGTGCACGCTGCGGGTGAGGATGCCAATCTCCTCGGATCTGCAGAACCCGAGGAACTTCATCACGAAGATAACGCGGTACGACAAGGTGGTGGACATCCCCAACTCGATGACGGTACTGGACGAGCTGCTGCCCATCTCAATTGAGATGGCGCGCCGGAATCTGACCGGGGTATGGAACTTCACAAACCCGGGGGTGGTCAGCCACAATGAGATCTTGGAAATGTACAAGGAGTATGTGGACCCGGCATTCACCTGGAAGAACTTCACCCTCGAAGAGCAAGCCACCGTCATCGTCGCGCCTCGCAGCAACAACGAGCTCGACGCGTCCAAGCTCAAGGCCGAGTTTCCGGAGCTGCTCTCCATCAAGGAATCCCTCCTCCGCTACGTCTTCCAGCCATATGCCAAGAACCGCGACTCTGCCTGAGGTTTTTCTTTCTATTTCCCTTCAATTGTCATCTTTTTTTTCTTTCAATCATCTGTCTACTGTTACTTGTTCCTTCATTATTGCTCTTTTGATGGCTGTGATGAAAAGATGTTTTAGCTGGTCAAGAAAAATCATCGTTCTATTGTTTGCTGGATTGAGACATGCGTTCTTAATTTATTGCCAGAATCTGCATGCTAGAATGTGCTAAAGTTCTTTTCCCTAAGACTTGGATAAAAAAAATGGGATCCAAATTTTGTTAAAGTTGTTTCAACTTGTAATTAGTACGAAGGATGAGAATAGATAAATATCTTGAAAAGAGCAACCTAGTGCCGGTCAAAGTGAATGTGGATTAATGAATAAATAAAGCACGTGTCACACAACGACAATCAGAAATTCATGAAACAAAGTTTGTTCCAAATTTTTTAAAATGTTCTTAAAACTTCCGACATGCGATTTGTTTGGAGGTGAGAATGAAATAAGGAAAACAACTTGACGTGGGGACATTAAAGTTTAACAGGAAATTTCAAAAAAAAAAAAAAAGTTTAACAGGAAACATCTTGGTATGAGCATATTAGGACCAATTCAAGTTAAAATGGGATTAATGACTGAATAAAAAACATGTTTAAACACAAACCATCATCAGAAAGTCACGAACTAAGGTTTGTTCTGAATGAAAAAATGGAAACCATCTTGACATGGTCACACCAATACCAATCAAATCGTTTGTGGATTTGATATGAACCTCCCCAATAGTGCTTGAAGAGGCGCACTAATATCAGACTTAGTGGGCTGGAGCGGCGTAGATTCTCCAAGATCCAGCAGAGGTCCAGCCGATACGGCGAGGACACATCCGATCCCGGAGTGTCGGGGTTATCCTTCTATCATTCCTTGATACGTCTCTTGGGCCGCGTCGAGGGCATTCTCCTCATGTTTCCCTTTTATGTTCCTTTAATAGCCCAAGCCTCCTGGGGAGAGGGGACTGAATGTTTGGTTCTTAAGTGATAGTTGGTTTTCCTTCCCTTCTCGTCTCTCCTATATCCACGCTCCGTCTCCCTCCACGATCCCCGTCCTCGTGATTGTCTCTACCTCACCGCGTCTTCATGTGGCTCGTCCTAGGCCGATCCCTACCCCCTCAGCTCGGCCTCCTCTCCTACCCTTCCCGTTTCACCTCTCCACCCGGGGAATTCCTACTTCGTCTCGTCCTCTACCCCTTCCGATACAAACCTAGAACAAGGTTCGTATCATTCCTTTACCATCTTGTGAACTATTCTTTTCACAGTTCTTGGAATTTTTCTTAGCGCATAGACTCAGTCCTACTGTATTTCTTGGTGTACTGTATTTTCTCTCATATTTCAGTGTTTCTTGATCTGTTCTTAAGGAGGTACGTATCAGGATTAATGAGTCAGCAAAAGATGGTTTGTGCTCAAACCATCCAAAAGTCAAGGAGCAAAGTTTGTTCTGCATTTTCTTCATAATATTTAGGAAAGAATGAAAATAAAGCGCATGGAATTGAAGTGAATGTGGATTAATGAATGAATAAAGCATGTTTCTATACACAGACCAGTAACGAGATACGAGCGAAAGAAAGCTACATGAGAGATGATCATAGGGAAGGGTAATGGCCCAAGAACTCTGCATACTTGGTGCCATTTAATGTATCTCTGACTTGTTCCCAATTCTCCACCTGCTCCCACAGTGGCCTGGTGTGGATCCTTACCTGGCGGCTGAATAGATTCCTTGTGGGAACTTCGAGGAAATCCATGACTTCCATCAGTTTCTGAAACATCAGGAGGAATTTAATAATAAAAAAGAAGAAAAAGAAGAATCAGGACTGCAGATTTGGGCAATAATTTTACGCCTAGGCGATTGGAAATACCGTATGATTGTTTACTACGTCCTCGTAGTAAAGGATTATGTGGCGGGTGGGATTGAAGTAGTTTATTGCCTCCGCTGCCATTTCTTCGGCTCTTTTAAGATCAGGTATCAGAGAGCTCACATTGATCCTCGGCTTGTATGTAGCAAGCACTTCAGCCTGACCATGAATTAGCAAAGGTACAATAGCACTATGGTTGGTTTGATGGATAAGTATACATGGGCAAGAAAATAGTGATAATAATCAAGAATTTTAAATGATAACATGACTTGTTTTATAACTAGAGAGAAGAAATGATGAGAGACCTCGGCTTTGGAATGGACATGGGATTTATGAGTCCCGTTGAGTGGCTTTGCAGTCTGATCATATGCGTTTGCTGCGATGGAGACCATCCTGCTCAGGAGATTCCTCCTCAAAAGAAATATTCCAGAGACTCCTCTCCGCTTGAAGTAGTCGACTATTTCTTCATGGTATTTGAGAACCCCCTGCATTACCACCCAAAATAGTATGAATAAAAAAATACACCTCTTGGATTGTAAACGGGTTAAAATTAGTAATTGAACAGAAGAAAGAAATACTGCACTTTGAATACTGTGTGCTGCTGTTAGATGTAGGGTTGTAAATTATAATTTGCCTCTTGAGTTTCCTTTCCTGCCAGTGATCTGAAAGCAGATCAAAAGAATATACTACCTTCAAAAACACTCTCTGGCTGGCGGCGGACCTGGCAGCAGCTAGAATTTTGGAAAGGAGGACTTGACGACAGATATACTAACTTCAATCGTCCTCCCCATACTTCTCGGGTTGCAAGTGAGCCTGGATATTAATGGGTCCACTGAGATATATTGAAATAGAATAAAAGAAAGAATAGAGAAAAATAGATGGGGAAAGCACTCTACTACTGACACCCCCCTTCAAGCTAGTGAATTGATGCTTCTGATAGTTCAACACTCAAACTTAGCGTGATAGTGATACAGTCCTCCCTAGGACTTATCAAAGCAAACGACAGAAGGGAGAAGCCACGTCACATGCCAGCGTGGAACATGAGCGCTGCGGAATGAGTACTGTTAGATCATGTG
Organism: Wolffia australiana; assembly: GCF_029677425.1. Taxonomy (NCBI): domain Eukaryota; kingdom Viridiplantae; phylum Streptophyta; class Magnoliopsida; order Alismatales; family Araceae; genus Wolffia; species Wolffia australiana. The sequence continues at coordinate 10,704,512 of NC_135848.1, read as the reverse complement.
GCCCAAAATGTACCATCGGGCCCATATCCTATAAATGGGCCCGAGCATTGTAAAATATGACCGTTGATTCCAACGGTCATACTCTCCAACGGTCGAATATGCAGCCCCTCTAAAAGGGGACATGTAACATCTGTAGTGTGGGACTTTTGAATGAAAAAATTATTCTTTTCTCCTTCTTATCTTCGATTTTTCCCAAAGTGACATGCTATCTGAGCAGCGGTTGTAGGCACCAAAGGGCGACAGTTCTTTTTTCTTTTTCGGCAACAAGTTCTTCTTGCAAGATCGGAAACATCGTTTGGCGACGATTTCGGCGTCCTTAGGCGACGTTTTTCCGGCGGTGGCATTTCTTCTAATTTCAGCAACGGTTTCGGCAAATTCGGCGTCCTTGCGACGATTTCGGCGTCCTTCGGCGACGACTCTCGGCGGCATTTCTTCCTGCAACGACTTTCGGCGACGTTTTTCGGCGTCGACTTCCGGCGTTTCTTTCAGCAGCATTTCTTCGGCGACGTTTTTTCGGCAAGTTCGGCGACGTTTTTCAGCGTCGACTTTTGGCGGCCTCTTTCAGCAGCATTTCTTCGGCGACGACTTTTGGCGTCCTTCGGTATTTCTTCAGCTACGATCTCGGCAAGTTCGGCGACGATCTCGGCGCCCTTCGGCGGTGATTTCGGCAGCATCACTCTGCGAGCTCGGCGATTGAGAAGGAAGTGGTGATTTCAGAGACTAACGACTCCGTGAGTGGTTTCAGAAAGACTCCGTCTACTCATTTCAGATGGGAAAATCCAGGATGGTTGAGAAGGAATCCGAAATCACCTCCTTAACCTCTGTTAAGACCGGTGAGACACCTACTCAGCCAAGATTGATTTTACCAGATCTTGACATCAAGTATAATGGGATCAATGGACAAAAGTGGATAACTTTGGTCCAAAGGTCCCTCAAAGCTATCTACTTGGGGAATCACCTGACAGAAGACCCTCCTTCAGAAGACGCTCCCAAGCTCGAAAGAGTAATTTGGGAATCTGAAGAAGCCTTTATCACCAACTGGATGATCAAGAATATGGAATCAGACCAGGCAGACGACTATCTACTTATTGACTGCGTACGAGACTTGTGGCAAGAAATTCAGAGATCATGTGCCGAAACTCATAGCGACTACCGGGTCTATGACCTTCGAGAACAAGAAAAAGCGTTGAAACAGGGAAGCCTGTCAATTTCTTCCTATTCTGCGAAATTAAAGGCCATACGGAGGGAGCTGGACCTTCTCTGGCCCACAGGCGACAAGAACTCACCGTCCTATCTCAGAGAAACCAAATTTAGAACTCTCACTTTTTTGATGGGGCTGAATTCAGAGTATGAAAATCTTAGAAGTCAATTGCTGCACAGAGAAAGATTTCCCACCTTGGTGGAAGCTATCTCTGAATTACAAGGGGCAGAACGGCGAAAGAAGCTTAATTCCAAAGATGGCGTGACACCTACCCCTGTCTCAATGGCTCACTTGGCTAAGAAAGGAGAACCAAGGAGCAACGTGAATACGACAGCCACGTCCTCTACCAATTCCCAGCACCAGAAGTCCACTCCACAGGAAGGTACCTCTTCAGAACTTACCTGTGGCTATTGCAGGAAACCAGGCCACCTTAAAAGGGATTGCAGAAAGTTAGCCTGGAAGGAAGAACAAATCCGGAAAGGGACGTGGAACCCAGGGCAGCACAAGAAAGCCTATGTGGCTAGTGAAGGAGAGGAACCATCTACTGCCAGGAAGGGGGAGGACGGAGGGGAAATTCAGAAGCTTATTCAGTCGGAAGTGAAAAAAATTCTCCAAAAATTTAGCTCCACATCCCTCGTACAGTCAAGTATGAAATTTGCTTTCGCTACGATTATAAATACACCTGCTACAGTTTCTTGGATTTTAGACTCTGGGGAGACAGACCATATGTCACCCCACAAAATGCTATTTAAAAATTACGAATCAAAAACTAGTAATCTCAGAGTTTTTACCGCAAATGGGGGGATATTAGAAGTGGCAGGAAGGGGGTCAATTGAAATTAAAGGAAAATTACTGAAAGGGGTTTTACATGTACCTGAATTAAAAGCGAATTTACTGTCTTTAATTCAGTTAGTAAATGATACTGGCTGGCGGTTTATTCTAGACTCAGATTCTTGTTTCCTATGTCTTAAGGAAACCGGACAGAAGATTTCATCTGTTAAGAGGAAGGAAGGGCTTCTTTTGCTAGATGGATTGGAGGAGGATGAAGAGCAGACATCCACTTATACCGTCCAGAGTGAAGAGCGGATCACCCTCCTGCATAGGAGATTAGGACACCCCTCCTTCCATGTTCTGAAACATTCTCATCCCCACTTATTTAAAGGGATTGTTTTTGATTATTTAAATTGTGAAAGTTGCCAGTTTGCTAAACACAAATGATCCTCTTTCCCACTTTCAGACCACAGAATGCAATCAGCATTTGAATGTATCCACAGTGATGTATGGGGACCTTGCTCCATACTCGGACTATCCCATCACAAATGGTTCATCCTATTTGTGGACGATTTCTCTAGATATACATGGGTATATCTACTGAAATCCAAGACTGAAATTCCATCTGTTATCATTAAGTTTTGTGAAATGATTCACACACAGTTTGGGAAGAAAGTCAAGATATTTAGATCAGATAATGCAACAGAATATTTTTGCGGAAAAGTAAATAATTACATGGAAGAAAAAGGAATAATTCACCAGTCCTCATGTGTAAATACCCCTCAGCAGAATGGTCTTGCTGAGAGGAAGATTGGCCATATAATGTCTTCAGCCCGAGCCCTTTTGTTTCAAGGAAATTGCCCCAAGAATTACTGGACTGAGGCAGTTGCAACGGCCACTCACCTTATAAATAGAACGGCTTCGAAAACACTGAATTATCATGCTCCTATTGATCTATTATCTGCTGAATTTTCACATTTATCTTAAGGACTAACCTCCCAGCCAAGGTGTTTGGCTGTGTTGTGTATGTTCAAGTGCATCATGCAGGGAAATTGGATCATCGAGCCCTAAAATGTGTGTTTCTGGGATATTCGCCAACCCAGAAAGGTTATAAATGCTATCATCCAAGCTCCAGGAAGATCTTCTTCACTGCAGACGTGAAATTTGACGAAATCAGAATGTTCCATGCTCATTCCGAACGGTCAGAAGCGTATCTAGAGTCCACTGAGCCAGGAAGCGACAGTATACAGCGAAGTCTCTCCTCAGCATCCGAAAACCAAGATACGATCGTGGCTATAAGCACTCCTCCAAGTCCGCCTGAGGAGGAGGAGGAGTCTTACAGACCATGGGATGATTCCAGTGAAGAAACAATGCCAGCAAGTGAAGAAGACTCAGGAAATGATGGGTGGTCCATTGCTATAAGCAAGGGAACTTGTAGCTGTACAAAGACCAAACTCTATCTGTTCGTGCGATACTACGCCTTATGGGCTAATGGGCCCTATTCTATAAGCCCATTAGCCCTCTTATCATTCTCTCTCTCCTAGGATATATATATACCCACATATGTACTCCATTGAGGTTATGTCATCACCTTCCCTCTTCCTCTCTTGACATGGTATCAGAGCTCCAGAGCTCTTCCATCTAGGGTTTGACATCACCTTCTCGCTGTTTAGCGAACCCGGAGCGTGACCGACGGATCAGCCACAGCGCGAGCTGTAGCCAGCCCGCGGAGCTTCCGGAGAACCAGCCGCGCACCAGCCGCAGCCGCGCACAGCTGCAGCCGCAGTCGCGCGCCAGCCGCAGCTGTGCACATCCGCAGCCGCAACCGCGCGCAGCCGCGCGCCAGCCGCAGCCGCGCACAGCCGCAGCCGCGCGCCAGCCGCGGCCGCGCACAGCTGCAGCCGCAGCTGCAGCTAGCAGCCGCAGCTTGCAGCCTCAGCCGCAGCCCTAGCCGAAGCCGCAGCCCTAGCCGCAGCTTGCAGCCTCAGCCGCAGCCGCAGCCCTAGCCGCAGCCGCTGCCGCAGCCCTAGCCACAGCTGCAGCCGCAGCTTGAAGCCGCAGCACGAGTTGCAGCCCAGTTACAACAGCAGTCTCAGCTACTGCCACGGTTCCGATGTCGGAGGAAATTTACTCCACGTGTCAGACTCGTCAACCGGCCGTCACAGCCGACGGCTTCACCGATGCAGATTTTCAACGAGAACCCTTGTCACACAAGGTTACTCATTCCCTGCTGGCGGTTCCCGACTCGACGTGTCTCCAGGGCCCGAATTTGCTACAGTGGCGTCACTTTGTCGAGACCACTCTCAAGGCTCGCCAATTGTTCAAGCATTGTACGCAAGCCCCTCTTCCATCGACCCATCCGCACTATGCGGCGTGGGAAGCCGAGGAACACTTCGTCCTTGGTTGGCTCTACACGACCTCCCTGTCACCCTCGTTCCGTGACCGGTTCCCTCGCTGCTCCACCGTGAAGGGCTTTTGGGACCAGGCCAACACCTTTGCGACGCGAAGGGACAACTGGCGCCTCTTTATGCTAGTGGCCAAAGCCAGCAACCTTCGCCAGGGCGCACTGTCCATCTCGGACTATGCGCTGGAACACAAGAAGCTGTGGGACGAGGTGGACTACTACTTGCCGACGGATGATCCGACGTGCAAGTCATTCCAGAACACTCTTCGCCTCCGCTTCTTGGGGTTTCTTTATGGTCTCAACAAGGAGTATGACGACACTCGGCGCCGTGCCCTACATCGCAAGGAAGGCCTTCCGTCCATTGATGACTTGGCGAAGGAGCTCCAGGAAGAGGAGAGCCATTTCCATGTTCTTGGCACTCTATCCCCGGAGGCAGCTCGTGACTCGACTGCCCTCCTCGCCCGACCTCCCTCGCCTGCTCCTACTCCCAACGCGGAGGTGGCCCCCTCCGTGCTGATTTGCTCCTACTGCAGCAAGCCTGGACATCTTCGCAAGTGGTGCAAGAAGCGTCAGTACGACAATCGGAAAAAGGAGGCTGCCGTCAGGAAAGCTATGGTAGCCGCCTCCTCTTCCCCCTCTACCAGCCCGGCGACTATCGAGCAGCTCCAAGCTGACTTGGCCCGTCTCCGTGACCAAGTGGCTACCATGCAGACTCCAACTCAGTCCACGGCACACTTTGGTGGATTTGGTGTGTTCTCTCTCTCTCCGTCTGAACAGTGGTATTGTGGTCACACGGCTCCCCACTCGCCTCTCGTATCGGATACGAGCTGGGTTCTTGATTCGGGGGCAACCGAACACATGACCCCGTTCAATGACCGGTTTGTATCCTACGAAAGGCATAGTGGGGACCGTACAGTTCTTACAGCCGGTGGTGGACGGTTGCGTGTTGCTGGAATTGGGGCAGTTTTTGTAGACGGCCTCGGAGTGGTCAGCAATGTTCTTCATGTCCCCGCCCTACAAGCTATACTTATGTCTCCTCAGCGTTTGGTTGACAGTCTGTCCTGTTCCTTTCATCTCCAGCCTGATGGGATGTTTCTGTCTGACAAGGTGGGTCGGACTACACCGACTAGGCGGGAGAACGGGTTGCTGTTGTTGGACGCTCTTGGTGCTTCCTACTTCACCGCCAACTCCGACCGGCGGATGTGCAGCGTATGGGACGTCTCCAGTTGGCTCACCAACGGCTGGGTCACCCTCCATTTTCAGTTTTACAGCGTCTCTTTCCTTCGATGTGTACTGGATTGGACCTTCAGACTATTGTGTGTGAAGCCTGTCAGCTGGCAAAGCACCGTCGTTCATCTTTCTCTCCGTCCACCTCACACTCATCCACTCCATTATTTCGCATCCATAGTGATGTTTGGGGACCCGCCCCGCAGGCCAGCCTCAAGGGCCACCAATACTTTCAGATCTTTGTTGACGAGGCCACCCGCTACACATGGGTCTACTTGTTGACCGCCAAATCTGAGGTTGCTCCGACGGTCCGTCACTTCTGCACCATGGTTCGTACTCAGTTTGGTCGGGGTATTCAGCGGTTCCGCTCCGATAACGCGCGGGATTTCGTCAACACCGAGCTGGCCACGTACTTTGCTGACCATGGGATTCTCCACGAGTCCTCCTGTGTGGCCACCCCTGAACAGAACGGTATGGCAGAACGTCGAATCGGGTATGTCACGTCGACTGCCCGTACCCTTCTGCTGAACTATTCTGTTCCGTGGGCGTATTGGGGTGAGGCGGTCTTAACGAGCACCCATCTCGTAAACCGTCTCCCCTCCCAACCCCTCGGGTTTGTCAGCCCACTGGATCGTCTCACCACGGCTTTCCCCCATGTCTCGCTGCGGACTGGACTACTCCCTCGCATCTTCGGGTGCACGGCGTACGTCCACGACACGGCTCCCTCTCGCACGAAGCTCGACGCTAGAGCTCTTCGGTGCGTCTTCGTCGGGTACGCTTCTCTCCAGAAAGGTTACCGATGTTACCACCCTCCGTCTCGGCGGTTTTTCATCTCGGCAAACGTCACCTTTGCCGAGCATGAGTCTTATTTCGGTGACTCTACCTCGTCACGCCTTCCGCTGGATGAGGCTTCTTCGACTCCTTGGAACCCTTTCCATTTGTGGGACCCATTCCTCCGCCGTCACTGTCTCCCGCCACGTCCATTTCTCCCTTGCCCCCTACCGCCTCATCTCTCGGTGCACCGTATCCTCCTCCTAGTGCACCCCCTTCCCCCGGGGAGTCCTTCTCTCACCCCGGGAAGCTACCTCCTACTCTCGGTGCACCGTATCCTTCTCCTAGTGCACCTCCTTCCCCCGGGGAGCCTCTCTCTAACCCCGGGGAGCTAGCCTCTTCTCCCCCCTTTGCTTCCGCTCCTCTGTCGGACGATGCGTCTCCCTCGCCTACTGATGATGATGCTCAGTTGGGATGGCCCATCGCCCTTCGAAAAGGGGTTCGTCAGTGCACTCGCACACCTCTCTACCCCTTATCTCACTATCTCTCTTTTGACCGGCTAAGCCCTTCCTACCGGTCCTTTCTTTCTCACATCGAGTCGCATCCACTTCCTCGTCGCCTATCCGATGCTCTTGCTTCTCCTCATTGGAAAGTGGCGATGGATGAGGAGATGCAGTCCTTGCTCAAGAACCACACTTGGGAAGTCGTTCCACTTCCTCCTGGCAAGAGGGCGGTGGATTGCAAGTAGATTCATGCCAAGAAGCATCATGCCGATGGTACTCTCGAGCGCCTCAAGTCTCGCCTTGTGGCTCGGGGGTTTACTCAGTTGTATGGCGTGGACTACTTCGAGACATTCTCTCCTGTGGCGAAGATGGAAACAGTCCGTCTCCTCTTGGCGCTTGCAGCTCACTCCGACTGGCCGATACGACAGTTTGATGTGAAGAATGCATTTCTCCACGGTGACTTGACGGAGGAGGTGTACATGCAGCCACCTCCCGGGTATACACTTGGCCCTCCGGGCACCATCTGCCGGCTGCGGAAGTCTCTCTATGGACTGAAACAGTCGCCGCGGATGTGGTTCGGTCGGTTCTCTTCGGTCATGAAGACCGAGGGTTACACTCAGAGCAATGGGGATGCCTCCCTATTCTTCCGTCACAGTCCCGCGGGTGTCTCCATTTTGGCCGTGTACGTCGACGACATCCTCATCACGGGGTCCGATTCTGCAGAGGCCGGCCGCCTCAGGTCTGCGTTGGCCAAGGAGTTTGAGATCAAGGCCCTCGGGCCTCTTCGCTACTTCCTCGGCCTTGAGGTGGCCTACTCCCCCCGGGGGATCTTTGTGTCACAGCAGAAGTATGCCGTCGACCTACTGGCCTTGACAGGCATGACCGAGTGTGCGCCGGTTAGTACTCCCATCGACCCTAACATCAAGTTGGGTAAGGGGGAGGACTCAGCACCGGTGAACGCATATCAGTACCAGCAAGTGGTGGGGAAACTCCTGTACTTGACCCACACCCGCCCCGACATCAGTTTCGCTGTCAACCTCCTCAGTCAGTTCATGCACTCTCCGCGGGAGATCCATCGTCAGGCGGCCAACCGGGTACTTGCGTACCTAAAGGGCTGCCCCGGGAAGGGCTTGTTCTTTCCTCGGAGTATGGAGTCGACCGTGAAGGTGTACACTAATGCGGACTTTGCCGGCTCAGTTGTGGACTGTCGTTCCATCACGGGGTACTGCACTTTTGTCTTCGGCAGTCTTGTCAGTTGGAAGAGCAGCAAGCAGGACAAAGTGTCCCGCTCCAGTGCTCAAGCCGAGTACCGGGCACTTGCCGATGGGGCCTCTGAAGGCCAGTGGATATACCGGATCCTCCATGACCTTCGTGTGGAGTATTCAGGCCCGATCCACTTCTACTGCGACAACAAGTCGGTAATCGCTTTGGCAAAGAACCCTGGCCAACAGGGACGGATCAAGCATATGGAACTCCACCGCTACTTCTTCAAGGAGCGCGTGGACGAGGGCATCTTTGACTTGGAGTTTGTTCCATCCGCTGATCAAGCTGCTGATGTCCTCACCAAAGGACTATCTCGCCCTCTCCTGCAATGTGCAGTGTCCAAGCTCGGCATGGATGACATCCACACTTCGCTTGCGGGGGGGTGTTAGTGCGATACTATGCCTTATGGGCTAATGGGCCCTATTCTATAAGCCCATTAGCCCTCTTATCATTCTCTCTCTCCTAGGGTATATATATACCCACATATGTACTCCATTGAGGTTATGTCATCACCTTCCCTCTTCCTCTCTTGACACTATCCAGTCAGAAATTACATATCCTACTCCCGGCTCTCTCCAGAGTATAATCGGGTGGTTCAAGCTCTGATGACAGTATCTATTCCGAAGAATGTGACGGAAGCTATGTTGTCTGCAGAATGGAAAACGGCTATGGAAGAAGAAATGGCAGCACTAAAGAAGAATGGCACTTGGGAGATGGGCCCACTCCCACCTGGAAAGAAGTTAGTGGGAAGTCGATGGGTGTTCACTGTAAAATATCATTCAGACGGGTCAGTTGCACGACACAAAGCACAGTTGGTGGCACAGGGATACACTCAGTCTTATGGAGTTGACTACAACGAGACCTTTGCCCCGGTTGCCAAGCTAAACACGGTCCGGGTCTTGATCGCACTTGCAACAATGTTTGATCGGAAACTTTATCAATACGATGTGAAAAATGCCTTCTTACATGGAGAATTGAAAGAGGAAGTTTTTATGGCACCTCCTCCTGGGTATCGTCTAAGTCACAATTCAGGGGATGTATGTCATCTCAAGAAATCTTTATATGGACTGAAACAATCGCCGAGAGCGTGGTTTGGGAGATTTTCAACAGTTATATTAGCAGTTGGATTCTTTCAAAGTGAGGGCGACCACACTTTGTTTATAAAACATGGCAAGGATGGGAAGATCACAATCCTGATTGTATATGTGGACAACATCATCATCACTGGAGACGACCACATTGAAATCCAGAATCTGGAACAACATCTTTCATCATCTTTTGATATCAAGGCCCTAGGTCAAATGACATATTTCCTGGGAATTGAAGTGGCTTATTCTCGGTCGGGGATCGTACTCTCTCAGCATAAGTACATTCTTGATCTGTTAAGAGAAACCAGAAAATTGGATTGTTGACCAGCAGCTACACCAGTGGATAACAATGTTAAGTTAAAGGCTGAACAAGACGACAAAGACGCACCGGTAAACAAGACTTCATTTCAATGACTTATTCGCAAGCTACTTTATCTTAACCACACACGGCCAGATATAGCTTTCGCAGTGAACTCTCTAAGTCAGTTCATGAATGATCCTCGGGAATCACATCAAAATGCAGCAGATCGCATCCTAGCATACCTGAAAGGGTCAATTGGACTTGGCCTACTATTTAACAGAGGAAATGAGCCAAGCGTATCACTCTACACGGATTCTAACTACGCAGGATCGTTTGAAGATAGCAGGTCTACCTCTGGGTATTGCAGTTTTATCGGAGGGAACCTCGTCACCTGGCGTAGTAAGAAAAAAAAAAAGGTCTCTTTGTCAAGCGCAGAAGCCAAACTCCGAGTACTGAAGAAAGGAGTATGTGAAGGAATGTGGCTTAAAGGTATCTTACAGGATTTGAAGGTGTTCCCTGACAGAGGGATGATGCTGTACTCTGATAGCAAATCGGCAATTGCTATGGCTAAAAACCCAGTTCAACATGAAAGGACGAAACATGCACGGGTGGCGCGACACTATATCAAGCAAAGTATTGATGCGGGATTCATTATACCCCACTACATCCCGTCTTTGGAGCAAATTGCAGACGTTTTCACCAAAGGCATTCCTGGTCCACAGTTCCAAGCCTTAGTGTCCAAGTTGGGCATGATTAACATCTATACCCAACTTGAAGGGGGGTGTTAGAGCATGTGGCCCAAAATGTACCATTGGGCCCATATCCTATAAATGGGCCCGAGCATTGTAAAATATGACCGTTGATTCCAACGGTCATACTCTCCAACGGTCAAATATGCAGCCCCTCTAAAAGGGGACATGTAACATCTGTAGTGTGAGACTTTTGAATGAAAAAATTATTCTTTTCTCCTTATCTTCGATTTTTCCCAAAGTGACAAGTACTACCATGAGCAGAAGAGAATAAAAAGGGGGGCAGCAGAAGCAGATTGGTGCGTGTTCTTCCAGAGTTAGTTACAGGGAGATTCTCTCGGGGGGGAAGGGCCGATTCAGCTCGTTCCACCGCCATCGCAAGGAGGGACCCTATCCAGTCTACAAGTTCTATTCTCACAGACTCGTTGGAGAGTTCCTATTTCTCATCGCTATTCTCTTTCGGATTGAGTTATGTTTCTGGAGATTATAGTTCCTATACATGTCGACCGAGAGGAATTACATGCCGCATTTGTCTGATTTTATCGATCATAACTACTGCGGAATGTTTTATCTAGTTGAGCTACTTGCGGCATAGCCAAGTCCTACAGCAGGAAGCTATCGCGAGAGGGTTCCATCAGATAGTTCTCAATGTCTCAAATGAAAGCTAAAATCCTACCCTCCACCTGAGTGAAAATGTTCCCTAACAACATAGTTTTAAAAGGCACACTAATGAAATTAAAAATCACTCATCTGATACAAGTAATCAGAAGTTGAAATTATAAACGAAGCAAGAAATTATCAGAATGATGTACCAAACCGTGCCATCTTGGAAAGATCACATTCAAATGCGAATTATTTTCTTAAGAAAAATGATGTATAATATAAATGCGAACGTGGATCATTTTATTAATGTTCTTGAAGTACTATGTTTAGGGGAGGAGGCACATGCCAAAGGTAATCCCACAATGCACCAAAGAAATACGTGATGAGAAAATACAAAAATCAGAAATACGAGATAATAAATGAGAATTCATAATTAATACCAAGAGTTAGAACCTGCTTCTCGTCCCTACCTGATTAAACATCCACTTCAATCCAACTGCCGCTGAGCATTCATTCTTTGAAGCACTACTAGCCCAGTCAAGGTTGTAAATTTTGTCTAGTGTTTGCAAGACAGATGAGGCATTACTTCGTCTCTGCTTGACTGAGAATATCTCCCCGTTGGAACTGATGTTGGGATGGCTATTCAACAACGTCTCAAACCACCCACTACCAGACCTCTGCATGGACAAAATTGCAAAGAAGCGGACAGGATTGCAAGCACACTCCGCCCTGTCAACAGAATAAATGATCGTAATATTAAGTAACACAGATAAGAGGAGAGGAATTTTTACGGTGATGATGCACCTGTCAAAGGTCGTTGGTCTTGGATAATGCAACCTGCCATTTTCAGGTTGAGTGATGGAGACTGCACACTGGTCAACACTCATGCCATGCTCCGGAATACTTTTATTGTTCATCACATAAATGCTGTATCTCGACATTTGCTTCAGGTAAATGAACCAGATGTACATCCCCAGTAATGTTGCAGAAGCAATTGCAACAAGCCCCATCATAATGGCGAAACCTTTCTTGGTCTTCTTTCCAAACAAATCCTGCTGAAATTTCATGAGCAGTTTAATAATCAGATGTAGATTTTGATGCTTAGAACATTGGCCGGCAATATCAAAAGGCACGTTATTTCTTCAATATTTTGAATCATGGCTGAAAATAATATTTCAATGTAAAAAATAACACAAGAAAACACATTAAGTGATGCATAATTTCAAAGATGGCCGTCATATCTGACCTCAGTGGCTTGTTAGGGCTATCTTAGCCCTTAAAAACATAAGCCCTCATGGGAGAGCAGGAATCATTTTGACATTGAAAGTTCAAGAAAGATTCGTTCGTAACCCACCTGTCCAATTTCACTGCTGTTTTCAATGATCCCCTCTCCCTGCAATAGTCTTCCATCATAGGAACTCCAGAAAGCTCCCTCTGGGTTGATCTTTTCCCTATCTCACAGTCGATCATCTCCTTCTCATCTCTCTTCCCTCATCTCATTACATCTCCAACTCTGATTGAAACATCAGAAAGATATAATTACTGTCAAAGATAAGAGCCTAATCAGCCCTAATTCGGCCTCTAAACGGGCTCCCAATCATGCCCCAAACACACTCCTAATCGGGCCCACCTACAGCCCAAATCGGGCCCAATTCCCAAGGCCAACGGCTAGTTAAACTAGCCGTTGGAGGGTCCAACGGCCATCCATTTTTCTCTCTATAAAAACCCCTTCATAGGGGATGTACTTATATCTATCTTTTTTCTTGAATGAAAGTCTTTTTCTCTTGTTCTATCTACCTTCTCTTGTTCCACTTTTGCCATTGATGCCGAGCTCAAGGGAATCAGGCCAATCCGTCATGGTATCAGAGCAGGTCTGATCATTCTTTCAACTTCCTTTAGAGCTTGCTCTCTTTCAGCTGCATTAGGGTCATCCTACGGGAGGATCACGATTTGCAGAGGCAAATTACTATCTTAAAGGATAGCTAAAGCAATGGCTGACGAGTCTATGAAGCTCCAAGCGCCTAGTGTGCCACCTACATCAACCGGGCCTACCTTGATAGTACCGGATTGATGGTTGACACACCTTCCTGTTCTGGCAAAATGCAACATCTTCAATGGAAGTAATCTTCTTCTCTGGGAGAGAACAATAGAAGCTGCTTTAAAGCCTCGAAGGCTCCGTCATCATCTGAAGGAAGACCGCCCAAGTGAAGACCATCCAAATTTCCAGATATGGACTATGGAGGAGGAGTTTGTCTTTGCATGGATGCTTGATTCCATCTCCACAGAGCAATTGACGAGGTACAACTCCTATGCAACCGCAAAGAATCTATGGGCAGCTATCCATAGAAATCATTCTAAGAGACATGACAAGACCAAGATCGTCAATCTCATCTGCCAAGCCTTCAAACTTAAGCAAGGCGACATGGATGTTCTCACATACTACAACAAGCTGAGGGATCTGCATAATGAGCTAGATCATTGTCGTCCACCCTCTACTGATCCAGTAGCTCGAGCTTATGAAGCAACTAATCGCCTTTGTCAATTACTTCATGGGCTACGACCGGAGTTTGAGATGTTGAGGAGTCAGCTATTCAATCGTGAAGAAGAACCTTCATACGACGAGGCAGAAGAAAAAGCTATGCAAGAAGAAAGTCGTCTGAACTCTGTCAAGGAAGCTGTAGAGAGTACTGCTTACTTCACGAAGGGGCAGACCCAACAGAAGAGCGACCAAGAGAGAACGGCACCTGTTGAAATCAGGCCCCCCAAAGAAGACATTTTCTGCAATTACTGCAAAAAGAGGGGACACACCAAGGATAAATGCTGGAAGCTGCACCTCCACACATTGCTAGAGCACATCTAGCACTACAAGGAGAGCAAAATTCGGGTAATACCATTCCTTCCATGCAGGATTTCCAGAAGATGATGAAGGAAGAATTTCAACGAATGTCGTCTCAACTGGTGAACTCTGGATCCATCATCGGCTCTACCTTGATGGCCAACTCTGGTAACAATAATTTTTTACCTAAAATGGCTTTGTTTACTAAGGATCTTACAACTGCTTGGATCCTAGATTCAGGAGCTACGGATCATATGTCATCTAGGAGAGAATCCTTCATGACATATGAAAAAATTGCTCCTGGTAAGCATGTACAAACTGCTGATGGAACACTACTACAAGTAGTGGGAATTGGTAATTTGAGTATACAACCCATTGGAGAACTGCAAAAAGTGTTGCATGTTCCTAAACTATTGGTAAACTTAATCTCAGTACAACAATTAGTTAAGAAGGAGGAATATACTGTTCTTTTTGATAATTTGGATGCATATTTATGCCATAAGGAACTCTGGCGGAGGATTGGACTAGCTAAAGTCCAACAAGGCCTCTACTATCTTCCCCGGAACCATCCTCGACACATAGAAGGAGGCCAAACACATGTGGCGGCTACTGTCACACCAAATGTTTCACTCATGGAGATCCATCAAAGAATGGGTCATCCATCCTTCCATCTCTTAAAACATATGTACCCTCACCTTTTCAAAAACATTGTTGTTGAAAATTTGATATGTGAAGCTTGCCAACTAGGAAAATTCAAGCGCACTACATATCCACCTAGTGACTCCTCTACTACTCATCCTTTCCAAATAATCCATTGTGATGTTTGGGGACCATCTCCACACCAGGACATACTGGGATTTAAGTACTTCCTAGTATGCGTAGATGACTATAGCAGATACACCTGGGTGTTCCTCCAGAAACACAAATCTGAAGTAACCAAAAATATCAAAGGATTATGTGCATTAATACAAAGACAATTTGGTAATCAAGTACAAGGCCTTAGAACGGACAATGCAAAAGATTTCCTGAATAAGGAATTTTCTGAATTTGTCACTTCTGAAGGCATCAGACATAAAACCTCATGCCCTTATACTCCTCAACAGAATGGAGTAGCTGAAAGAAAAACAGGTGATATTGTTGACAAGGGAAGAACCTTACTAATCCAAGGAAATGTCCCAGCAAATCTGTGGGGATTTGCAATAATGACAGCTACTCACTTGGTAAACCGACTTCCCTCTAAGGTCTTGGCCTTCAAAAGTCCACTAGAAATAGTTGAAACATACTATCCAAGTGTACATTTGAAGACTGGACTACCTGTTCGGGTATTTGGATGTATAGGCTATGTGTACAATCACGCCTATAAGCAGAATAAACTAACTACAAAAGGTTTGAAATGTGTCTTTGTTGGTAATTCTGTCACACAAAAGGGATACAAGCTATACCATCCTATTACCCGAAGGTACATTGTATCCAAAGATGTTGTCTTTGATGAGAAATCCTTCTATTATAAGCCGCATGGTACTGAAACTCATCAAGACATAACCCAGTTGCTCAAAAGTGAAGCAACAACAACACCAAATATGGATACAAATCAAGAATCATGTGTAAGGTTTGGGTTAGAAGAAGGGAAAGAGGAAGATGGTCCTGTTCTTAACTCCACTGAGGCAGATCAACCTACACATGAAATAGAGATTCCTACGCCTAGTTTGTCAACTAGAGACGGGACAAAGGAAATGGAAGGAGTACAGCAGTTGACTCCATATCCAAAGTATTATCAGAGAAAGAAGGAGAAACCAACTGTGTTTGAGGAGTTGAATGCAGGGGGAGAAGAAGATCAGTATACTGACATAGAACATGATCATGCTCAGACTGACTGGTCAATTGCCCTCAGAAAGGGAAAACGAACATGTGCCAACACCATACGGTATCCAATGGAAAATTATTTAAACTTTATGAATGTCTCCCTTTAGTATACCATTAGGATCCTTATTTCATTAGCCGTAAATTTAGATTGGCCTCTGAATCAGTATGATATTAAGAATGCTTTCCTTAATGGGGACCTCAAGGAAGAGATCTACATGGATATTCCACCTGGATATGAGGATGAATTAAGTCGAGGTAAAGTATGTCGACTGCGAAAAGCCTTGCATGGTTTGAAGCAGTCACCTAGAGCATGGTTTGGAAAATTTACACTAGCAATGAAAGAACTTGGATACAGTCAAAGTAATGGTGAACATACCATGTTTGTTAAAATTAAATCTGAAAAAGGGATAACGATTAAATTAGTAACCTTGAAAACCATTTAAACAAAAATCTTAGAGTTAAGCAATTAGGACCTCTAAAATATTTTTTAGGTATTGAATTCGCTAGATCAAGTAAAGGAATACTAATGACACAACAAAAATATATTTTGGATATCCTAAATAAAACTAAACATATGAACTGTCGTGTAAGTGAAATTCCCATTGAAGCTGTGAGAAACAATGTCCAGATCGCTCACAGTTGAGCTTCTCAGCAGAGAGTCGTCGGCTAGGGTTTTGGAGAGAAAAAAGACTTACTTTTCTAATTCGTTCCCATAGTCTTATGGGTACACGGTGGGCCCCACTTACTGGGCCTAAAAACACTCATACATAGAAAGTACTTAAAAAGGAAATACAAATAAGATAAAAGGAACATAAAGAAAATATACTAGCTTGACGAGATCCCTCGCTGACACCCCCGCTCAAGCTGGTGAACAGATGCTTCTGATCCCAAGCTTGCTCCGTATATGATCAAACAGTGCTCTTGTCAGACCTTTGGTGAAGACGTCTGCAACTTGATTCACAGATCTGACTTGTTTAATCAGAACACGACCCTGGTCGATCTTCTCCCTGATCCAATGCTTGTTTAGCTCAATATGCTTTGTTCTGTCATGTAGAACAGGGTTGTGGGCAATATCAATTGCTGCTTTTCTGTCACAATACAAAACAGTAGGTTCCTTTTGCTCCAGCCCAAGTTCAGTAAGAATGTTTCTAATCCACAATGTCTCACAGATACCTTTCACCAATGCTCTATATTCTGCTTCAGCACTGGATAACGAAATTTCCTGTTGCTTCTTACTCCTCCAGGTTATCAAATTTCCTCCCATGAATGAGCAGTAGCCTGATGTTGACCTCCTGTCTATCAGTGATCCTCCCCAGTCAGCATCTGTGTATACTTCAATATCTGCTCCTCCATGGCTTTGATACAAAATTCCATGGCCTGCTGACCCCTTCAAATACGCCACTACTTTATAAGCGGCTTCTAAGTGAGATTTCTTGGGATTGTCCATAAATCTACTCAATAGCCCAACTGCGAATGCTATATCAGGTCGGGTATGATTGAGATAGATCAATTTTCCAATCAGTCTTTCGTATTGCCCTTTGTCCACAGATGCTTCTTCTTCACATAATCCCAATTTCACATTGGAATCAATGGGTACATAAGACGGCTTACATCCCCCCATTCTGGTCTCTTTTAGAAGATCAAGGATATACTTATGTTGTGATAGAAATATCCCATTTGGAGAATACGCCACCTCAATTCCAAGAAAATATCTCAGTCTTCCGAGTGCTTTTATTTCAAAGAGTTCTGATAGTTTGCCACTTAAGGCTCTATTCTCAACTTCATCGTCCCCTGTGATAATTATATCATCCACAAAAACAAGTAATATTGAGATTTTTTGTGACGTGGAGCGTTTCACAAACAGTGTGTGATCACGGTTGCTCTGTTTGTATCCCATATTGATCAAGCTGCATGAGAATTTGCCGAACCAAGCTCTTGGGGACTGTTTAAGTCCATACAAGGCTTTCTTCAACTTGCATACCTTTTTTCCTGATTCTGTCATATAATGTCCAGGTGGTAGCTGCATATAAATCTCCTCATTCAAATCACCATGGAGAAATGCATTCGTTACATCATACTGCCATAACCCCCAATTAAAATTAGCTGCCAATGCAATAAGAATACGTACCGTATTGAGTTTAGCGACTGGTGCAAAGGTCTCGCCGTAGTCTATTCCATAGGCTTGTGTGTACCCCTTGGTGACAAGTCTAGCTTTATATATCTCTAGAGTCCCATCAGCTTGATATTTCACAGCGAATACCCATCTACAACCCACAGGACGTTTACCAAGTGGGGCATCAACAATATCCCAGGTGTTATTTCTTATTAGTGCTTCCATCTCAATATCCATAGCCTTCTTCTAGTTCCTCTCTTTTAGTGCTTCAGCATGGGTTCTTGGAATAAACATGGAATTAAGAGCTGTAATAAATGATTTATATGCACATCCCAAATGTTGATAGCTTACCACATTGGAAAGTGGATATTGGTGCTTCTGAGTACACTGCCTTTTTCCTTTCCTCAGAGCAATAGGCTATCCACTATCATCTTCTTCCACCTCAGCTGTTGTATCAAGAGTGTTGATTGCCTCCCTCTCTGAGGGTTCTTCAACTTCACCCTGTCCATTCTCATCAACTTCACTTGATGATTCTTCCTGATCATATTCTGTCCTTGGGAGTCTTTTATTTCGAATGTCAGATATGATTTGAGGCTTGTCCAGGGCGCTACGACTCATGACTATCTCTTGAATGCCAGACAGAGGTGGCTCACGGATTTCTTCATTCAGCTTTTCTTGTGCCTTGAAGAAACTCACACTTTCATGGAATGTAACATCCGCCGATATCAGCATTCTCCTTGAAAACGGATCATAACATTTATACCCTTTTTGAGTATGAGAATAACCCAGAAACACACATTTCACAGCTCGAGGACTGAATTTATCTCTCGGATTATGAATGTGTACAAACGCTGTACAGCCAAATATCCTTGGAGTCAGATCAGTCTTCAACCGAGCATGTGGATAAAATTTTATCATCAGGTTTACGGGACTTTCGTAGTCAAAAGATTTTGATGGTAATCTATTAATTATATGCACGGCTGTCAGGACAGCTTCCCCCCAGAAACTTTTGGGCACTTCATAATGTAAGGGCAATGACCGAGCCATTGTAGTTACATGACCGATCCTTCTTTCTGCTACCCCGTTCTGCTGTGGAGTATACACACAGGACGATTCATGTACTACACCCTCCTGAGCAAATAGAGATGACAGGGTCTTGTTGAAAAAATCCTTGGCATTATCCGACCTTAGTCGCTTGATAGAAATATCAAATTGATTCTTCACCATACGAAAGAAATTACCAATTACTTCAGCAGCCTCAGATTTGGATTTCAGTAAATAAACCCATGTTAGCCTGGTACAATCTTCTACAAATATTAGATACCATCTTGCTCCCGTTAAAGTTGTGGTTGAGGATGGCCCCCAAACATCACAATGAACGAGATAAAAAGGTTCTGTACTTCGTTCTCCTTTCCCAGGAAAGGGCACGCGCTTATGTTTAGCATATTGACACGTATCGCACAAGACATGAGAAGAATTTACTTTCTTAAAGAACACCGGAAACATAAGTTTCAAAAGTTCAAATGACGGATGTCCAAGACGATAATGCATCAGCTTAATATTCTCCAACTGACTGCTACACTTCAGCTCCCGAGCATTGCAGTTCGATGTATAGGCTTCCTCAACACGGTCGTTCAGGTACACCAGCCCATTCTTCTCGTTAAAAGATGAAGTCCTCAGGTTCTTGGCCTTGTCATAAACAAAACATCCATCAGACGCCATCATAAAAGTAATATGTAAATCTTTAACAAGTTTCTGAGGAGATATGAGCTGTGCCCGAAGTCCTGGGACATGCAAGACTTGCTTAATAATACCCAGATTAGCGATTTTAACATCGCCTATCCCAGTAACCGGCAACATCTCTCCTCCTGCAGTAAACACCCGTCTACTCCCTTCATAAGGAGCATAATTATGAAACTTCTTATAGCAGGGAGTCATATGATCCATGGCACCTGTGTCAATAATCCAGTCTGAATAAAAATTAGAGTAAGAAGTAGTCTCACCCACTCGGGCCATAGATGTAGAGCTGATCATAGTCTTCAGCTTGTCGAATTCCTCCGTCAATTTATCATATTCTTCCATCTGAACCGTTCTGACACCGTCTCCTTGTCCTTCTCCAGCACTTGAATCTGCTTCTTTAGCATCTGTAGCATGAGCTTGGACAGGCCTGAGGTGTGGATTTAAAATCCAACAGTGTTCCCTTGTATGATTTCTCCTCTTACAATATGAGCAGTGAAGATTGGACTTATATTTGCCACCTTGACCCTTCTGACTTTGAGTATCTTCTCCTGATTTCTTGTCATATTTGTCACTTGCACCTTCATGTCCAGATGATGCCCCCGTGCTTGCTTCGCCTTTAACTTGATGCGGGTTTCTTCATTAAGTACAATCTGAATTGTTTCTTCCAAATTGGGTACATGTTCACGGTTGAGAATCTGACTCAGTAAACTCTCGTATTCTTTGTTCAGTCCCATCAGGAATCTGAACATACGATCTTGTAGGGTTGACTGCCACTCCTCAGGATTTTTGATTGGTCTGAAATGGTCAATTGCTAGCCACAGAGTTTGAAGTTCTTCTGCGTATTCTGCAACTGACATCTCACCCTGCACCAGCGTAGTTGCCTTAGTAACTAGCTCAAATATTCTCCAGGTGTGGCTCTTTCTCACATTACTCTTCTGAAGATGATCCCAAATTTTCTTCGTCGTCTTCAGATATAAATATTTCCGGAATCGATCTCCAGCCATACTGCTCAGCAACCACTGACGTACATTTGCATCTTCACGTTTCCAGGCTTTATATCTCGGGTTACTCGAGTCGACCTCATGAGTAAGGTGATCATTGAGTCCCCTGCTCTCAAGAATCATCTCAACATATTCGCTCCAATCAAGTAGGTTGAAGCCATTGAATTTGACTGTCTCCGGCACAATAGGAAAGATTACCTGGTTCAAGATCTCTCGTCCAGCTTCAGTAGTCTGAATGATAACCTCCTGGTTTGCTTCCCCAGCCATATTTGAGACCTAGTCGCCTGTGTTGATAGGACCTTCTTGAGCCAAGTCGACTTTATGTGGTTAGCCTCCTAAATCGGAAGTACGTATTGCCAGTGGTGCCTTGAATGGCTTTCTGCCAGTCTGCTGTGGAACATTTCCACCACAGGTACTCGACAGAGATTCGTTTTTGACTTCTGTCGAAGTTCGACTCTTCTCCTGCGTTGGCAGATGAACCACAGAGAAGACGATCCTGCTGAAGAGCTTCCTCACCGTGGCGGGAACTGGGAGAGAAGCAGAAGAGAGATTTCTCCTCTGGGCGTCCTACGCCTGGAGCTCTGATACCATGTGAGAAACAATGTCCAGATCGCTCACAGTTGAGCTTCTCAGCAGAGAGTCGTCGGCTAGGGTTTTGGAGAGAAAAAAGACTTACTTTTCTAATTCGTTCCCATAGTCTTATGGGTACACGGTGGGCCCCACTTACTGGGCCTAAAAACACTCATACATAGAAAGTACTTAAAAAGGAAATACAAATAAGATAAAAGGAACATAAAGAAAATATATTAGCTTGACGAGATCCCTCGCTGACAGAAGCTAATCACAAGCTAACTATCGATGAGAGTGACCCTAAAGTAGATGTAGGATTTTATTAAAGTATTGTGGGAAAATTGTCATATCTCTCACACACACGTCCAGACATATGTTATGCGGTAAATGTACTCAGTCAATTTATGCATTCCCCAAGAAATTCCCATTTTCAGGCTGTTAACAGAATTCTCAGGTACTTGAAGGGAACTGCAGGACTGGGCATTGCATACAAAAAGACAGGTAAGCTTGATCTGATTCTGTACACCGATTCTGACTATGCTGGCTCTCGTCTTGATTACAAGTCTACTACAGGATATTGTACTTTCCTGGGAGGGAACCTGGTAACATGGCGAAGTAAAAAACAAGTTGTGGTCTCAAAGTCAAGCACTGAAGCTGAGTTCAGAGCAATGTCAAAAGGGATCGAAGAAGCAATGTGGATCAAAGGCATACTTGACTACTTGAAGGTTGGGTACTTAAACCCAATTATTATCCGCTGCGACAACAAGTCTGCCATCAGTATTGCCCATGACCCAGTCTATCATAATCGGATGAAGCATGTAAACATTGATAGATTTTACATCCAAGATCATCTGGAGCAAGGACTACTCAAGGCAGAACACGTCAGTTCTGAAGAACAGTGCACTGACATCTTCACCAAGGGGCTCCCAGTTTGAAACATCTGGTGTCCAAGCTTGGAATGACCAGTATCCATTCCAGCACTTGAGGGGGAGTGTCAAAGATAAGAGCCTAATCGGCCCTAATTCGGCCTCTAAACGGGCTCCCAATCATGCCCCAAACACACTCCTAATCGGGCCCACTTACAGCCCAAATCAGGCCCAATTCCCAAGGCCAACGGCTAGTTAAACTAGCCGTTGGAATTGCCAAAATAGAGCCATTGGAGTGTCCAACGGCCATCCTTTTTTTTTCTCTATAAAAACCCCTTCATAGGGGATGTATTTGTATCTATCTTTTTTCTTGAATGAAAGTCTTTTTCTCTTGTTCTATCTACCTTCTCTTGTTCCACTTTTGCCATTGATGCTGAGCTCAAGGGAATCAGGTCAATCCGTCAATTACTGTTACGACTCATTGGGCCCACTAGGGGTATTATTGTCTTTCTACATTTCCATGAGGTTTCCTTTAGTTTGTAGCCCTCCTTGTTGGAGGGCAGGACATGAAGTATTGAGTTGTTTCCCCTAGTAGTCTCTTCTCCTCTCTCCCTCGACGATGTCCACTCCATCGAGGCCTCCGGCGACGTCCACTCCGCTAGGGTTCACCCCATCTTCGATACGATCCCGGTCAATTACACAACCTTATTGGGTCAGCCCCAAGTCCAATGAGGCTAATATTGTCTTGTCCATAAGGCATTCATCTCAAATAATTAACATTTTTGAGCTTTCCCTTCTGCAGGGATTCTGTCTGCGGCTGGGGGCTCTAGGACACTTGCGACATAATTTATCCACTTTTTGTATAAATTTAGTGTAATCTAAAGTTAGGGTCTATATGGGACATTTCACTGCTTAATCTTGCTCTGCCCGAATTCAAAGACTACTGAGACCTCCAACGGCTGGCCTAAGAACACTAAACTTCCCTGCCTTTAAATAGCTGCTCTAATAAGATGCAACGTGATAGGAACCTTCCTAGGTCCTATCAAAAGAAACGAGCTAAGAAGACTCAAACAACCTTGACCACACATTGTCCGGCCGGGTCAAAACGCTTGGACCGAGACTTCAAGCCTATATATGGAGGGCTCGGATCCGAAGGCATCAAGAATTCAGTTGCGGCGGTTACGGCTGGACTCTAGGAGATCTCTCCTGATCCGGCGAAGTAGAAGAGCCATTCCGGTCTTCTCTTTTTTTTTTTCATTTCTTCCACTTTTCTTCATCCTGTTCTTGGACTACAATTCCTCCATTGAAACTTGATTCTTGTTAGTGATATCAATCTTGTTCATCAGAAGAAACGAGCTAAGAAGACTCAAACAACCTTGACCACACATTGACTGGGCAGGTCGAAATGCTTGGACTGAGACTTCGAGCCTATATATGGAGGGCTAGGACTCCAGGAGAGCTCTCCTGATCCGGCGAAGTAGAAGAGCCAGTCCGGTCTTCTCCTTTTTTCATTTCTTCCACTTTTCTTCATCCTGTTATTTGACTACAATTCCTCCATTGAAACTTGATTCTTGTTAGTGATATCGATCTTGTTCATCATCTCCCTCTCCATCGATATTCTGTGAGGAGAGACCTGACAGAAGCGAATTCTCCTCAGTCATCGCAGGTTCTTTAGATCGCCTATTTCTTCTCAATTCTTCAATAGATCATCAAAGTGATCCCTCCAGAACATAAATTAAAATAAAATACCTGCGACTCCAAAATGGAACCCGAAAAATGCAGACACGGGACGAAAGTTTGATGACAAAAACTAAGAATCGGTATTAAATGAATGGTACTCCGTCTGGTGGAATAAAGAAGAAAAAAAATGACTAGTTCTAAATTTTCATAAGGTTGATCAGGAAAAATATACAAGAGAATAACTTCAAATGTCCAAAATGATAAATATTGGATTCATTAGGTATGCCGACTCGTCAAAGAAGTTGAACGAAGCTTTCTTACCTGGAAGAAAACCTGATGAAGAATTGTCCAGTTCATACATTTCTTCATTGTCGCCATCATTACATACGCGGCTGAAAGTCAAAATAACATCAAAGTTAACTCATATAAGCTCTGATACTAGATTAAAAATACGTTCTAATTGCAAAAAAAGCTTCACTAGTGCCTCATAATTAACAAACAACATCAGGAGTCTAGACGCACAAATTTTTTTAAGACATTCCTTCTGTTTCCACCGGAAGTTCCTCTAAATAATAACTTCAACACAGGAAAAAAGATCATAAAAAATAGCGTTCGCATTAATCATCATATATTAGCATCTAAAAACTTATCACAAAAAATTGCATCGAGACGGTGTTCTTCATGTTTAACGATCTCATGTCGGTACGGCGATACTTTTCAATGATCACATACGTATAATCATACTGCACCTCGATCAATAGTTCATAAGATCATCAATATTTAATCAATATTTCATAAGATCGTAATTTTCGTGTCGTATCAGAGAAACTTTCCGTTTGTTTTCCATCATCATCATGATCTAAAATAAGGTTTCGCGCGACAGTATTCTAGATCGTTCTCATTCAAAGGTATAATCGAATCGATCGAAAAAAAACTCGGAAGAATATTATAATACATTCTACGGGTTACTCAGTTTGTCGCACCTGAAATGTTGTTCAGATTAACCGGCAGATCTCCGGCGCCGGCCTACGAGCTCCTATGAAAAACTTATACGCCGCCGCGCGATCCATATGCTTTCTCTCTCTAGAGCTCTAGAGATATTGACGGAGTTCAAGAGAGAGAGAACAATGCCGAGACAGAGATCGGCAGAGCTCTTGAGAAAATGAGACTAAGCAAGAGAGAGAGAGAGAGATGAAGAATGAGAGAGAAAGATAGAAAGAGACAGAGAGAGAGAAAGGAGAGAGAGGAAGAGGGACAAGAAGAGAGTATGAGAGAGAGAATGGTAGAGAAAGCAAGAGAGAGAAAGGGAGAGAGCAAGAGAGAGAAGAAGAGAGTGAGAGAGAGAAATAGAGAGAGAAAGGGAGGGAGAAAGAGAGAGAAGAGGAGAGGAGAGAGAGAAAGAAAGAAAGGGAGAGACAAGCGAGAGGAGAGAGAGCAGGGAGGGAGCAAGAGAGAGAGGAAGATAGAGAGAGAAAGGGAGAGAACAAGAGAGTGAGAGAGAGAGAGAACAAGAGAGAGAACAAGAGAGTGAGAGAGAGAAAAAGGGAGAGAACAAGAGAGAGAATAAGAGAGTGAGGGAGAGAGAGAGAGAAAGAAAGGGGGAGAGGAGAAGAGAGAGAAATGGAGGGAGCAAGAGGGAGAGAGAAGAGAGAGAAAGAGGGAGAAAGAAAGAAAGGGGGATAGAAGAGGGAGAGAGAGAAAGAGAAAGAGAGAGAAAGAAAGGGGGATATAAGAGAGAGAGAGAGAGAGAGAGAGAGAGAGAGAGAGAAAGGGAGGGAGCAACAAGGAGAGAGAGAGAGAGAGAAAGGGAGGGAGCAAGAAGGAGAGAGAGAGAGAGAAAGGGAGGGAGCAAGGAGAGAGAGAGAAATGGAGAGAAAGGGAGGGAGCAAGAAGGAGAGAGAGAAGTGGAGAGAAAGGGAGGGAGCAAGAAGGAGAAAGAGAGAGAAAGGGAGAGAAAGGGAGGGAGCAAGAAGGAGAGAGAGAAGTGGAGAGAAAGGGAGGGAGCAAGAAGGAGAAAGAGAGAGAAAGGGAGAGAAAGCAAGAGAGAGAGAGAGAGCAAGAGAGAGAACGGGGACCTCGGGGAAAAGTAGCCGTTGGAGACGACCAAAATGGAGAGGCAAAGAAGAAGCTTGATGAAATCAAATAGCCCTCCACTTTCACCAAAATTACGGATCCGAATCCGGACAGTAATCGGGTCCGCTCCCGACCCAACACAGGCGAAGTCGACTACTCATGAAAAGGCGTAGCCGGGGAAGATGAGACTAAAGCGCAAATCAGAAGAACAAGGCCGAGGTAAGCGAAGCGCGATCGCCCGATTTTATCCCATTTTCTCTCCGATTTCCGAGGAAGATTATCGATTCTTCAACTCTCCATCCCCGAATTCACAATGGTTTTTTGATTTTCTCTTCTTTCTGCTGTTCTTGACTTGAATTCCTGTCCAGAAAGCGGGTCTGCCGCGGGGGAGGCTGCGATTGAGGGTTTTTTCTCGGTTGAAGTTGTCCATGGTCTGCCTCAGTTCTCCTTAGACTGCTCATTGTCTTCCGAGGAGCAATTTTTCTGAATTTATCTTCTCCCCTTGTCAGATGGCGTCGCGGGGACTGTCTCGGCGTCTTGTTTTCCTCGTTTTGATTGGGTTGGGATGCTTTCTTGGACGAATTGGCGCCAGCGCTGGTGATGTCGATCCGCTCTACAGGTGAAACATTACAGTTTCTTCTTCGTCTTTTTGATTCCTTCTTTACATCTGTGGGGTGGGATGAATTTATCGAGTTCGATTAACTGATCTGAGCTGTTCTTTCCTTGATCGTGTCTACGGGCTGGATGATTTATAGAATTTGGTAAATGGTTCTCATGTTGTAATTCTTATCCGGAGCTTATTTCTGGGTTTTTCGACTTGTCAATGAGCTCGATCAAAAAGGCAGATTTTAAATTTTCATTTATATATCTGGAAGGGGCAGATTCTTGAACCTTGAGGATGTGCATCTTGTGCTTCATTCGTATTTTACATTTATTCATTTGATTATGTGGGGAACTTAGAAATTTCTCATCCCTGGATCGGATTTAGTGATTTTTGTCATTTACATTTGTGGGTTGAACACAACTCATTTTCAAAATTCTTGACCGTGAGTAGTTAATTTTTGTGACCTGTTTCTGTTTCTTGCCAAACATATCTAGAAGATATTTCATTTTCAGACAACCAATAGCCTTCTTTTATTTAGACATTTCAGGGGGCAATGGCATCTTTGGTTGCCAAAATTAGGAAAAAAAATTGATGAAACAAAAAATTATGACAGATTTTGAGACAACTTTTAATCGATTATCAGCAATTCCAACTTTTTATCTATCCGTGTTTAAAATCCCGATGGGTGTTGAGAAACGCCTGAGCGGGATCATGCGGAGATTTTTTTGGAAGGGGGCAAATGCGGGGGAAGGACGGATCATGGCGCTGGTGTCATGGAATGACATCTGCACGCCAACTAAACAGGGGGGACTTGGGGTGCCTGACCTAAATACACTAAATGTGGCATTATTGACGAAATGGGTTAGACGGATTGTGGGACCGGAGGATGACTTGATTAAGGAGGTGGTGAGGGACAGATACGGATCCAATTTGGATTGGGAGAAGATGATGCGTAATGTGCGAGGGGAGTCGGCTTTTTGGAGAGGGCTGAGGAAGGTATGGACAGTGGTCAAGGAGTTTTTCCGGGCTCAATTGGGGAATGGCACCGGCTTCAGGTTCTGGACGGACAATTGGTCATCGCATGGACGACTCTGTGATCTGTTCCCTCGCCTATATTCCCTTGCCCGTCACCGGCATGCCTTGGTGGAAGAGTGTTGGGATGGATTGTGGTGTCCAACTTTTGCGGCCATCTTATCTAGTCAACGGGTGGAGGATTTCTTACGCCTTCAGCAAACTCTGAGCAACTGGAGGCCAATGGAGGGGACGACAGATGGGTGGGTATGGGCATCGGGTCCGTTCTCCAGCCGAGGTGTTTACCAGATTTTGAGACCACACCACTATGAGGACCCAATCATCTTAAGGGCATGTCGCTCAATTTGGAGGCAAAAGATTCCCTTAAAGGTTAGGGTGTTTGTATGGTTGCTCGCCAGGAAGCGGACAATGACCCGTGTGAGACGGCGAAGGTTCTTCCCTGCTGAATCCTCACTATGCCTTGTGTGTACGGAAGAGGAAGAGGAGTGCGAGCATCTGTTCTTCCAGTGTCGGCTTGCTCAGGCGCTGTGGGCTAGCCAGGGGCTGGCAGAGGTTATGTCGAGCTCGCAGCTATGGGCCAGACTGCCGCGGCGCAAGCAGGGGACTGACAAGGAGTGGGGGCTAAGATTCGCGGTGCTTTGGGCTATATGGACTCACCGCAACGAGGTCGTTTTCAAGGTAGCGGCAATGCCGGTGGAAAGGGCAAAAAATGATGTTGAGAGACTGGTTTTTTGTTGGTTTGGTCCTGGATGAGGGGGTGGATAGGGGCGGAAGGATGGGCTTTTTGGCCTAGACCCGTCCATGTGTACAGAGGGTCACCAAGCTGGGTGATCTTCTATATTATTCAAAAAGAAAAAAATATTTGTTTACGGTGAAACAAAAGGTCCAAGTTCGTATCATATATTTGTTACCTTGTTGGATGAAGAAACAAATGTAGTTGTGACAATAAATGAAGACAGAACTATCTACGTTTAAGTATAGGAAAAACATTGTTATGGAAGGAATCTTCAAAAAAAGTTAACGTTGAAGAACTAATGCCTGAATTCTCATCGTTGACCAGTTTGGCATACTTTTTTTGGGTCTTATCTGAACATTTTGTAGAAGGTTTTGATACCCTGCAATTCCATTCGTCGATTCAAATCATGTTGGTTTTTCTCCTCTACATATCTTCGGTTTTAAACGTTTGAAGTGTTCTAGATCTACTCTACGTCCTGTTATAACACCTTTGAAGACAGCAAAGTGATTTTGATAGACTTTTGATGAATTTTGTATTAACTCAATTATGGCAGGAACTGTGTGGACCAATGTGAAGAAACTGGTCAACTCGGAAGCCTCACCTTTCGCCATTGTAATTTTTCTTCTGACGGCCTCCCCCTTGATGGACCCTGGTACACACAAGAACCGCTATACCTCCGCTGGAAGCAGGTCAACTGCAAAAGTGACTGCCGGTACCACTGTATGATGCAAAGAGAAGGCGAGAGGACGGCTCTCGGCCTCGAACCCGTGAAATACCATGGGAAATGGCCCTTCATACGTCTATCTGTCTTCCAGGTTTGAAGGATTTCTCCTCTGCCCTCTTCTTCAACAAGGGTACTAAGTTCTCTCAGCTAGAGTTTGGTGTCATCTTACATCTGAATCATCTGATGATGAGTCCATTATCATATTGTCATCGTCTCGTCATGCGTCTTGTGATGAAAACAACCGACAATATTGATGATGATGACGAATTTGTCAATTTCACATTGCCCTCTCGTCATTGCTTTGTCATGTACCAAAAAACAGATGGCAATGACGATGGCAAATCCTTCATCCTCTCGTCATTGTTAAAGTATGCTAATGTCCCAGGCGAGATGATAAGATGTTTCGGGACGAGGATCTTCCTCGTCCATTATCCTAGTTTTTGTATCGTCCAAGATCGTTCCACACTAACTTCATCCCAGAAAGTTTATTTATCCATTCATCTCTGGATGGCATCCTGAGCTGAACCATGAAAAAAGTTTCTAGATCTTATGCGTAATTTGTGGCCACTGTGATATAGGTGTATCTGTGTATGCAATGTACTCTATGGATAGAGGAATACATAAAGTTGTATTGTAGTAAAATAAGAAATTGAAAGATTTCATTGAAATTTCACAAAAAGCTAATCATATGTTCTTCTCTCCATCTGACGAACTATAGGACGAAGAAGCTGTTCTGCTTTCGTCGGCACAGTTTTGTCATCTTCGCATCATTCATCTTACTGTCTCTTTCTGGACATTTGCAGGAGCCAGTGTCGGCAGCACTCTCTGCCCTTAATCTGATCATGCACTTCAACGGATGGCTGTCATTTTTCCTCCACATCTACTACAAGCTTCCCATGACCCAGAGTAAGAGGTCCTACTATGAGTACACCGGTTTATGGCATGTGTATGGGCTTCTCGCCATGAATGCATGGTTCTGGAGCGCCATTTTCCACAGTCGGTAAAAAATCCGTTTATTTCTTCCATTTCCTCTGCTTGAATCACGACGACTTGATTTATCAGAGATAATTCTCTGCATGAACAAATCGATTCCAAATGTGTGCAGGGACATTGATATAACAGAAAAGCTGGACTACTCTGCAGCCGTAGCTTTGTTAGGATTTTCCCTGGTTCTGAGCGTCCTCCGGACGTTCAGCGTGAGGGATGAAGCCTCCCGGGTCATGGTTGCGGCGCCACTCCTGGCCTTTGTCGTCACCCACATCCTCTACTTGAATTTTTATGATTTTGACTATGGTACTCAATTCATCTTTCTTCCTTATTTACTGTCCTTTGGCACACGTCAACCGCTTGTCAACGCAGTTGACCCACGTCAACTGTTGTGTCAACGCTGTTGATCCACGTCAACTGTTGAAAATGACGATGTCACTGATGAATTATTGATGGTTGGCTTCATTGTTGAAGTAAACCGTCTGTCATCGTCATATGGAAACCTTGCTAAATTCTGGTTGAACATGGTAATTGCGTCAATGTCATGGATGACAGAATTGTTTTGTTCCATTGGACTTGTGAAGATGACGCCGCCGTTCATGCCGTCATCTTCATCCAGACATGTGTAGCCCTTAGTAAAGATAAACAATGAATCTTGTTCAAAAAAAAAGAATGAATCTTTTTATATTGTGTTGGCCAGGTCTGAATATGCGGGTGTGCGTGGGAATGGGCCTGGCCCAGATGGCGGTGTGGGCTGTATGGGCCGGAATGACTCAACACCCGTCAAGGTTCAAGGTATGGACAGTGGTGATTGGAGGTGCGCTGGCAATGCTGCTGGAGATTTATGACTTCCCCCCGTTGTGGGGGCACGTGGATGCTCACGCTGCGTGGCACGCCAGCACCGTCCCCCTCACCTATCTCTGGTGGACTTTCGCCAGGGAGGACGCGGAGTACCGCATCTCCACCATCTTGAAGAAAGCCAAGTGATGAATGAGTCTCAGCCTACTGAATCCCCTGAATTTCCCCATCTTTAGATCAGCTCGTTAGTCTCCATGTGAATTGGGAGCTTCTCTCCTTCTGTTTTCTGATCATTGCTTTGCGATCTGCAGCGATCTTCTTGTTACTGCCGATTTCAGGCCAGTTGGAGTAAATTGGGTTGGATAAGGCAATCGTCTTGTCCCAGTTTAACTGCCAAAGTTTGAAGAGTTCTTCAATCAGGGCTCCATGATATGAATTTTGATATAGGCTTGTAACGGGGAAAGGGGCTAAATAAGCTGTAGGTGTTCCCCAGATCATTCTTTAAACATGAATGATCCGAGGAAAGGGCAAACGGACGAGGCGGGTAGAAGTTCCCAGGGTAGAGAGAAGAAACGGGAAGGACGTGAGAGGGGGCCTAACAGAGGGGTAGGGATCAGCAGCCGCCTGAAGATGTGGTGAGCTAGAGACGATCACGAGAATGGGGATCGTGGATAGGGAAAGAGGACCCAGACTTGGAGAGGGGAGACAGGAGACCTTGCTTCAATCTTCTTCATGGCTGCCCTCCTAAAGGGTGGCCATCTCTATCTTAAGGAATTACACAATAGCAAAATGACTAAAATGCCCTTATGGGCTAATACGACGAGACTACCCCAAGATAGGTTGAGGATCCTATCCAGGATCCTATCAGAGGGCAAACAGACAAGGCAGGTACCGACGGGAGATAAGCCGCCTGAAGTCACAGCGAGGTAGATACAATCACGGAGGACGGAGATTGCAAATGGGGAGGGTGCTTAGACATTGAGAGATGAGTCCGATGACTCTAGCTTCATTCTTCTTGGCCTCCCCTTCGAGGAGGGTATCCCCATTTGAAGGAAATATATTGGGTCCAAATGACCGAAATGCCCCTAGTGGGCTAACTTGACTAAATTAACCCTAGATTGGATGGGGATCAATTGTATCACTCCAACAAAACAGGCAGTTCGTGGCCGAGTCCCAAAGTGATCAGATTATGATCTTGATCAAAGATCAAATTGGCCATGTCAAATGATCGATTCACCTGAGCTGTCAAAAATTACTTGCGTAAGTTGGCAAATCAAAGATCCGACTAACCAAACCAATTTGCTCATCCCAATTGATTCACAACGTTTGCAGTTTTCTTTCTCTCAAGGCATACCCCCCCCATCAAACAGGGTTTTAGCTTGTTTGAAGATCAGATCAGATCAGATCCATCATTTAATCATCTGAATCGACGACGAGTTGATTTATGTTGGACTAACCTCGATCACAAACTGTTTGTGCTTGGCTATGTGGATTGAGAGGGGGGAGCAGACGAATAAATTCCATAAAAAAGGCGCAGGTAGGTTTGAAAAAAGGGAAGAGTGCTCAACTGCTCATGCAGGTTCATTTCTTCATGCCGATCTGCCCCCGGAAACCGCCCAAGAGGGTACAGCTCACACCAATTCTAGAGAGAGAAAGTAGAGAGAGAGAGAGAGTGGTGGCTCTGTACAAGAAGAGGAATGAAGCAGAAAGGGTCAGGGCACCAGGCCGAGGTCTTTGAAGTAATCGTGCTCGAGAGCGGTCCGAGCCGTAACCCTTTTGGTCGGATCAAGGCACAGCATTTTCTAGCAATAAAAGGAAAACCAAGATCAGAAGGTCAACAATTATCAGGAAATGCACTTAGATAAATACATGGAGAACTTAGGGCCACATTTCAGTTAGACTCTGGGTAGAAGACTTTCTTCATGAAACCGTGAGGTAGGGATCGGCAAACGTCATCCATCAGGTCACACGTCACCGTGATGGACACGTCACGGATGACGTGACGGTGACGGAATGCATGGGACATGACGGTGACGGTGACGCATGACGGTCTGTGCGTGACGGTGACGTGACAATGACGGGATACCCCGGACGCGTGACGTGACGACAGGTCCATCACGGATCACGACCGTGATGGATTAAGATAAAAAATAAATATTACAAATAATAACATAGTAAAATAAATAATATTATGCTTCGACTATGTTTATTAACATAATAAAATAAATATTATTATTTGCGTCACCGGTGACGCGTGACGGGTACGTGATGGATATTTTTGAAAATACTCGGACACGTGACGTGACGGTGACGTGACGAACATTTTGACGCGTCCCCGTTTGTCACGGGTCGTCATCCGTCCCGTCACGTCACGGGCTTCACGTCCCGGACGTGGCGTTCCCTACCGTGAGGGTTTCATAATTAACATAATATGGTAAACATTGAGAGAAATATTTTTCCACAGAAAACTGGATATTTATAGTGAGGTCAGCCAACGGGGTGAGCACACTTACGGAAAGGAGGTCAACGCCCTTGGGTTCAAGATTTGGGACGACGGCGGAGAGATCCTTCATAAGAAATAACCGTAATTAGTGAATATGAGAGTATGGAATAAGGTCTCTGGAAGAAAAATTAAATTTCTTTAATGAGGTTTTCATAGAAAGAAATACCTTTGATGGCCACTTGGGGAAGGTGGTCTTAAAGTCAGGCAAAGAGGTCACTCCAGGCCAGACTTCCTCATTTGGCGTGCCCGTAATTCTTCCAAAAAAAATACATTTTTAAAATGAATAAAACAATCAGAAAAATGAAAATCAGGAGCACCAACAGACCTGAAGATCTTGAACAACTCGTCAATCTCGGAGTCGCCAGGAAACAACGGTCTCTGATTGACCATTTCGGCGAAGATGCAGCCCACAGACCACACATCCACAGGAGTTGAGTAATGACGGGATCCGAGAAGGATCTCCGGCGCCCTGTACCAGAGGGTCACCACCTGGGACATGACGAAGAAACACACCAAGAAGCAGTCATACGTAGATTCAACGTGATAATGATCAAACTGGTAGTTGATCAATTTATCCTGATCGATCGATTCAATTCTCAATGATCCTCGTCGATTGGATCTGATCAATCTATGAAGTCAAGAAGGGCTAGTCAGAGCACATTCTGCTGGTCCAATACAATCAAAATAATTAAGTCTTGGACCAGAAAATCAGTATACGATTGACCTATCTTGATTGATTGGTCTTTATTAGTCCGAGATGGACTTTTGCTGATCCTTCTCTATCCATCCGATGGAAATGAGTTGAAGTTTTATTTTACCCATCAATCGTCATTGATAGATCATCAGTCTGATCCATCCGACCAATCAATTAGATCGGTAGAAAAATTTATAAAATTGTGGTTTAAAAAAGGAGAAAAGGACCAAAAGTGTGACATTTATACAGAGATTACCATTTTTACTGACCGAAATAATTAGATAGATCTACAATCGGATCTATCCAGACAATCTGCTTGTGATGGGACCATTTAGAATGGATCTCGAAACTCTAGCCGAACATCTAGAAAGAAAAGGCCTCCAATAGATACAAGACGAATGATCAGGACCAGACTCTAAATGCATTACAAAGACCAAAGAAATAAACTCAAAATCAACAATGTGAAAGATTAACTGAGAGAGTCTCCAGAAGGGTGTTTACCTCATGGGTAAATGTGCGGACTGGGATGCCAAATGCCCTGGCCAGACCGAAATCAGCAAGTTTTAGAGCATTCGTGCGTCGATCTATCAACAGGTTTTGCGGCTTCAGGTCCCGGTGAAGAACCCTGTGCGAGTGGCAGTAGGCTATACCCCGGAGAATCTGGTAGAGAAATGTCTACAAAAGAAGATAAAGACCGTTGGAAACAAAAGAAGAAAAAAAAAGAAGTTAAAAAGAAGAAGAAAAGACTCCGTTTAAGAATAATCCTTTTAAGATAGTGAAATATTAGGAAGTACTTACTTTCACCAACCTAGGATCTTTCGCAAGGTCAGGGCAAGTATCCATGTGCTTCTTCAGGTCCAGATCTAGGTACTCAAAAACCAAGTACAATCGCCTCTCGCTATACACCACGTCCTGAAGTCTGTCAGAACAGCATCGTTAAGGCACAGACAACCATAAGGCACAGATAATCGATTAAACTGAGAAACTTAAGTATCAATTGTATACAGAAAAGGGTCACCGACTAATATTCAAGAGAAAATAGAGGTATTAAGACGGTGGGTGGAGTGATTTAAAAGAGAAGCTAATGAACTTTAATCAAATAGTTCGATGTAATCAAACCAAAAGGGTGTGAAACTCACCAAATTAAGAGGTTCATTGATATAAGATGCACAAATTATAAAGCTCGAGTTGAAATAAGAATACTGATTATTAGACTTTCTCTTATATGGCATCTCATAGGCTCATTAGCAAACCCTGTGGTGGGTAACCTGTCGTATGTCCGATTATATAAGAGGTGAATGGGATCAGATTTGTGCTAAGACATGGTATTGTTTTCTTGTTCCTTCTCTGTTGGTTCTCCTCTCCACCTCTCGGCTAGGGTTTCGCCGAGAATTCACCATTATAACAGAGCAGGATCTCTGAGGACCACGCTGAAATCTACAAGCCATTCTCAACTACCTAGTATCACATCCTGACATATCTAGCGACATTGTCAATCAAGAAGATGTGTGCCGTCAAAGTCGCCATCAAGGTCGCTGTCGTGACCTTGGAGTGAAGCTTGGTAGTCATGTAGTCGGCACGTATTTGAGCTGCTGTATTTATACAGTCAACACAGACCCAGGTCTTGCATCCATATTGTCAACGCTGCATCTGCATTGATATGGGGAAGATATACCAACCCCATCAACGTGCACTTTGACCTCTACATCTGCGCTCAGAAACGTCTTCAACACATCTGGTGAAGTTAAATGGAGAGAGTGGACTTCATGGAGCTTCTGGGGAGTTTTACAGTCTTGTACTATACATAATTCCTCCTGTTGCTGAACCACTTTTGTATAATGGAACGACCTTTGCCCCAGGGGTCAGAAAGTGGAGATTACTCTAATTGGGTGGGAGTCAGGGAAGCTCTTGATTGTAGAAGCGGATCCATCTGATGCATCATGCAAGGTCCGGATGTGAGATAAAGCAAAGCAAATATTCTTGTATTTCTTCTTGGGAGTATCACAAAGAACCAGCTTCCAAAAATGTCCTTTTAGAAGACTGCCAAGCAAATTTGTGACTATGTTTGGAAGAATGCACTAAAGAATAGCAATCTTTGGAGGACCTATATGCTCATCATCAAGACATGAAGCTTACAGTAAGGTGACAGGACTGTAACAGATGATGTGAATGAATTTCAAGCTATTTGGTTAGAATTAGACCACTGCAGGCCAATTCAAACACTGGATGAGTGGGATTATAGACTCAGGGATAGGAGGTTTTATGTTCTAGATGGGTTTAAATTCAGAATATTTGTCAGGAAGAAGTCAGATTCTTAATAGGGAAAAATTCTGATCTTGGACAGGATATTAATAATATGTTAGAGGAAGGTTGACTGCAGGTGGCCAGTACTGTATCAAAATAGGAGAATGGAATGGGATGGATGTTTAAGGCGAAGGGTCAGAAGATTGCAGCAAATCTCAACTCCAAAGGCATCACTAAGGCCAATGTGCAGGAGAGGACTGATATAAACCTAGGAATCAGGGAGGCAAAGTCTACAGAAACAACGTTGTGTGTCATTACTGCAGACAACCGGGGCATACAAAAGAAAACTGCTCAGATATTCACCGACACCTCCCAGAATTTAAGCTCAATCCGTGCATACTGGAAGAAGTGGCCTAGAAGATGGAGAGTCATCAGGTCAGGGCGGAATGAAGCATGTGACGAAATACAACACTGATGAAGGCAGCAATCTAAGGAAATAACTTGATAAGTTAAATTCCTTGGTCAGCTCCACTTGCATGGCCAGAACAGTAACCAGACTAAGTAATTTATCACATTTTGAAAGTCAAATATACTAAAACTAGATTCTTGACTCTGAGGCTACTGACAATATGACTCCTCATGGCACAAAATTCTGCACCTATGCTTCATATGATGGAGATAGAATAGTTTTTACTGCTGAGGGAGAAGTGCTACCAGTAAATGTATTGATGATGCAAAGGTGGATACTTCACCTTTTAAGAATGTCCACCACGTAACTAGCTTGAAGGCTCAGATAATTTCTCCTGAATGTATGGTTCAAGATATTGGATGCATACTAGCAATTGCTTATGACAAGGCAAGGAACCTGAGGATTTCACCCTTTAATGAGCAGAATGAACTGATTGACATCATAGATGAAGTAATCTCAGATAATGGAAGAGTAAGAAACAGGATATCATGACAGGACAAAGCATATTGAAATTAATCAGGATTTCATCATGGAGAAAATAGTTTAGAATTTGGTCACGCTGCCGTATTTGTCCAATACCAAGCAGGTAGTAGACCTCAGCAAAAACATTGCCAGAAGCATATCCCAGAAGTTGATCTCCAAGCTGGGAGTTATAAGCATCTACCTACCAGCTTGTGGGAGGGTGTTAGCTGGCGAGCCTTCTTTTATAATAATTTCATTTATCATTCTTTCCTTTCTCATAATTTCCTTTATCATACTTTCCATTCTCATACTTTCCTTTATTAGACTTTCTCTTATATGAAATGCAATAAGATATTTTGGAACCCTATGGCGTGTAACCTGTCCTGTGTTCCATTATATAAGAGATGCAGGACATAGTTTGAACTAAGAAAAGTTATTGTTGTCTTGTTCTTTCTCTGTTGGTTCTCCTCCTCACCATTTGTTGGCTAGGGTTTGGCTGAGGAGAGTTGATAAAAAATAGTGACCATTTGCCCACTCTTTCTCTATGCATTTTGAGTGCAAGTGTCACATGACTGCAATTGGACATGCTGATAATTCTAGCCAGGGAAAGTAATGCACCCGTAAGGCATATTATCATCCAAAGTGACAACATCTAATTGACATCAATTAGAAAATTTAATAAAATAATTAGCTTTATTACATAGTATCCAAGGGGGATAACGGATTAACGCCAAAGACGCCCCCTGGACTATCATAGACTGGACGCTATGCCATGACAACAACTCAATTATACCCACAAATGCTATTCCGTGATCGTTAACAAAAATATGATTGATACTTCTAAATTTGATCACATGTACACAGACATTAATAGCCACGGATCAAGCTAGTTTGACGGCATTTTGACTGAACCTTCCTAAACATCCACGGATATGCTCGATAAACGCCCAAAAAATAACAATAATCGAACGCCTCCCTGTGAGAGACTCCCTAGCCGGGGAGAATATAGGATAATCTAAGGCCAATTTAAACCATACCTGACTATGTTGCAATGTTGCATCTCCTTCAGCAGGGAGATCTCTCGGATGGCGGTGCTAGGGACACCCTCGTCTTCCTGCTCCAGCCTGATCTTCTTAAGAGCGATAGTCTCATTGGTAAGGCGATCCCGGGCCTTGTACACCACGCCATAAGTCCCCTCTCCAATCTTCTCGACCTTCTCGTACTGCGATACAACCCCATCCACAAAGACGTTAAACCACGGGCACTTCCTCAGCCACGTCGCCGGAAAACATCTCCAGACTTACCTGCTCCATTCAATCCAACCCCGCTCCACTCGACAACTTCTGCGCACAACAACACAAACTAATAAACACATAAAAAAAGCACAATCTAACCGAAATTTAACGAAATTCAACTCAGAACTCGCCGCATTCATCAGAGAAAGACAGTGCGGACTGGAAAATCAACAGAAAAGGCAGATCGGAGGAGAAACAAGAAAAAAACACAAGAAAATGAACGACTAGGAAGGATCTGAGAAGGTAAAAACGAAGCGGAGAGATCTATAAACCGGAAAATCGACGAAGAGAAGAAGAGAGTAGTTGCCTGGCGAGAGCAGCTAGGGTTTCCAAGGCCGAAGAACGCCACAGATTTCTCCCCGCCGTCGCAAATGGCTCGGGCTAGCGCGGGAGAGAGTTATGGAGGTTGTTGCTGTGCCTCTTTTTCTGACCCACTCTCTCTCTACATTACTCCTTTCTCTCTCTATCTCCTGTCTGATTTTTGAAAGAGAGGAATAACCACACTGGCAAAGCTCAGTATTTATAGTGGTGGGGGATGGGGCCCGCAATGGCGGGACGTGATTGGCTGGTGGCTGCCACGTCAGGGAATGGATTCTCGAAAAATCGTTTTTGCTCCCGATGGGAGGTGGGCATTGGGGAGGGGTTTGGATCCGTTGGATGGGAGGGGTCTGGATCGGACGGCTGGGATAGGGTCGGGTTGTGGGGGGGGGGGGGTGGGACCCGGTGGGATATCGTTCAGGGGAATAATAAGATCCGTCACGGGGAAATTCCACGTCGTTTATTGGAATCACGTTTGGTTGGTTGTCGGGCTGTGTGGACCTCTCTCTCTCTCTGTGGATCTCTCTCTCTCTCTCTCTCTCCTCTCTTTCTCTCTCTTAGTGTCTATCTCTCTCTTTCTTAACTTCTATCTCTCTCCCTCTTAGCTTCTTTTTCTCTCCATCTTTCTCTCTCTTAGCCTCTCTCTATCTTAACCTCTCTCCCTCTTTCTCTCTCTTAGCCTCTCCCTATCTTAGCCTCTCTCTATCTTAACCTCTCTCTCCCTCTTTCTCTCTCTTAGCCTCTCCCTCTCTTAGCCTCTCTCTATCTTAACCTCTCTCACCCTCTTTCTCTCTCCAAGCCTCTCTCTCTCTCCCTCTAACTCCTTATCCTCTCTCCCCCCCTCTTTCTCTCTCAGAGTCTCTCTCTCTCTTTCTTTCTCTAGCCTCTCCTCTCTTAGCCTCTCTGTCTTGACGTTTCTCTCTCTATCCCTCTAACTCCTTATCCTTTCTCTCTCCCTCTAACTCCTTATCCTTTCTCTCTCCCTCTAACTCCTTATCCTCTCTCTCCCCCTATTTCTCTCTCATAGTCTCTCTCTCTCTCTCTCTCTCTCTCTCTTCTAGCATCTTTCTCTCTCCTTATCACTACTCTCTTAGCAACAATCTATCTCTCTTAGTGTCTCTCTCTCTCTTTCTCCTTATCACACACACACACACTCTATTAGAGTCTCTCTCTCTCTCCTTATTCCTCTCTCACTCTATCTCTCTCTTGCTCTCCTTCCCCCAAATCTCTTAGCATTTTGGTCTCTCTCACTTCGTAAGGTGGGAAGTCATAAATAGGGTTTCTCAAGGAATATATGGATGAATAGTTTGGAAGTATGAAGCTTAAGTACGAAAACATCCATATTATTTCTTCTAAATATTTTAGGCCCATTCCGATAAAGCCTAAATAGAGTTGGGCCAAACCTAGAGCTTGCTAAAATCTAAAGAAGAAAGTTTAGAATTCCATGAATAGGGATGGATAGGTCATAGCCAAAGTCAACAGTCCATCCATAAGAGGTCTTTGGTGTCTCATACTTAATAACTATTTATACAACCACAACACGAAACAACATGCTCTCAATTTGGTATAACTCAATCCAGGTAATCACACAGATAAATTTAGTGAACTCTTTCTTCAAAGAGCATCCACTACTTGTCTCAACTGTCTCTACACTAATGACCATGGGATTGGCCGTACTCATCATATGAGAGTAACTATATATTACTATTATGTTTGGATATTTCATGTCCTTCTCGAGTTTCTTTGAATATTAATATTTATAACACATGTTTAAAGACTAGTGATCATTTTATTATGAGTTAATATAATCACGGAGCGAAGAACGTTCTTCAAGGTGCGACTTTAGGAGCTATGAGTAGGAGCAAGAAATTAATCTTAATCTGATAAAAATTCAATGAAGATGAATCTGAATGTTACAAAGTCAATGAAGATGAAGATTCATCAGACGAACCTTCTAATTAAAATAAATCAGAACCCACTCCCGCTCGTAAACTCGCGCTTTTGTTTCAGGTAAAAAAACCTCCTTCCAGTTAGGCCATTTTTGAACCTTTCTTTCCCACCTAGAGGAATTCTCAATTCTTGCGATTCATGACCTAAGATTTAGAATGCATGTCTCATTTAATAGTCATCTTAATTTGCTTACTCATTTATGTATTCATGAACTTGATTGATAAGCATAGCACTTGATAAATAATGAATGACATTGTATCAATGAATATTAAATGAGACATGAAATGTTCAATTTGCTCATAGCCATAGATACTTTCAATTCTCTCTTAACATTTCTCAAAGGTAAGTATCATATTAATAACATAAATCAACCACATTTTAAATATAGGTCTCATAACATCACAATAATCCACCACAACATTCAATCCAGAATAAGTTTCAACATCATGATCATTTTTCTAAGACATACTTCCAAAAAAAATATCTTAAAAATATTGTTATGATGAAATTATATGATAAAAATGATCCAACAAATTTAAATATTACAAGACAAATTTATCAGCCTTACGATGAAAATATTAACAAAAAATAAGACGTTTTCTGTGAATACTTAAACTCCTAAAATATTTGCGAGCAAGATGGACCAATAACCTATCCATAACATGGACAACTTATAGGTAATTACGGGTGAATGATAAATTTTCACAGCAAAAATATACAAATCAAACCATATTAAATGAAAAATGATGGATGATCACATCACCTAGTACAAAAAATATTCTGCCCTCCATCGGTTTCTTATATGAGTATCTTTGAGTTGTTCATATGTTCGGCCTCTAGATGTGTCCATAGAACATTGAGAATGTTGGATCTCCTCTTTTTTCTCTTTAAAAACACATCTTGAAATCCTTGAAGATCTTTTCACCATCTAATCTCACTAGAAGAGAGATTTTTTATAGAGGAAGAGAAGAAAGCAAGAATGTGGGGGGGCCTTGCTCTGAAGCCTGATCTAAATGATTAACAAAAATGGATGCCCCTTATTTGTACTCTTTGGTGGACTTGGCATATTCCTAATAATTGATTATATTTGCTAACATCCAAATTTTGTATGTGTGAGACCCATGTATCAGTCGAGTTAATAACTTTTAATATCTCACTAATATTTATTGACATGTCTTAATAATTATCTACATTAGTGTACATATTAGCTACACCTCATGCTTTAAAATATACAAAGGAATCTCTAAACTCTCTTATGGAACCTTTACAATCACCGATTACTATGTATGTATTATCCTTCATGCATGCGAGACTCTTGAATGTTGGAAGGTACACTTAACCATCAAAATCTAATCGATTATTCTAGTTAGTGGTGACATGTGTAGTAAATCATTGGAGAACACCTATAATATTGCATTACCTTGCACAGAGATTTGGATCATCTTCTTCCATGACTCAATATTCTGTTATACTAAGGACATACAATCCCATTATACTATGATTCGTAGACTTCTTGTTGGATGCACGTTAGAATTGATTTGAATCTTATGTTTATAAAAATGCTATAATTAAAATAAAAGTGTCCGTCCACAATGTGTTTGGTATATCAGGTTTAAGGACCCTTTACACAACTGTAATATGAATCAACCTGATTCATGTTAGATACAATACCATTCACAGATTCATACAGATTTATTTCAGCGGACTCTTTCCCGAAGAGTACATATTATCTATCATTGGTGTCTCCACACTAATGGCTACATTATCGAATATACTTATCATATTAGGACTATACAATGCTATTATTTTTGGATATTTTGATGGCCTTCTCGAGTAACATTTGAATTGAAAATTTTAGAACATATGTTTAAAGAATAATAATCACCTTAATGTGATCTCATTATTATTCAATTGGTCATTACATGCATTCATGGACTTCATCTATAATCATTACACATGCGATTTAATGAATGTACTATATACATGAATATTGAACAATATATGTAGTGGATGATTGACTTGCAAGACAACTATATTCCATATAAGATATCAATGTAGTCTTCTGCTAACCCTAGACTCGTTAAGTCTAAATCCAATGAGACTTCACAATAATATAACTTTATTTTTTCCATTCCCAAGGCCATTCTCATTTAAACTATAATGAGATATCCAATTGGCTTTCCTAACATCAATAATAATAAAAGTTTAAATCGAACTTGAATAAATTACTTTAAAACTTAACAAAGATTACAGATGATGAATGCATATGAGTAAAATTAGATGATAACATGCATAAAAAATACTAATTTTATGTACCAAATTTTCCTCATATAAATTCATATATACAAAAGTATAATATGAATGCTACAAACTATCTTAAAGGACCTTACTTGACAATTGCATATGCCTTCTCGTAGTACAATTTGGCATCTAGGACTAGGGTAAATGGTTTATGTTGACTAGTATAGGTTATGACGTGTCATTTTTTACATGGCACCACCATTCGGTCAGTTTTCTCTATAGTCTTTGTCTGGCACATTCATCATCTCACGGAAATAACTCCTGAACTAACACATCAAAATTTGATCTGTAAATTATGCGGAATATCTTGAATCAAAAGAACTGAAATGATTTTTTTTGTGAAGTCCTAAAAATTGAGATAAAGTGTAAAAATGTGTTCTTAGATACTTATAAGATATATGGTAGAAAGACAAGCATAATGATCAGTTAAGAAGATGATCATGATACTTAATATTTAATCAGATTCAGATGATGAATATAAAGTGGATTAGATTGGAGGTTGTGGTGTGAGAAATGAAGACGAAGTGATAATGACAGTATAATAATATAGCTACAAAGAAAGATAGGTATGTGAGAATATAGATATTTAATTAAATGGGATAATGGCAGGATGATGTAATACACTGATATAAGGGGCATAAGGTGTGATGGAAATCACAGAACGGATGTGATTGTTGATGGCAGCAAATTAATTATTTAATTTTAGTGTTGTTGTACTTTTAATTCACCTCAATCAAATAAATTTGATAAAATAAAAAACTCGCTCCAAATGTATAGTAGGAATGCACTACAGAGACTGACCTTCAAAGGTGAATTTAATAATTGAGTTAGGATGATGGGGAATTTAGTATGATAATATTGTTAGTTAAAGAAGTTAAATGTCTTCCTTCAGATCAGTCT
The DNA here is from genome assembly GCF_029677425.1 of Wolffia australiana. Classification (NCBI taxonomy): domain Eukaryota; kingdom Viridiplantae; phylum Streptophyta; class Magnoliopsida; order Alismatales; family Araceae; genus Wolffia; species Wolffia australiana. The sequence goes on along the minus strand of NC_135848.1, from coordinate 10,660,872 downwards.
ACTCTTATATCGAGGGCGTATGATATCATCTTTACCACTCAATCATCTATGTGTACTTATTACTACAACCGAGCTAAGACTTGTTTGAATCACATGGTTAAAGAGTCATAAGACGTGGTCAAAACATAGTTGTCGATCTATGAGATGTCCTTGGTGTCTCAGGTCAGTGGATCCCTTATACACCCATGACATGAATCAACCTGATTCACGATAAGGTATAATACCATTTAGCAATTCCTATAGATCAATTCAATGAACTCTTTCCCCGAAGAACACCCACTATGTGTCCTTAGTGTACACTAATATCTATAGGTTCAACTCTACTTATTGTATCAGTAGGATCAATTAGTGCTATTATATCTGGATAATTTGATGTCCATCTCGACTATCCATCGAATAAGAATTTTAGAATACATGTTTAACGACTAGTGATCACTACATTATGATCTCATTATAATTTACTATGTCATTGCATGTATTCATGGACTTCATTATAAACATCACAATGAAATAATATGATATTCAATGAACTTAAATGAACATGGTGGTGTGATTTGGCTGGAAGGCCACATAATATCCATCATTGACCACACCCTAAATTATCCGAGGAGTGGTAAGTGGATGAGGGACTAAACATACATGGTAATGAATGATGAAAATGTTCTATGAGTGAGTCAATACACACTTTTCCGTATCTTTTAGAGCACGCGTAGTGGTGTGGCACCCCACAAGATGGAGACTCAACCTATCGATTGTTAATTAATTTTGAAGGTCAATAAAGGTTATTGGGCCATTAGATTTATTCACTAGATTGATACATGGGCCTAGAGGGTCGCACACAAATGAACTTTGGACTTCAGAGGATATACCTTAAGTTTGGGGGGCTTTGATAAGCCAAAAATGGGGGTGAATTTTGCAATTTTTAATCCCTAGTTGTTGTTGATTTTAGCTTATACAGTAAAATTTGTAAAACCCTAACTTAAGATGTATAGTGATAAGTATGGTTATCGTCTAAGAGAAGCTAGCTAGTAAGACATTCAATTAATCATCCCCTTGGATAATTCGATCCTAATTAGAGTTAATTTAATCTTCGATGAAGATTAAATCACCCTAATTAGATGAAAGATTCAGACAGGGGGTAGAAGAGATTGGAAGATTAGAAGAAGTGAGGAGCTCTAGATTGACTTCTTCTATCCAATAAAAAGGATCAAAGGGGTCAACTAGAGGGATAACAAGGATATTTGGCCTTAATTTATTTTGGGGGGATTTGGAAACCAAATTCACTAACTACTATCTCATAGACACACCTTAATCTTCCTAGAATTTTTACTTTTTTAATAATTTTTTCTAGTTCTTAATTTGTAATTAGAATAAGAAGATCAACTCAATGCTCACTCCTCTTGATCCTAGTAAGGACTTGTACATTCCACTCACGTCTAGCGATTTTGGAAATTAAGACCAAGATCAAGAAGAATAATCAAAAGTTTCACTAAACTTAATCCAAATCACAGTAAAAATCAAATACAATGGAGTAAAACAGTACCAAATACAAGTGATCCAGGATGAAGCTCCTCTCTATCTTGAAGCTGTGAAAGATCCACCTCCAGAATGACCTCTTCCTCTCGAAATTCAGCTTTTATACTTAGGTTAAATGGTAAAAACTACCATTTTATCCCCAATCAGTAATTAATTTTTATCCATCAATGTAGGATTGATCTGAATGATCCAATTGTACATTATAAATAGGAAGTTAATACCAGAAAATCCATAAAAAATCACCTCAATCAGACTTTAGGATCAAAAGTTATTAATAAATGAAAATTGACCAAACTAAGCCGTTGGATCAATTTTCATTTATTTAATATAATTTTTGTCTACACGCAATGTCATGTCACTTGCTGATTGGCTGATGCATTTTGAACTTCAAATGGTGGGCTCATTCTCGGCGCGCCACGTATCCCCTGTCCTGAAATCAAAATAAAGAAAAAAAAGATCAAAAAAATAATCACAATACATTTAAAACACACTTACCTAGTTTTTTTCCTAGCGCTGCCCAATCAGAATGCGCCATGTCACCCCCCGTGCACACGTATTGTATGCATGTCATGGGCGGTCAACTTTCCGCCCTCTAGATAAATAAAATCTGGTAGTATTTAAACCGTAGGATTCACATCCGACGGCTGAGATTTTTCCACTTGGGCACCTGAAAATTTGTCTTGGAGTTTTGCGCTTAGGTCCCTCCTATAGTTTGCATGCGCAATTTGATGCTACCCAAAAGTATTTATGTATATGCCCCTCCAGTTTCTCTCTCTTCCATTTTTTCCTCAAAAAACCATTGAAAAATCTTGATTTATTTCAATAAAACCCTGCAACCATTTTAATTCTATATTTATGCCTGCAATGGATGACCGAGAGCTGTTTTAAGGGCATAATTGCAACAAAAATTTAAGATAAACCCCTTTGACTTCAGAAATTGGTTTAAAACTCTTTTTTTCTTATAAATATAACCTTTTTCTATTTAAAAATTCATTTCTTCCTCAAATAAATTCACAAAGAATCCAATAAAATTCTTGAAAAATCTAGAAAATCCAGTAATTTGTCCCCACATTAATTAACATTAAAATTAATTTTTAAACCTGCCATTTCCATTTAAATATAATTATTCCAAGCTTAAATAAATTCAATAAACTTCATAAATTACTGAATAATCAGAAATTACTTGGAAATATTAATTAACATGTAAATATATGATAACAATCCTATTTTAAACTCTTTAAAAGCATAAAATTACGCTAATTTATTGATTTAAATACCAAATTTAGGGTGTTATCAGCTTTGAAAAAAGACACCCACTTAGTATAGATTGGGAAAGGCCCTGAACGAAAATGATCTAGGCCAGAATGGTTAAGGGGCTTTCCCCTTCTTCTTCCTTCTCCCGTTACCTCCACTCCGCTCTTGATATGACCGTGATGGCATAACGACAATGACAGAGGGTGAACAGAGCTCATCAAGGCAAAGGAGGTCATTCGACATGCCTTGGACTGCATGGATACATCTAGAGGTTGTACACATAAGCAGCTTGATTCATCTCACTCCAAGATCCAAGAAATCACAAATGTGATCTTGTTCATGGTTTTGTTGATGTCATTGTGATTTCATTACAAGTCTCTTGATGCATGGAATACTTATGTTCATCTAGATCAAGGCCCCTCGGTCTTTTCTCTCTCCTCTCTCTCTCTTCTTTCTAGCCCCCGTTGGCCAGAAACCATGATTCAGTCGAAGGAGGATAATGACCAAAGGGGTGGAGGACATATCTGCCCCTTGGCCCTTGGATCTCATACAAGTGGGGGTTCACAGCTGCGATTAAATTACAGATGTGGACCCCTTTAAATTTGGTGTACCCCAACCATATCATTAGCCATGTCATTATCTATGTCATCCCGTTTCTTGCTTCTTTTTCATCCATCGCGTCACACATCTTGTGTGTTTGTGGTCACGACCAATCAAGAGCGTGAAAATAAAAGAAAGAAATAAAATAAAAATTCAATATTCTTCTTTAGATCTCACCATCCAATCTTCCTTAAGGGGATTAGACGATCGAGATTGTGTGGGCAACTTAAACTTGGCCTAGAGTGGCATGGATTGTGTGCAGCTGAATAGAACTGGTTGGTAATAATTCCGTATCGAAACATTAAAAAGTAGTGTTACTATATAAATTCCATTTTTCTATAACCTTTGAATTAAAATATCATCTTCCCCATGTGCACGTGCGAGCTATCTTTGTGTTGGGCTTTTGTGGCCTCTTTGTGCAGGTCTTTCAAGGAACCCTAATGTGGCTCCTTGGGCATGGCATTGCACACCAACTACAGGCTGGCTTGAGCCCTCCACGCTCACCGACTTGTGGCTGGTGTGAGCACTGCTAGCGTCGTGCTCAGGTGTTGGCTGTTGGCCTCTTAAAAAACTTATTATTATTATTATTATTCATCAAATTTTGTCCCTAAAAAACGTACAATGCCCACTTGTGCGAGAATTAGTTCCATCAAAGACAATAGTTTGAAACATGTTTTAAATGGGATAAATGGATTTCTACAATTGGGTAGAAATTTTTATTAAAAAGGGTTATTTTAATCTTACTCCTAAATAAATGTATGAAATGGGAATTTATACAAAAATAGAGATAAGAACAATAAAATGATGCATGGAGTGACTCTAAGATGTGTATGTTTTCATGACTCAAAATCAGTTCATCAGAGCCCGAGTTATAGCTTGGCACCCCACGGGGTTGAAACTTAACCTATCGATTGTATTGAATCGATCCTTAGTTAACTAATCTGTATGTTAATATAGTTAATTATTAAGGTTGGATAATAATTTTTATTGGGCCACTAAATTTCTTAACTAGAATAATACATGGGCCAAAAGGGTTGCAAACATAAGTTCATCGAGAATTGGAGGTTATATTTATTCTTAATGGGTTTCTTATGAAAAATATTAAGTAAAATATAAATAAGGGGCACCCATTTTAGGCACACATGCCAGACACATGAAAGACTTCAACATAATATCCAATGGAAAAAGTAAGAGGTGGAACAAGTACTCCACAAGGTACATATGACTTATGATGTATTAAAGATTGATTTGGAATTGATCATCCCTTCCCTTGCATAGAAAGTAGTTTTCTATCCTTCAATCAAGCCATTAGAACCCAACAAAAGTTTTGATGGAATTCTTCATCATGATGACGGAATATGGTCTTTGACTATGGGTTCAACAGGTCCGATATTTCATCACTTTAAACCCACATGTCATGCACATAGAGATGTAAAAATCAGTGACCAAATATAGATATAAATCAGACTTCATTTAGTTATGAAAATCTGGTAGCCAATACTCATGTATCAACACTAGGTATTTTTATTTGAATACTTTCTAGGTATATTATATTTATATAGAGATATATTATATTTAAATATTTTCTAGGTAACTTATTAATTTAAATAATTTAGAAATAAATTATTTGGAGGCGAAATAAATTGCTGAAAAATTCTGCAAAATTCAAGAATATATTTTTAAATTTTATTAATCAAATAAATAAAAATAAAATTATTTAAGGTTGATAAAATTATGAAAAAAAAAATTTTGGATTCATTTAATGTAATAATTTAAGAGTGAAATTACTATGGTCTTCAATACAATTCCATAAATTACTTATAGTTTTTAAATAATTATGTTTCTTTACTAAAATTTGAATTATTTAAATAATTGTGTTATATTGCATTTATTATGTGGTTTCATTTGTGATATAACTATGTTGTTTGAAAAATGTGTTTTGGAGAACCAAAACATAGATGGACTTAATGTAGGTTCCCCTAAGTTAGTGGATCAATGAGACTGAAATGTGGGGTTGACTATATGAGAAATCAACTTACACACAAAAAATCATACATGATGCATATGTCATCGAAGAGACCATATCCAATACCTCTATTAAAAATATGAGCCGTAACACAAAAGTGACAAACTTAAGTGTGGTCCTCCTTCGTTATAGTCTTGGGATCCAAGTCCCTTTTAAGCTAGGTTGGTGGAGTCAACTCCAGGCCTAGAGGAACCATGATAGAACTACTTATTTGGGAGGAGGGACTAAGAACTAGTATGTGATACAAGGTCGACATAAAGGAATCATGTAGTTTGATGGGGATATACTCCAGGATTACACACAAATCTATTTTCGTCAAGTAACGATGGTATTGCTCAGACCAAACTCAGAGGTTGGTTGGGGTATACTCTAGGCCGCATCTGCATTGTGGACCAAAATATGATTACACATTACAATGAGTTACAAGTCCTATGAGAAGGGTGTTTAATAATGTGTATTATGATTGGTGGGGTATACTCTAAGTCGTAGTACCTACTAGGAGACATTTGGTTTCTTCGCTTCTTTACACTTGAGGGTTGTATGGAATGATGAATTTTAGTGGTTAGCTAAAAGTTTTTGATGAACTTAGGATCTACTTGAACTAAATTAGAAATATCTTGTGCACGCAAAGATGTCATCGAGCAACCAAATATGTGGCATAATGGATGCCAACTGATTGACTGGACCAAAATTTACTGAACGGCTCATAAACTTAAACATACTTCTTAATTCTGAGCACATAACCTATGTCCTTGATAGTGATGGTGCGAGAGAACTTGCATCGGGTACAGCTAAAGGGGAGTTAATGGAATATCAGAAGTGGAAAGATGGTTCCACCACGAGCCAACGCTAGATGATAGCTTCAATGTACAATGAGTTGCAAATGCAACATGAAGATATGGAGCCAAGGCCAATGTTACTTAATTTGATGGAGTTATTTGCCGAACATGGTAGGACTCAGAGATATGAGATATCAAATAGCCTATTTTGGGCTCACATGACCAAATCGTCTTTGGTACAAAGTCATGTACTAACAATAATTGAGTGGATAGAAAGGTTGGCGGTGATGGGAGTCAAACTCCTCGTTGAGATGAGCACATACCTCATTCTTCAATCTTTACCTGATTCATTCTCACAGTTCATTGTTAACTTCAACATGAACAAACTTCAGACCACTCTATCGGAGCTGCTTAACATGCTTACCACTACCGATGGCAACCTTCAAAAGGACACTACCCAAGTTCTCTTCGTTGGTAGGACTAACAAGAAGAGAAAGGCGATGTCTGCTTCAAGGTGAGACAAAGGGAAGAAACAAGTGAAAGCACCGCCGATAAAGGAAAATGACAAGCAAGGGAGTGCTTCTATTTCGGAACAAAGGGACACTAGAAGAGGAATTGCAAGAAGTACCTCAATGAGATAGCTCAAAAGAGGCATGACGATGCTTTAGGTATCTATGTGATTGACACTTGTCTTGTAGATATTCAACATCATGGGTATTAGATATTGGATGTGACTCTCATATCTACAATGACTTGCATGTGCGGACTAGAAGAAGAAAGTTGAGCAAAGGTGAGGTGGAGCTGAGGGCGGGAAATGACACAAGTTACTGCTACCACTATGGGGACAATGAACCTCAAGCTTCCATCTTGAGATTTCCCGTCTTCAGAAGACCGACATTATGTTAATAAAGAAAATTGTCTCTATTTCTTGTTTGGATAGACTCTAGTACTACGTGACTGTTATGAACATATGTTGTTCCGTGTAATTTAAGAATAAATTGACCCAATAAGAACTTAATGAAGCCAACTAAGACTCTCCAACTTCAACTATAATAGACTTTCAATTTTTTCCTATAAAGTTCATTTAAAATAATCCAATATTGTTTCCTTAAAAAAGAGTCTTATAAGATACTTAAAGTTATCCTCTAAATAGGCCCAATATAATTTATGAAATAAATTTAATAATGTTCTTCAAAATGGGCCCCATATAATTTTGATGGGGGCCCACATAGATGTATGATATGAGCCCCAAATAAATCCTTTAATCAAACCACTAAAATCCTCCTTAAATTCAGTCCAATAGTCATCTCTTAATTAGCCCAATCAGCTCTTATAAATCATCTTGTTAAACCACTCCTTAAATTCAGTTCAATAATCCTCTCTTAATCAGCCCAATAAGCTCTTCTAAATCAGCTATATATACTTCTTATGTTTTCCTAATAAAATAAAACAATATCCCACAAAGTTCTTTCGTTCATCTTCCTTGATTCATGATCTCTATCTTTCTAATACTCTCAAATCTTCTAAAAACCTTTCTTCTCAATCTCCCTGTTTTGATTTCTCAAAACCTTCCTAAATTATTCTCATAACTCCTTTCTATACATCCAAAAAGTTTCCACTCTGCTACCTGATAATATCAATTTTAGGGTTAAAATTCGTCATTGGTGATTGAGATTATTCTATAAATATATATATTTAACCGTACTAAAAAATATGTAGTTAGTGATGAGCATGGGTCGTCTCCACGGGAATGATGATTAATGAATTAATTTCTTATACTAGTGATGATCAATGAGAGGAATGATGAAAACAAGATTCAAGGACGTGAGCTAGTGATATCGATTACAAATACGTAAGTTCTAAGTTAATTTAACTTAAAAAAAGAGTAAGTGCATGTGACAGACATGATGATGGACGATGGTATGAACCGCGATAGTGATTGGATGTGGAGTGGCATTGTGGCGCGGATGGAGAGACGAGAAAATAGAGTAAAATGCGAGTGAAAGTATGATGATAAACCCTAATTACATCAACTATGGTATCGGGAAAGAGACAACGTAAGGCGAAGACACTTACCTTAGATCCTTATGTTACGCTAAGATCGCAGTGATTTACAAGTGCCAGTAAGCTCCCCCTCTTCTCCAATGCTTCTCCCCACATGCCCAGGACACCAAGAACACTCTTGATGGATCTCAAACCTCACTATCTTTCAATCAGCCTACACAAGTAGGAAGCAAGTTCAAGATGAATTTTATAATGATCCAGGCCTCTATTTATAGATCTTATGGATAGAAAGAGGGGGCGGGAAGACGAAGCAACGCTGAAAATTTCAGCTCAATCGGAGTTGTAGATCAAAAGTTATGGCCGTTTGAAGTTGAAGAAATCCTAGCCCTTGAAATTTTCTCTCCTCATCATCGTCGTCATTTTCCATGCAAGTTGAGAAGTCAAGGCGCTCTGGATTCCATGCCGCTTGGTCTTCTGCGCGCACTTTTCGTATCAGCAGTGGCGCTTGTCATTTTCTGCGCCACGGGCACAATGGGTGGCTGAGCGCGTGCCACATCACCACCGCCGGAATCAAAAGAGAGAATGAAAAAGTAAATTTTTGTCTTATATCCCTCGGTCTTCTCAACATTTATTACAAAAAAAGACTTCTTATTTTTTTTGGTTCGTCCACGTCATTCTGCACAGAAAAAAATAAAAGCATATTTACATTAACATTGATTGCAATCATCTCTTCATGAATCACAAGGCGATGATTGCGTGCTGAAATGATTGCCCGATGCCAATCATTACTCAGTTAATGATTGGATTTTGCCAATCATGAAAATGGCTTCTAATTTATCGTCTTTGATTAATCGAACGCTGATACGTGGCACACAAAATAAAAGGGCTTATAAAATATTAAAAGTTCATATTGATTAAAATAAAAGCCAAAAAATACATATAAATATATATATTTTGACTCAGAAAAATCATATCTTTCCAAAATTAATGTCAAAAAATTCCATAAAAATATATTTTGTCTCAAAAATAATATTATTTTAGAATATGTGGTTAGAAAAATCCCTTAAAAATGCAGAAAATTCATAATTTCCTTCTAAAAATAGACTTAATCATTTTAAGCTTGATAACATGAAATTGTGAGTAATTTAAGCATATAAACATGTAAATATAATCATATAAGTTACTGAAAATGCATGTTATCAGACCCCCCAACTTAAATCATTTCTAGTGCCTTAGCAATGGCATTGAAAATCTCTTGGGTGATACATTCACCTTATGGTCCTAGCAACATGAGCTTGAAGTAATTATGATATCAATTACACCTCTAAGTACGATTATACCCATGTAATGCTAGAATGAGTATGAGAGACTCCGTTGTGATTTTGGAAAGAGCTGGTGGTCATGAGGAGTGAAGCCTACTTCTCGCCTGTTATGATACTATAATCTAAGTAATGTTTTCCCTCACTTTCTCACATCACTCACTCACATATGATGGTTCCCCACTAAGTTTGCTCCCTCTTGAGAGTAAGAGATAGTCATTATTCACTTCTCATGTAAACACAGAATATCAATTGTGTATCAAGGAATCACGTGTGACGAGGCTCCTATCTAACTATGTGTAAACAGAGAAGAGAATGAAGAATGGCTCAAAAGAATGGGTGAGAGGTATGTCAAGGATGACTCACGGGCTTAGAATAGTTAGGTAGCGTACTACCAAGATAGACAAAAAGATTAGAATGGTATGAGAAAATGAGTGAAGATGGAGGTTATCGACTAAGCCTGAATGATAATTTGATCAACATTCATAACGAGTAAATAGAGATGCTTCCAAGATAACAAGAAAAACCCGACAAAATATTTTTCTTTCTTTTCTCTTTTTTTTCTTCTTTTTTTCACAAATGCTCTTTTTTTTCAACAGGAGTGAATATAAATGGACTTAATATGGGAATAGATAATGGTTGATCAACTACACAATCTTTGATGCATTGTGGGCCAATACCATGAAGATGAACTCAGAAGAGAGCACATATACATAAACAGTGAGAGATATACAAAAGAAAATATATCATAATAGGGTGATATCACAAAGGGAAGAGGAGAAGAAACTTTGGAGTAAGCATATCATAGTATTCTAGGACTAGCGGGGAATAGATGGACACCTATAAGAATGCGTTAAATTGGGTTAATGGTGAGGGTAAGCTAGGAAAGATGGGTGAAGTGGATATACAAATAGGTTTCAAAAAGGTATTTCAAGGTGTCTCAAGGAGAGGTGATTCTGTGCTTAAGAATTGAAAAATATGACCATTGTTTACCTCAAGAGAGATTCACTTAGGGGAGATTAAAATTTAGACACGATTTGCTCATTGGTGGGTGGATGATGGGTGGCTCACTCAGCATTCCCCTAAGACGATGGTACTTCAACCCTTTGATCTTCATATCTGTTCCTCACCCTACCAGATATCCTAACCATTTGGAAGAAAAACACATGCATCTAGACCATGGTTCATACCATTAAGAGGTGTATTTGATCTGCTACATGAGCCTAACTTCTATACTCATGTTGCTAGGACATGGAGTGAGGGATTCTCCAAGATGAGCATGATCAATCGGAGTTGTAGATCAAAAGTTATGGCCGTTTGAAGTTGAAGAAATCCTAGCCCTTGAAATTTTCTCTCCTCATCATCGTCGTCGTTTTCCATGCAAGTTGAGAAGTCAAGGCGCTCTGGATTCCATGCCGCTTGGTCTTCTGTGCGCGCTTTTCGTATACCCAGTGGCACTTGTCATTTTCTGCGCCACGTGCACAATGGGTGACTGAGCGCGTGTCATCACATACCAGTATGAAGCATTGCCAAAGTAGTTATGCATGAGGCAACAACATTATGCGGAGCTTCTGAGGCTTTTCCAACATTGGGCCTCGAATCTGCCATCTTGCTGGCAATCTGATGTTGTTAAGCTGTTGGCTCTGATACCATGAAAAAATGAACAAGAGGGAGATGGAGAGATAGAAGGATGAAGAGATGAGAAGATAGAATAGAGAAAACTATCTTATTGCATAATTCAAATAAGTACATGTGTAGAGTATTTATAGTACTACAAAAAAGGGTAAAACAGGGAATGAATAAAGTTGGGAAGTTTCCGATCTGTAACTGTTTTTGGTAATCGCTGTGAACAATGATTCGTTCACAACGGTTATTTCTAAGGTCAAATATTTAGTCTACATTTATCTTATTTCAATATTTCTATTAAGTGGGGTATGTGATTGTTTCTTATTTGTTCATTATTGAGTTACTTCTATAACGTTTATTATTTTTTATTTCTTGAAACGGGATGTGTTCTCTATTATTATTGATATGTTCATTAAAGCTATTTCTATTGGTTGGATCCTTTTATCTAAGTTGACTCACATGGGCTCTGAGTCGCGAAGCCTTTGTTTTGATTCAGATAGGCTCTGAGTCGCGAAGCCTTTGTTTTGATTCAGATAGGCTCTGAGTCGCGAAGCCGTTATTTCAGTTAGAAATCTTACCTTATGAATCCTTGTCTTAAACACTTCTCTCCCTATGTCTCTATCTCACTCGGTCTTCTCTCCTTCTGTCTCTATCTCACTCGGTCTTCTCTCCTTCTGTCTCTATCTCACTCGGTCTTCTCTCCTTCTCTCTCTATCTTGCTCAGTCTTTTCACCCTCTCAATCTATCTCGCTCGGTCTTATCTCACTCTCTCTCTATCTCGCTCGGTCTTCTCTCACTCTCTCTCGATCTCGCTCGGTCTTCTCTCTCTCTCTCTATCTCGCTCGGTCTTCTCTCCTTCTCTCTCTGAATCTTGCCCTTCTCTCCCTCTTAGTCGCTCCTCTCCCTCCATCTGTATCTCTCTCTTTCTTATTCTCTCTCTCATTATATTTCTCGCTCCTCTTTGTCAAGCTCGCTTGCTCTTCTCTCTCTCTCTATCTATCTATCTATTTATATCTCCTACTCGCTACTCTCTCCCTCTATCTCGTTCACTCTTCTCTCGTTCTATCTCCCTCTCTCTTCTCTCCCCATCTAGATATCTCTCTCTCTCCCCTCTCGCTCTATCTGTTGCTCTTCTTTCCCTCTCTCTATCTCATTCGTTCCTATCTTTCTCTCGCTATCTCCCTCGGTCTTCTCTCTTTCACCCGCACACACTCCATCCACATCTTTCATCTCTGAATCTTTCCGGATTGTTCAATTTTATGAGGTAAGCGCTGCGAACTTTTCCACACTCACCACGCCTAGTACAAGTTTCTTCACACCGGCATATTTTGCCCAAAAAAAATGGGCAAAATACTTCTGTACTCTTGTTGACCGTCTGCCGACATATTTTGCCGCCGTATTTCTTCCTTGTGAGTAGATTTTTTGCATACATGTAAGCTTGGACGGAGTTTCTTTATATTAAATTCCAAAGAGTGCAGAAATTTAGTGGCTCCTATTCAACTGCAAGTTGTGAGTCCCCAATTCAGTGACTTATTCTAGAAGCCCTTTTTTATATTACCCGCGGTTGTTAAAACACGCAGCGTTACAGATTGCAGAGCCGCGAGGTGACGAAGACGAAGGAGAAATGAAGACCCCCTTCTTCATCCTCTCTACGATCATAGTTATGCTGATTACCTTATACTTTCGGAGAAGGGCCAAGAATAAGAAGAGAAGTGGGACAGATCTTCGACCTCCAGGACCTCAAGGACTACCTCTTCTAGGCTTCCTCCCCTTCCTACGTGCGACCTCCATGCATGCCTCAAAGAGCTCGCCGACGTGCATGGCCCTGTCGTGAGCCTCCGTCTTGGCGCCAAACTCTGCGTCGTACTAACCTCTCCAGAATCGGCTATGGAAGCTCTTAAAGACCAGGACGCCGTCTTCGCCAACCACGACACTCTCGCCGTGGCCCCCCGTCTCCTCGTTTGGCTGCTTGGATATTCTCTGGTCGCTGTATGGGCCCCATTGGCGCATGGTACGTAAAGTCGCTGTGCGTGAGCTGCTCAGCCCCGCCACTCTCGAAGGCCTCTACGATGTACGGATGATAGTAGTAAAGAAGATGGTGGAGAAGGTGAAGGCGAGTGCAGGCGAGTTAGTGAATTTACGCGAGGTTCACAGCTGTAACGATGAATTCGATGATGGGAATACTGTGGGGAGGCTTGGAGTCGCATGACGTGAAAATAGAAGGCTTGGCTGAGGAATTTCGACGGGCAATTGATGAACTTATCATCTTGTTTGGTGTGCCCAACATATCTGATTTCTATCCTGCGCTAGCTTGTCTTGATCTTCAGGGTTTGGAGAGGCGGACGAGGAAATTGTCTGCCAACATTTTGATGGTATCATTCAGCGGCGGTGGCCGGCGTTGGAGTTGGCAGGCTTGGGAGGCTATGAAGGAATTGTTGGACAGTTAATCTTGACTCTGTTCATTTAGGAGTTGGTGTTTTTGAATAACTCAGCAAAGATCAAGTCAGCATGGTATAGGGTGATGTGGAGGCAGGAGCTGAGTTCAAGGAGAGCAAAAGACTGGGTTTCTTGGAAGACCAAGTACATGGACAGGTGTGTGGCCATGCTGAGTTTAGATCCATAGGAAGTTTTGGGGTAGTGCCTATAAATATGTAGGTGTTCCATTGTTGTTGTATGATGTGTGCATCAAGGTTCCTTCTGACAAGAATTGAAGAAACAGTAGAGAATTGAAGAAACAGTAGAGAAGTAGAACTCGAGAAAGTGAATAAGTAATATAGAGTAGCTGAGAAGGGACTAGGAGGAATCCCATAATTTACAACAATCGTTTAAGGTCCTATTTATAGGAGAGAAGGAAGACGAAGAGTCGCTAGCCATTTTAATAATGGAATGGTGAGCTTTGTCATGATGATATGCATTACAACTAAATCATCATGACTGAGCCTAGCCACCTGCCACTACAATGGTAATTATAGCAGATGTTTATGACCGTAGTAGAACAGGCTTGTGTACGGCCGGCAGCTTTCCAACATTCCAAGGTGATGATGCTCGTACGGTTGACGCCTGTGCTGCGTCCCAAGGCAGATTTGCTATCTGTGAAGCATGCCCTAACAGAGGTGTTATGATAACTGAGTCAACATGTGGAGCTCGAGGCTAGACAGTGGAGACTTCTCGAGGAGGTATTGCTTTGACTGCTTAACACCTTCCTCTCTCAAAGTGTTCTTGCATCTTGTTTCTCTGTGTGAGATCAAGAGAGTGAGGGCTTAAAACCTTTTTCTCTGTGAGATCAAGATAATGAGTGCCTACGCTTCTCTTCTCTGAGTGAGTTGTTGAAGCGAGAGAGCTAGGTTCCAACAGGAATGACTAGGTAACTGAGTTATGACTCGCTTCGAAAAACATGAGTTCTATTTCTGGTTAGTTAGAAAAATATTAGCAGACATGTTTTCTAATCCTAGCCGTTTATGAGACCTTTTATTTTTTAATTTGTCCGTTAGTGGGTTTTTTCTAAATTATAATTGGTGTACTACTTATGTCTCATTGATCAAATATTTAAGCTATGGTTATCAGTTAGATTTTACGTTGGTTTTTTATGGTTTAATCTATTTTAAGTTTTTTTTAGTCATTTGGACTCGCTTTTAAGTTCTCAATGCAAGCTCGTCGTAAATCAGTAACCTGATTGTTCTTTCATATATTTCAAGGGAAGACTATGGAAGGGAGTAAAAGGGATTTCCTACATGTGCTGCTAGATCTCACACAGAGTCCCAATTCGCAGTCCTCTATGACTAGGGACGTCATAAGGGCTTTGCTACTGGTAATCATCTCTAATCTCTGATCTCTAGTCGTCCCTAACCTCTTCATCATGTCCATCACTATTGTGGAGCTAAACTCTGAAGTTGCTCACAGGACATGGTTGGTGCGCGAATGGACACCACTACAACCATGGTGGAGTGGGCCATGGCCGAGCTTCTTTATCATCCTGATATGATGAAGAGGGCTAAGGAGGAAATCACTGATGTCATGGGTATGAGGAACACTGTCGAAGAGCCACACCTACCTAAGTTGAGGTACCTCAACGCTATGTTCAGGGAGACTTTACGCCTCCATCCGGTACTGCCTCTGTTGATTCCCCGTTCCCCCAGCTTCAACAGCACCATTTCTGGATATACACTTCCTCAGGGGACTAAAGTTTTCATCAATGCGTGGGCTATACAGACAGGCTCTCGGGTCTGGGATGACGCCACAAAGTTTGTACCGTAAAGGTTTCTTACTGAATCTAGCGCAGGGGACTACAACGGTAGCACCTTTTGCGTCCTCCCTTTTGGGGAATGTAGGAGGGTGTGCGCCGGCATCTCTCTTGGGGAGAGGATGGTTATGTTTATTCTTGCATCTCTGATGCACTCCTCTGACTGGGTTCTACCAAAAGGTTGTGATGCAGTGTCAGGACTAAAGGAGAAGTTTGGGTTTGTGATGAAGTAACATGAGCCTCTATTTGCCAGTCCTACTTAGTGTAAGCAGGAAATGTAATATCTTCTGACTCTAAAATATTGTTGGGGGCCTAGGGACAGGTTTCCGTGAATGGCAAGTGCCAAACAAGTGAATAATATGTTGAGTTTGAGTTTCCTAAATGAATATTATTAATTGCACTATCATAGATTATAAATTTATTGCCTCATGATGATTGTGGATTAAGACCTTTCGTTAACTTTAGTAATTAATGATTCAAGAATGGTTGTAGTCTATCCTTAGTATGATGTGGATATATATTGGGTCTGGTATGAATAGACTTAAAATTTTCCTCTTGCATAAATACTAAGGGACCATAATCCTTGAGGCACAAATAGACTTCAACTGCTTGGATAGCCCAATTAATCTTGGGAGACTGAAGCCGTTTGTGTGGGATAACTCATAGTTATAGTCTGCAAAAACTTAGAGTGGATTCAGACACGTGTCATTTATGTTGTAATTTATTTGGTTAAATAAAATCATTCATAAGATCCTAAAGTTTCTGCAACGTATATGAAATTAATTTTGGGCCTTTAAGAAAATGATTGTTAGGGCTTTAAATATATATTTAATCATTTATAAAATTGGGCAAGATTTAACTCTTAACCCCTTTTTCAGTCAAAAAACAGATCAATCCATCATTGGTGCGCTTGGGACTGTTCAGATTTAAGCACTCACATTCCATATTTCTTTGCCATCCTGAATGTATCTTCATTTTCTTTCTTTTCTAATTTTTCAAAAAACCTGTTTTAGGTTCCCTGACCTTAGCCCAGCTAACATCAGGCTGCAAAACTAACATCGAGAGTATTCAGTATGGATTGAAATTTCAGTGTTCGCCAAGGAATGAACATATGAGAGACTTGTGTTTTGGAAGGCCTGGGCTATTTTTTGGAAAATCATTATTCTTGATTCACTATTCAGATACTTTTTTGAAATACAATTAAAATCTAAAATTATTACTCTAAAGGTAAATATCTCTATAATTTCATCAAGATTAGTATAAAATTAAAATTTTCCTTTAACTTTCATTTTCTTACAAAATCATTAACGATGAATTTGTGTTAGGTATTCCTTTGATATATGATTAATGATTAAGTGTAAAAATAGTACTCTATACTTAATAATTTAGATAATTTATATCAATAATTCTACCAAGAATAATGTAAGGTTAAAATTTCACTTCAGCAGCCATTTTCAAGAAAAAAATCATTAATGGTGAAATATTATTTACTATTGTTTAGAAATACATTTAATTTTAAAATATAAAAATATTACTGTAAAAGTAATGATTTAAATCCTTTACACAATTAAATTTCATCTAGATTAAATAATTAAAGTTTCACTTTTATATGTCATTTCTGGAAGAAAATCATTAATGGTGAAATGCTATGTAGGTATTGTTCAGAAATATATTTAATGCTAAAATGTAAAAAAATTACTCGAAAGTTAAATTTAAATCATTAATATAAATAATTTAATCAAGATAAATATAAAAATAAAATTTTACTTTAACTGTCATTTTTAGGAAAAAATTCAGTAGTGTTGAAATATTATTTAGATACTATTTAAAATATATAAGTGATTGTAAAATATAAAACGTGATGGAAATATATGTGGCCTGTAAGCCAATCACAAATTCATATCTCATTCTATGTTCATTAATAGAACATATTCACTAAAGTGCATGTGTGAGGCCTATAACGAAGTCCATGACAATATGATCTGACTTGTTGAATTATGATGAGATTGTGGTATAGAGATCATTAGTTTTTCAGCATGTGTTCTAAATATTCCTATTCAAAGGATACTCAAGAAGGACATAGAAGCACCCAGATAGGATATCCTTATCTATTGTCACTCATAAAGTGAGGACATTCGATCTAGTAGCCATTAGAGTTGAGATATTAAGGATAGATAGTGGGTGCTCTTTAGTGGAAAGAGTTCACTGAATTGATTCATATAAATCCCCGAGTGGTATTATACCAGACTATCAATCACGTTAATTGAGGTCGTAGTTGTGTAAGTGTTTATTAGACCTGAGACACCAAAGACAACTTGTGGACATGCAATTGTACTTTGACTATGACCTACGAGTGTATAATCATGGATTCTAAATAGTCTTAGTTCGGTTGCATCAAGAAGTTCATGAAGATGATTGAGTGATAAGAGGAGACTGCCCAAGTAAGAAGATGTAATGAACCCCTTGGCCAAGTTAATGAAATATCACATAAAAATTATCACATTATTACCAACTCGGATGATCGATTAGGGTTTAAGAATTGATTATATACTAAGATGTCCTCATAGAGTCAAGTGGATGAAGGATTTTACGTACACGGTACGCAATCACAAACTAGTTACATAAGTGTGTCGATACAAACTCCTTTGTATCTTCTAGAGCACGAGGGATAGCCTGGCACCCATACTCAAGCTGTTAATTGGGTTCAATCGATCCGAGATTAATTAATATACATGATGATATGGTTAATTAATTTGGAAGACCAATAAAGGTTAGTGGGCCTCTCAAGTCATTAATTAGATTGTCACATGGACCTAGAGGGTCACACTAAAATGGTTTTTTAGATGTTATAAGATATACTTATGTCTGGGGTCTTTTAAAAAATACCCACTTAGTATAAATTGGGGAAGGCCCTAAACAAAATTCAACTAGGATAGAATTATTCAGTAGCCTTCCCTTTCTTCTCCTTTCTTCCCACACCTCCACTCCACTGTCGATGCGTTTGGGATGACGTAACGAAGGGGTGAACAAAGTTCATCATGGCAAAGGAGGAGATTCAACATGCCATGGACCACATGGATACATCTAGAGGATGCACACATGAGCAGCCCGCCCCATCTTGTTCCATGATCCAAGAAATCATGGATGCAATCCATTTATAGGGGACTCATTTCATGGTTTTGTTGATGTCGTTACAACTATGTTACAAGTCTTATGCTGCATGGAATCCTTGTGTTTATCCACATCAAGGCCTATAGAAACTAACAAAAGGATAACTTAAAAATTAATGATCGAAGTCATTAATATCAATAATTTCATCTTGATTAATGTAAAATTGATTTTTTTAGATTAAGTTGTGAAATATGTACTATATAATGTAGTTAGTGGAAAGATTTATAAAGCTTACATTCAGCGCTAGAGAATAAAGATAACACATTAAAGGGATTTGTGAAGTAAGAATAAAGCTAGACGGTTGGAAGTTTTGAGTGTGGCTAAGAGGACATAGTGGTTCCTTTGATGAGCCATCTGTGACCACATCTATGTCCCCTATTTAACGTACAAAGTAATGGGAAACTGGCTTGACTAACTTGAAGTTGGACCGAGGCGATCATTGCTAGTGTGAAGTTGTAAGGGCTCCAAAATATCCTATCACTCCACTTGATAGAGTATATTTCTCTTCCATGGCTAAGTAGGCATCCATGCCTAACTAGGATGCATGGCTCAATCATGGAGTTCACTATAACCAGGTAAAGGAGGTCTCCAAGGATGTGCTAGGTACTTACTTGGATTAGTGGAATTTTTTCTAAGGAGAATGGGTGTCCATTGCCTATGGTAGCATTTTTCATTGCTTCTCTATTAGTATCACTGTTGCCATCACATTCGGAAATTGATCTGATGATGATAACAGTAGCATTTCAGGGTTACTTTTCTTGTTGATGTTGGAGAAGTCACAAACATTGATGTGGTATGTGTCGAGGTTGAGCTCACACTTCCTAGTGAAACCATGACTCCATCAACATTGGGCAAGCCCTCATCACTGACTACACCATACTACATGTTACCTGCTTTTTCATAATTCATTTTCATGTTTGAATGATAAATAATTCCATAAGATGGTTTACATATGTCGAAAGAAATTAATATTTTAAAAAGAAAACATCTAAGCGTCATGTATAACAAATGTTATAGAGAGTCTTTAATAAATTGAGATCATGTTTTCACGCGTCCTATAACCTTTCAGGGAGATCAAGATAAACTACTTCCTCCTCGATGTCCGACGACTAACCCTTGTGGTAATTGGCAACATAGTGCAAGGAAAAAAATCAGTGTGCAAAATATCGTATATAAAGCAATCAAATTAGATCCATATTAAATATGAGTAATAATTGGCAATTCTAGCTTACCATCCTTTTGTGTGGATTCATCATTAGAGTGTTCTTCCACCTATCAACCTTCTCAATCTCAAGCAAAGAATCTACCATGTTGCTTTTCAAATACTAATTCCTCAACCGATTTTGTAATATTAGTAATATGAAGGTGTTCTTAACCGAAAGCCTTGAGGATTTATGCATGAAAATTCCATTGCATGTAGAGAAGAATCTTTCAATTGGTGCACTGGATGCACAAACGATAAGGAGTTCTCAGCCCAAAATAGAAATCTTTGTGAATAGCTTACATAAGTCGCAGTGCCCATAAAAAGTGTCCTTCGACACGTGAGGCATTTGCAAGTAGCTTTGTAGCTCATCTTCGACTGATATGTTGACGCGAGTTTTATGTAGCAAAAACTGTGCAAGCATTGAGCTGATAGAGGGTGCAAAGTACTCATCCAACCCACCGTCCTCGATTGGACTTTGCTGCCCTTCTTCGGCATCTACATCATCATCATCCCACATATTTGAGTCTTCCTCTTCATTTATGTCATTCAAAAGTCTTTGAATTTATGCCGCCAAGGCCTCACGATCTTGGAGTGCCATGAGTTTAATTTAATTTGTGGATATACTAGTGAAGCAACTGAAAATGTAGTATAAACACAAGCCTTGTCCGTGGAAAGCTTTCCTACCATTGCGCTACATGTAATCAGGATAGTGGCTCGTTGATCCACTATGACAAAATACTATTGGGAAAAGGCATCCTTTCAGTGGCATCAATATGTTCAGCTATGGGTTCATCAATAACGTTAATTGATGATAAAACTATTATCATCATCACACTCTCTAGCTATATATAATACCTAAAGCATCACAAAATGCATTCAAATTTTGAGGAAAATGTGCCACCAATTTCCATTTATTTCCCTCAATCCTAAAATATCTTTCTAACGTACTATCTAGCTTAAAAAGGGTCATCTTTTACAACACTTTGATCTTTTGATATGCTACCTGCAACATTTCATATGTGGAATTCTATCTAGTCTTCACATCCACCATTTTGTTGGTATTGGGAAAATTTAATTAATGATAAAATTGGGCATAGCTCCTATGCCAGTTGAAATTGGGCATAAGTAGTTATTTTCTTTTGTTACTCAATCCAAAGTCCACCAACACCTATGTAAGCAGTTGCACGAGATAGCTCCTACTATATGGCCCAAAAATTTATTTATCACAAAGACACCTTCTTGAAGTTGCTTACTCTCAATGACCCAATGAACAATGGTTCCTAACAAGGGTCTCATATTTTCATATGTTCAATATTGAGTCTATCAACTTATGAACCTCTCTAACAAAGAAGACCTTTCCCTAGTCACAAATGGTTTTTGAATGCATTAGTATCATCTTATGTGGGCACAGTAAAGTAATACTTATCTAAAAATTTGTTCATCAATGATGGTCCATGGTTGGTCAATAAGAGATAAATTCAGTCAGAATCTCCTTAGTTCTCTCAAATGTGATCATGCGTAGGAAAGTATATGTTGCTCTTGGTGAATCTAACATTTCAATACTAGATCGTCGACCACCAGAAGTCAATTCATTCTCATTGGCTTGGAATCTTTCCCCTTGAGCCAATCATGAAGCTCCATATCAGTTTTCTACAAGTGCCTCCAAACATAGTTTTCGTCCCGACTTTGATCCTCTGAATAGTAGTAATTATTGGAGGGTTATTTTTTGTTGCACACCCTTCATTCGTAGAGATTAGAATCAGAGTCTCCAAAAAAATGCATTCCTTCTAATCCCCCCCAGAACAGTTTCTTTGCGAGGCTGCTTGAGTGGTCATGTTTGTGCATGTCTCCCATCTATGAGTACAGCCTCATCCTAAGTGGCATATCATTTCAACATTTCCCCCCACGGTCTGAATTGCTTCAAGTTTAACCTTCTTCAATGGTCCTAGAGGATAAATAGCTACACCCCTTGTCATTCTACATCAAGGATTAGAGAAACCATGCATAAAATGGGCTACATCAATATGGATCTGAGATGATGTCTCTAACTCTTTAGACATCTTAGAAAGCTTTTCCAAGATGTCTTCAGTAACCATAATGACTTGGTTTTATCTACACCAAACTTGTTTATCTAACTGACAAGATAGAGACGGTAGACAGACAGAGAGACGGACAGTCGGATGGACGGACAAGCGGACAGATGGACAAACATACAGACAGACAAACAGACGAACGGACGGAAAAATGGACAAACAGAGAGACAGATAGACGGACAAACACCCAGAGACAAACATATAGACGGACAGATGGACACACACACGGATGGACAGACGGACAAACAAACACAAAGAAAGACAGACATATAGATAGATAGAAGGGGCTTTGGCGTTGAAGCTTCGCCTTCCGGCTGAGGGGGAGGGAGGTCGAGGGGTTTTGGCGTCGGAGGGATGAAGCATTGATGGTGTAGGAAGTCGGAGATAGAATGCTCAGCGGTGGCGAGAGGGCAAATGCATGATGGCAGGAGGTAAAAAAAAGGGGAGGCATTCCGCCAAGGGCACAAGGACAATTCGGGGAATGAGTAATGCCTTGATAGGTTCCAAAGGAGATAGTTTACAAGAAGAAATGGGCAAGAAGAAGACCCAAAACAGCTTAGAGGAAGGCGAGGAAAGCAATGTTGCAAGGGGATCATCGTCAGCATTGCTTAGTGGTGAGAAGGATACCATTGCATCGATAGAATCTCAGGTATGTGATTCTTTTTCTTTTTACAATTCCTGCATACTTGCATTGCATGTCACATAGGTAGCAGATCACATCGCAGATACAACAGTTAGTGGAACAAAGAAGGCTAACAGTGGTGTTCTAGGAAATGGGCCAACATTTCAAAATGAGAGTACTATTCTAGGAAATTGTCAAAGCATGGATGGCATAGATATTGTGTGGGAAGAACAGGAACTGGAAATGTGAGGGGGATGCCATAAGGACCAATGTGTGGAGAATAACCCAGCAGTTGGTGGACCAATCAATAAGGTACCAAAATCATCAAATTCCTATAGAAGGTGAACAATAAAGGAACAACTAGATCTATGCAAGGAACATACATATATCCTAAGGCATTCCCTCAACTATCATAAGGGATGTCTTTTACAATGGCCTAGTACAATAAAAGACATTAGGTACCTGCTAATGTAGTGACGAAGATGATTTTTAAGGTTGAGGGTGAAAGTGATTATGACCACGATGGCATTCCATAACTATTTGGGCATTAGGAACCAAAGAAGAGATGGCCATGAATCGATGACTTTCAAGTATCACTTAGTAGGCCTGACTTAGCTAGATCAATGGGGATCGACTGGAAGCAAGAAAAAACGGTAAATGCACATAAACAAGAACAATATCAATAGCTTTGAAAGGTGGATTCTGAATGGATCCAAAATATGTGCATAGAAATGTCTTGTGAAGGTACTGAAGATATTAGAGTAGCCTTACAACTACTACATGATAACAGATGTTTTGATATCGAATGGACTGAAGTTGTTTGATGTTTCATGGAATGAGAGTTATACATAGGTTTTGACAGTAACATATGGTTTTTTCAGATCATTTTGGCACAAGCTTGATAGAGCATCAAAGGCCAGGCCTTTTGAACAAAGAAAAATCTACAGGAATTTCTCAGGAAATAGAGGCAAATATTCTTAGCACCAATAGTAAGGTTATAAAAGAATATGCTTCAGGAGACAAAATGGGGTCAGTGGAGTTGCACGGTAATATCGCTGTAACGGGGGAAAAAATAAAGATTGTTCTTTTACAAAACAACTTCCAGCAAAAATTCACATACTCATGCAATATGGCTAAAAAGATATCTCAAAGACCTACAAAGAACAGGAGGGCTAATAGGATTCCTATTTGTCAAATATTTCCATACAAATTCGGTAGATTTATCTCAACATTCAAGAGACAAAGGACACATATGTTAGGTAATACATAAAAAGTTAGAAGGAAATCGGTACACCAGACAGAAATAGAGAAATTATCTATGAAGATTGAGGAAGGAATTTCAAATACTGTAACAGAACACAACAAGGATCAAGAAACACATAGTCCAAGGAACAAGCCTTCATTTCGGGAGTTATTTTTGAGAAACCCTATTCAAAATGAAGAAAAGACAAAGGTCAATTATATGGACAAGTCAAAATCTGAGGACTGGCATATTCCTAAATTTTTCGTCTGGCATCCCCCCAAGGGGATATACTTTGCTTTTATGGGATAAATATGATAACATTTTCAGATGAGGAAATACAACAGATGACAAAACCTTTTGAGGATACAATTATCGGTAAATTTTCTTATGGGAGACCAGATGTAGGAATATTAGGCAAGCTCTATGAAAACTAAAGGCATTCAGAGATGATTTCACCATCACCCCTTGGGATGAGAGACATGTTTTATTAAGATTTAAGGATAAGGATGATTTCAAATATGGGTGGAGTAGGAGTATGTTGCAGTTTAAAGAATATTGAATGCAGATTTTTAGATGGACTCCAGACTATTCCATTGACACAAAGACCATCTATGGTATTTTGGTTGAAGTGGAAACTCCTGAATGCATGTTTGAAATTAAATAAGTTACTAACCAAATTTCTTTGTCATATTTACTTCCATTTTAAAACTTAGTAATTATGGAAATTACTGAATTCTAATATGATGAGTAACCAACTTTCCAACTTTCTTTGTCATATTTACTTCCGACTTTCTTTGTCAAATTTAATTCCAACTTTCTTTGTCATATTTATTTCCATTTCAAAACTTAGTAAATTATGAAAATTACTGAATTCTAATATGATGAGTATGGCCAATCTTGCAGTGATTTGTGCAGTTACATAAATAATGAGTAATGGGTGGTTCTCATAGTTAATACATATTAAATCCATACATGGTATTATAATTATTTTTTTATCAGGTTGATTCATGTCACCGTTGTAAAATTGTTCCTTGGACCTAGGACATCAAATACATCTTGTTGATGGACAATTATATTTTGACTATGATCATGGAATTTAAAATGTCTCAGATGTGATGCAAAAGTAAGCGCACGAACATAATTGTGTGGTTAATATGGGATAAATAAATATTTGAACTCAGTTTAAAGATTATATTTTGGATAGGTGAAGTGGGAGAGTAAACTCCTGAAAATAATAGTATCCATAACTTACCTTCAGACTCAATGTAAGAGAGGTCTTTAATTTTAATGTAACTTCCGGCTCAAGTACACTTTGTACATCACAAACATAATAGATTATGCCCAAAAACATTTGAAAACATTGAAAACCACTTGAACTTGTTTTTATGCTATAAATAAGTGTACATATTAGTTAATGGGAAACAATAAATGTATAAACCTCGATGTCTAGTACATTTTCTACCTATAAAATATGATTGATGTAGCCTAGAAGCATCCTTATTGAGGCCCATTTAGCCATTGGCGCCCATGAAGGAGATCCTTCTAGAAACTGACAATCTCAGCAGAAAACCTAGAGAACCACAAAATCCTTTGACATATTTTCTTTGACAGATTCCTCTTCTGCCAAAATTGCATCTCTGCTAGACCTTATCAGAGGTTCAGTCCTTATGTTTTATCTTGCCAAAATATTTTTGAGCCACACAGATTCTAAATGCCCCATAATGTATTGAATATCTCTGCTCATGCATGTTTGGCCGCTGATCTTTTATTTTATCTTGTCAGTTGTTTTTTCCCAATATTTTGAGTTGTCTTCTCATGGGTAGTATCATTCAATCCACTTGCACCTTTTGTGGACTATATAAGGTCCCCGTGTGTCCTTGAAGAATCAATGTTGAAGTATATTTTTTTGTTGAAACCCATTTCTCTCCCCTCTCAATGTTCTCTTTGGTAGCGAGTGCTCCAATGCTTGTGGACTTAAGCACAACTTCCTTATAGACTCGAGGGCTGGAGAAACTAGTTCTACGGATTTAGGACTTGGCTACTTTAAGCAGACCAATGCTTGTCTTTTGTTAAAATCAGAAAATGTATCTTTGTTGAAACTTTTTTTTCCAAAATCAATGGAGCTTCAATACATTAACATAAGTCAACCAAAAGGGGACAAAATCAACTCCTACAAAGGTGGACCAAAAATAAATAGGAAAATAATTTTTGCCAAGACCAACTTTTTTATGTTGGTGGACGCAGAATTATCTCACCCCTGGGTTAACCAGATAGACATCTTGGAATTACTACTGCTAGATTCTCATGCAAACTTTGTCCAATTTTCATCGTGTCCAATTATCGTTGATGCATTCTAAATGTTCACAAACAATCATATCACCGACATCTAATAAAGTTCTCAATTAAAGTCAAGCAAGCATGTACAACAAAAAAATTATAAAAGAGAGGACTAGAAATGGTGTATCTATCCAGGCACATGAACATGAATATGAACCTTCAGAAATCCATTTAGTGAAGAGCGTCTTAAATTGCATGACCACCTGTATGTGATATATCTGTGCACCAGTTAGCGATGTATAACTAAATGTGGGTAATCTCCATATATGAGATCTTGTATTATATATAATTTTCGATTGAGAACTTAAACGATCATGTGTCTGTGCCCACCATAGATGCATCTATCAGAGTAATTTGACATGGCTCAAAAATGGACGGATCAGTTCTTATATCTGGGCATCCATCCAAAAAGGATGCTTCTCTTTCACTTTTGCGTTTGGGCAACAAACTGGCAAAGCAATCCTTCTTAAACAAAATAGCGTTGGAAAAGCAGACATGATTTAGAAACGCACCAACAATGAACAGAAATTGAGGGATTATCCCGCGCTCAATTGTTTTCTCACCGCCCTGTCGTGATTCAATATTCCATTCACGCTTTCTACAACCAGAAGGGTCTGCATAAGAGAATTAGAGAGAAATTAGGGCATAGGAAAAGATTGAAAAAGGATTTAAAATTTTCCAAATAATTGAATTTTTATTTCACTTTTTACCTGCAAACACGCAAATCCAATACCTGTGGCAAAATAGAAATTCGCATTGCCAGTACCCTGCACAGAGAGATAGAAAGAGATTAAAGTAATTAAGTAATATGGATTCATCGGAAAGAGAGATTGAACGCATACCCTCCATATCCATAGGTTGTGCATGACAGGGCTGAGAAAAGAAACCCCAACATATCCGCAGAAAATAAAGAAGGAAAAACGAAGTTCTGTACACAAACCAAGATAATTTCACCAAAAAAAAATAATAATCAAACGGACAGATTCGCAAGAGACCAGAAGATATCTCACCTTCGAGCTCGTTCACGAATAAGGCAAGAAGACCCAAACATAGAGCAGAATCTCCTACCTTTGAATGAGGTACCAAGGTTAGCGGAATGATTATTTTTAATATAAAGATCCGACAGCAGCAGCAATCTGACATAACTGAGGCCGATAATTATTTAATCAGAAAATAAATCCTAACTAATGTAAATGCATTTATTTTTTTACATTATTTTTATAAAATTGCTCTAGATTCAGTAGGTCAGAAATAAAAACCTTACCGAAGGATAGGGCTTGAGCATTGACGCGATAGCAACATAGACAAAACCAAGAAAGCACGGGCGGTGATTCAAACGTATTGCCAGGGGCAATACCATGAATAGAATACTTATATTAAAAACTATCAGAAAGAAGCTCCTGAAAAATTCGAAGACCTCCGCAAAGAAGTACCTGGATTATTGTTAACAATCAAAAGGTCAGACGCTAAAATGTAAATAATATATATATATATATATATTTCTCATCCTGCTCATTCGACAGGAAAAAAATGGAAAAAAGTCTATCAACCTACCATTGTAACCCGATATTGGGAGATAAGTCTTCCACGCTGAGAATAAATCCGTATGTCCTGAGTATGTAAAGAAAAATGAAAATAATATAAAGAGCGAGGGCCATGAAAACTGGAACTTTTATTTTAATATAAATTATTCAGACGAAATCGAAAATTAAAATATAAACATAAATAATTTCAGTGGTCCGAAAATACTCCCGGAGATATATATCATAACTAAATGCATCCTGTCCGTTTTTTTCTGAATTTGGTAATCAAAAACTTCATGTGCAAGAGAGAAAATTAAGTATTGAAAACTTTACTTACGAAGCCAATAGTTACACGAATAAAAATTGTCGAAAAACAATAAACACTAAAAGTGAGGAAAGACCCTTCAGCACTTACTTCTTGAACATTTCTTGTAGACCGCCAAATTTACTGAGTGATATGCTACTTAAAGCAAGAACGTATGAATACCAGATGAAGGACCATATCGCAAATTTCCAAACTGGGTGCCATGAAAAAGGCCTGAATTGGAGGCCACTGAGAAGATGCAACTTCTTCGGCGGCGAATCAGGCCCTCTTCCCAGTAATAGAATTAACTACTAGAGATAACATGATTTTAGAAAGCAGCAGCACATTGCACGAGATTTTGGCAATAGATAGATATGATGAGAGCACAGCACATACCGGTACTAGAAGAATTACTGGATAGAGAGATAAATGAGAGGCCATTACCCATCCAAAGGCAGATAATGGAATTAACCCTGAAACGTTATTGAAAGCGAACAATTAGGACAGAAACTGAAAGTGGCGATTATGATGAAGACATACTCATTCTTCAATAATCTACTGTTCTATAAGAAGCGTTTGGAACTACCAGTTAATGCTACTATGATACTATCGGTATTAGAGGAACTACATGAAGCTAAGATAGGGGGCCATGGTTGTTTCCTCAGTACTTACAAGAGAATAGCACCACAATTTATTGCCAAGGAGTGAAGCGCATTATCAAAACCTATGTATCAGAATTTCATGTATGTTAAACTCACAGATCTTCACTGAGCCCTGCCGGTCTACTGCAGCTGTAAACCGTTCCTGATTAGATATGGGAGGACATATCCCTTGACTTTCTAGAGGGTCTCCCAACCTCTCAAGGGTGTGATGCAATACTACTACAGTTATTGACAGACTGAGTGACATTAGAGTCACTAATCTATCTAACGAATTGAAATGCCTCAGCAGTATATATTTCTCCGGTCCTTATCTTCCTTAATTGTACTTTCCTTTCTCTCTTTCTCCATTCTTTTCTATCTCAACAGGCCCAATAACATTCGGGGCCACATGTAACCCCATAAATGGGGGAAGACAATAGAAGAATGTAAGTTGGTTTGTTTTCTTCTCAAAAACCCTTGGGTTCAATTGTAGCATTCCAACTCCTCGTCAAGTTGAAGAATCTGCCCAATTATGAAGCTCCGAGGGAAGATCAAGACATTGTGGAGAAGCAGTTCCCGACCTTTCCAAATTGGGGATGGATTGGTCTTTGAGCAGGGAAGCCAAGATAAGGTTCCTTTGAGAACCTATCATAATACGAAGAGAAGGCAAAGTCACCACACATGTGTGGAATGATGGACACGTGTTTTCGAAAATAAAGTGGTGGGAGCTCGAAGCCTATGAATAAAGGTCGATGGGTAAAACAGATCCATCGGACAATCTTTTTCTAAAACAGTCAGTTGGCTTTCTTGGAGCAGGAGTTTCCATAGCTCACGGGTTGAGACAAGGGAAGGTCGATGCTGCTGGATGTCTACTTCAACTCACTAAGGGGTGTCGAATCCATGACACACTCCATCTACAGTTCTTTATTTCGACCTTTCTTATACGCCTTCGCACAGATAAGACATTTCAGTTGGACCTTTCTATTTTGGGAACTTCTTCAAATTCGTCTCTTGGAGACTAGTCAATAATTGTAATATCGTGGGGTTGTCAAATTCAATCTCTTGCTTGATCTAATTCAGTTCAGATCATAACACTCTTCCATATCACAGAGAGTGTCAATTTTAGCACCAGTGGTAAACAAATGTAACCCACTATCCCAACAACTATTCAGGGTCTATAGAGCTCCTCAAGAATTAATTATATCATGACACTTGAATTGTCTGTCGCAGTACAAATGAGGCACTTCGAGACATCGGTGAAGGTTGTTGATCCAGCACCATACTTCACCTGATGAGAGCTGGGAGCCTTTGGCCGTAAAAGAGAACAGAGTTACAGCTGTTCTTATTCATGCACTCTCTTTATCCAAGAGCTGAGAATGAAGAGCCTCATCCACAGGATTGAGAAATGGTGTTGGATATTTGGAGAAGATGACTCTTTTAACTTGATTGTGAATATTTTTTGCAAATGTATGAAGATTCATTGCTATGTTTAAGGCAGATAACATTAAATTAAGGGAGGCTGAATTCCCACGTTATCTTTTGAGGCAGAAAATAATCAGTACATTTCTTTCAAAAAAAAAAAGAAAATCATCTGTACATAACCAGCACGACTTATCAGTTAAAATGGAACATCTTATTGATATGTAACATAAATTAACCTTCAACGTCAGTACCCCGATGTATTTTGTTAGCTGTCGCTTCACTTAGCTCGAGTTAGGGTTTGTTACAAATACAACTAGAAGGATTGGGCCAATTATGGGTAACTCATAAGAGAGCCCAGAATAAGAGACATAAAAAAGGAAACTGTTAAATGGGTTCTCGTCAATGGGCCTGGTCCATTGGCACACAGTTTCATGCACTAGCTGTTCATGTACCCTTATCGTTAGAAGCTCAAGCAGAGGCTCGGTTACTTATGTTTTCTCATATGAATCTATTGTCTCCAGCTATTGGTGATCACATTTTTGTACCAACTCAAGACATGCTAATTGGGCTTTATGTATTAACGCTGGGGAATCGTCGAGGAATTTGTGCAAATAGCTATAATTTCTCTAATTGCAAAAACGATCAAAATCAAACTCTTGGCAATAATAATTCTCATGCCACGAAAGATAAGGAACCCTTTTTTTCCAGTTCCTATGATGCACTTGGAGCTTATCGGCGAAAACGAATCAATTTGGATAGTCCTTTGTGGCTCCGTTGGCGCCTAGATCAACGTGTCATTATTGGATCCAGGGAAGTTCCGCTGTAAGTTCAATATGAATCTTTTGGTACCTACCATGAAATTTACCCTAAATGGGTTATGTAAGAGTCGTTCTTGAAGCTTCTTTCTTCTTCCCTAAAGTTCTCTACTTCTCTCGTTCACTCTCCCTGGAGAATCCCTACTCGTGACAGAAACAATACTGAACCCCTACAGGCCGGTTCACTAAAGACAGTGAGGGTAATGTAGAAGCCTCTCTCTGACATATTTGAAATTTACCTGAGCATGCGCCGTAGAGGGAAATGATGACCATCAGATTGTCGATAGGGGACGTAGAAAGCCCAACAGAAGCAAGTATCCCCATAGGATTCCACAGAAAAATGAGGGAAGCTACATCACCAGCATCCACATTCCCTGAAAGCGATAGAATTACTTAACCATTTTCTGCCATGAAATAAGCAGTTGCCAATGAGAAGTACAAGGGACACAATTTGAATATTTTTCAAGAAGATCAATAGTTCACTATGATGAGCACAGAGAAAATAAAAGTGGATTTTAAACGCAAAGATCTCCAGAATTCCAAGTGCAATCGTATAAAAACTCTTATCACTTAAACTCAATGATACATATATCAAGAAACTACTGCAAGAAACAGCATAACCCGTCCATGAGAACAAGGTGGTTATACGATTGGAAATATCTTCAGAGACATTTCTGTTTCCAGAAAAAAACGATTTGTTCATTCAAAAAAAGTGCATGCCTATTCACAACTTACTCGACGTTTGCAACAGTTTAGATAGCTTTGTCGACCTCGAAAATTGTGCACAAACAAACTCAAGTTTCTGGCCAATTGAACGAAGGAGCAGAGCAGAAACAAAATCTGCTATCATAAATATCAATCTGTCATCAAATATAATAATATCAAATAGTTATACAGAAATTACTCCAGAAATCAGGCACACCATAATGTGCCATGATCAGTAAAGAAGATAAAAATAAGATCAAAATGCTATTATAGTTACCCAAAAAATATGTAATTTGATCGGCTTTCAATCCTGCATCAAATCAAATGTTCCAGTAAATCTTCAGGCCAAAGAGAAAAAAATAAAATCACAACAAGAAAGTGAATGCATAAACGGAAAAAAAAAAACTCTACAAATCAGTGGTGGCAGCTACCTTGACGCTGTTAGAGGACCAAGAGTAGCCAACAAAAGAGGTGAGCCATGATACATAGAACCTGAGGAGAAGGGGAACAAAGAAGCTCTTTAGCATGAAAAAACAGAGGGGACAAATTCAAACAAAACTAAGGTGGGGGTAGACGTCTATAAATAAAGGGGACCAACTCAAG
Source organism: Wolffia australiana (assembly GCF_029677425.1). Classification (NCBI taxonomy): domain Eukaryota; kingdom Viridiplantae; phylum Streptophyta; class Magnoliopsida; order Alismatales; family Araceae; genus Wolffia; species Wolffia australiana. Next base: position 10,628,805 of record NC_135848.1, on the reverse strand, counting down.
ATTCAGGATCCATCAATTGTTTTCTTTTCCTGAAAAAGAAGGTATGCTGGAGAGGCGGGGCAACAGCAGAGATTCTTCTAGCCAGACGGAAGCGGAGTTGACTCGGTGATCTCTCCAATATTGCCTACGAAATTCTCGTTTCCCCTCTCTTCCCTACTATCATCTCATCACATCGTCTACCATTTCCATTCAGAAGACAAATTCTTAACAGAGTGTTGTTCAATTAGACATTCAATTATTCATAGAAGTTCTTGAGGAACCTTATCATCAACACCATCTATTTAAAGGACAGGATGGACATCAACAATACCCAATGTCCTTAAGGGTTAATATTGTTCAAAAGACAGAAATTGTGCATTTTCCAATGTGAGAAGATATGCATTTGAACAACTTATTCTATGTAGAAACCGCAGAATCGTCCAAATACTTATTAGAGTGATTAAACAAGATTACCGGGCCCATCCATAGAAAGAGCGAAGGCAAGATTTTAAGGAACTCTGGATAGCCTTGAAGATTGTAGAGACACTTTAAGATACTCATTGAATTCCATCAAAAAGTTTAGAGAAAGAGGAAGAAGATACAATGAGAAGTTGATTTCAGTCTCTGTAGGTGTTCAGGAAGGTATGCGTAGTTGTCAGCTGAGAACCTTCAATTGTCTTTAGAGTTGTGTCCTATCAGGTCAATTATTCTGTCGGATATGGGCTATTGGGTGTGTACATTAGCCCATCCATAATGCAACTTTACCTGGTACTTAAACTAGGTATACAGGAATGGAAACAAAAATTTCTTCTTTTCTCAACCCTATCGTTGAGGGTTTGCCGGCTGATAACGTCCGACGTGAGAGGATCTCTACACAAATGAAGTTTTATCCTTATGTGAGACAAGCTCCGCTCACAGCTTACTTTCGGAATTAGTTGAGGAAATGAAATCCAATTGATTCGTCGTAAACATGTTGAGAAAATTACTATTCATTTAGCTAATTCAGATGCCGTGGTTGAAATGCGCAGACTAAGGTAACAATACTGCATAAAGATTCTAAATATCCAGTAATCCGAAGCTGAGATGTTCTATCAATCATCGATAGTAAAAGACTAAAAAAATTTGTTCGAAATTATCAAGAATCAATTATGCAGAATCAAGGCTAAAATGATAAAAAACTACTGTTTAAAATGCTAGACAAGGAAATCTAATTGCGGTCAATGGTTATCCAAAATGAAGAGCTTCTCACAAAACACAATTCGCACCTCAGAAGCTAAAATGCGAAAATTAAATCCTAGTATTAGAAACATTATCAGTTAGACGAGGAGTAAAGCACAGTCAATCCGGGATTTGACCTGAATACGGGGACATATCCAGCTTTTTCAACCAGTATCCCTCTGCCACTGCGCTCGAAAATAAAAACCAGATCAGAAATAAAGGGGCAAAGAACAAAATCAATCGCAATTCCAGAAATAAAATACGTTTGTGAGGCTGTACATCGTCGAAGACTGGTGAGGGGAGTGGCAACCTCCGGTCTTCTATCCAGCTTGAGGTTTCCGGAGAAGGTGATGAATATCAACCGGAATAGCAACGCGAAAGTGACCCAATTCCAGTATCTTCTCGTTGTCATCGTTCTCTATAGCTTGGCCTGCCTACGTGATCGAAGATCGAAATTCAGGCGCTGTTCATCGCATCACCAAATCACTACTGTCTTCTGAGTGGTTTTGAAAGACTGCTCACTGCTCGGGCCAGAGTTAGACGTGGCTTCGACCTAGTTTTTTTCTCTCCCTCTCGGTCTCTCTTTCTGTTGTATGTGTGCGTGTCTCTCTCTCTCTCCCTCCTCTCTTTCTCTCTCTCCCTCCCTCTCTCTTTCTCTCTCTCTTTCTCCCAGTCTCCCCCTTCTCTCTTTCTCCCAGTCTCCCCCTTCTCTCTTTCTCTCTCTCTCCCTCCTTCTCTCTTTCTCTCTCCCTCCCTCTCTCTTTCTCTCTCTCTCCCTCTC